>NC_059138.1:30420931-30742181 GCF_020740605.2 Lemur catta
TCACCAAGAAGGACCATGCAGATTTCTTGGCAAAAAGCCAGAGTTGCTATTGTAAATTTCCTAGTCGGTTTCAATGTCAACCTAAGCTCATATTTGAACCTGGAATCAGGGCAAAAGCATTATCGCTCTGTCACTTTGTTGCCAGAAGTGGAATTTTTTTTGTTAATATTTTACTGTTACATCTGACAGGATTTCACATTTTCTGTAGCCCGCCTTTAGTACATTGAACTGCCAGACAGAGAAATTAATACCCTGAGTGACTGTATTTTAATTAAGCAATTTCATGCAAATTACAAATTTTAGATTGCCAAATAATATATTGCACAAAAATTGTAGGCTGGCTGATCTGATATGCATGGAGTATTACTCTTCCAGGCACTGTGCATACATGGGAAAATGAACAAAAATGCTAATTTCCAATCTACTATGCAAACGGTAAAAGATGCCTATTTAGATACATATGCTTTTCTTAGGAAGGGTAAACAGTTCTTTAATTTAATATAGCTGACGCTTGAAGATGTGTTTTTCTCTTTTACAAAGATAATTTTTGCATTGAACAAGTAAATGAGAATTCAAGTAGAAAGCATCTTGTTAATGGTGACTAATAAAAACTAATATTGCATGCAGTATAATGATATTAAACCTTGTAACTGGTACATAAAGCAAGATCATTCCTATTGTGACTCTGTCAATGAACATCAAATATACTTGCATATTAAATATATACTTTTTAACAGAAGAAAATGTTAACCCTTTCAGTAAAAGACTAAGTTTCCCTGTGGGATTCTACCTTAAAATTAAAATAAAGAAATGGCACACTGGAAGAAAAAAATTATATAAATCCCAACACTTAAAAAATTCTAGTTATTAATACTTTCTAGCTTTTTGATTAGATTTATAAGACAAGAAAAATCAGAAAACTTCTGTTGAAGAAATAACAACATACAGACTATACAATTTTTCAACATTCAGAGATTAAAGAGCTGATCTATATAAATGGGCTTTAATAAAAGAATCACTTGTTTCTGTTTTCTTAGTATTTTCATGTTAGATCATAAAAGAAGGGAGGATATTATACTTCTCTTTTGCACATAGCTCCCTGTAGTGTTTTCCAGATGTGCCTTATTTCTTGTAAAGATATATTCATATTCACAAATCATGATTTAATATTCCATGAAAAAAAGAAGCAATATAGCATTTCAATGCTGCTGGGGTACCACAACTTTCTTAAAATAAACATTCAAAGTAGCATTGGGAAAAAGTTCAGCAGAATTCTAGGGGCTCAATCAGAAACCTTACAAGATGATTTCTCATTTCTTTGAGAATATATACACATGCAAGCTGAGGTCCACCAGGAAAGAAATTGATTTTAGTGTCTATGCGAAAGAAACTTCCTGGTTACTCCAAAGAGTTTGCCATCTCTTTTAGTCCTTTTTTTATTCTTGTTCAGACATAACTCCAAAAAGTTGGGATTAATTATCAAAAATATTGTATCTTGTAACTTCAGTAACTATTTTTTTTTTTTTTTTTTCAGAATGAGCATCACTATCTCTGGTTTTGGCCACACTGGCCTCAGAATCTTGTTTCATAATCAAGTAGAGTCTACCATGATCAGAACTATGGCTTCCTATGTCTAGAATGGGTTTTGTAATTTGGATCTTTATAAACACTATTTAAGTTTGATAAGAATGATTGAATTTACACCATGTGATTATTAATAGCACAATATGGGGTTGATTGTACAGTTAACTTACATATACTGCACATTAAATTAGCATTGTTCCTGAATTACTATGTCTTTGTCACCAAATAACTGATGACAACTTTCAGCATTGTCTTGTGTATGTATATGTGTGGTCTCTGTTCTAGTGCAGACCAGGTTTGTACTGTGGTGAGTTTTCCTCATCGTTTTCTGTGTTTTGTTAATCTTTGGTCTCACTGATCAGCTGCTTATTTCTAAAAGGAAACTAACACTGTTTACAGAAAGATTTTAGTCAAGATTTAAGTAGTTTATTAAAGTTCTCATTTAAAATTGAGTGTTCATTAATGGCCTTAAGGAAGATTGGACCAAATCCAAAATCTTTGAAGGCACACTGGAAGTATAGACTGGAGAGACTGGATGAAAATACCAAGTTTCAAGGGTTAGGGCAGAGATTATTAGTAAGTAATAAAGCCAAGATTTGTGGATAAGGTAGGAAATGAATTGGACCAAGTCCTGTGACCATGGCTAAACCAGTTATTGGGAGAAGATGGAAACCAGCTTGAGTGCCCTCACTGGGGCTATGTATAGACCTAGAAGCCAGGGAGTGTGGTCAGTCGCATCTAAATCACTGGAATCAAGGCAGGAATTGAGGGGTGCTTTCCCAAAATAAAGCTTTGCATTCTGTTCTTGGTATAAGGGATGATGGATAAGCAAAACAATGTGTCCATGACAGCACATTCTAGTTTTTTGAACTGGAGCATCTTATAGAACTTTTCTGAGCCTCGATTTTCCTATCTATAAAATAGGGACAAGACCTTCTTAGAAGGGTTGTTATGAGAAAGAAAGATTATGTATCTTGACTCCCAAGCATTGAACATATAAAATAGGATAAAAAACTTCAGTGATATTCTAAGAGCAATGCTTATGTTAAATAAAAGTACGTACTATGTGTATATGCACTGTGTGACTATTTACAATTATTTTTTTAAAGATGTGTTTAGAAAAAATGACAAGGTACCTTAGTCCAAAATGTAAATTCTGATCATCTTTAGGTAGTAAGGTGATGGAAAATAATTCTTTTTCCACCTCTTGTATATTTTACAGATGTCTTTAACAGCCATGTACTTCTTTTATGATGTGAAATAAACAATCTTTTAAAATAAAACAGCAAAAAGGTATGATATTACCATTAATCCTAAACAATGCTTTACTTTTACTCTAAGTATATTTAAGTCCAAGAATACTTCCTCACATTTGTTAAGTGCAAAGAATGATTTGACCATCAATGTAATACCCTCAATAGTTGTTTATTTTTATTTTCATTTTATCAGGGTAAGTCATGCTTAACTTGTTAAAATTTTTTAACTAAACAGGCGAAGACAGTCAAAATTTTTATACTAAAAAGGTGAAAACACAGTTACCTTTTAAAAAGTGACTAGTGGGTCTGATTAAGAGAAAATATGTAATTTAATAATTATTTCTTTCTTTAGATATACACCCAGTGTCTAAAATCATAATAAATTGGCCTTTACCATTTTTGCTATCAAATGATTCTGCTTTGGGTTGAGTTCCTAGAAGCATATAACTAGAAATGTCAAAACGAACTTATAATAATACTATTTAGTTGGCTATACCCATAGTATTCCTATCACACTTATGTTTGTGTGTGTATGTATGTGTGTGTGTGTGTGTGTATACACTCACATAGACATGGCCATTCACTCAAACACATGCTTACCTATATTCAAGTAGTGTCCTGTTCCATTAATTTTCACTTTCAATAATGCTGAATTAATATTTCTAAGAAACTTCCTGTTTTACCCAATGGAATCGTCATACTTATGCTTTCAAAATTATACTAATACTTAATGATCTAATCTGCTGTGAAAAATCCCCTTCGAGGCTAAATAGATTTCATTCAATAAAATTTGGTAGTGTAATAATGTCAAAAAAAAAATAAACAATGGAGAAACACCACCAAGTTTCTTATAGCTTAATGGTAGATATAGGACTAAAAAGAAAAATACAAGAAATATAACTGCTAGTATGGAAATATATATCGAGTGCAGTGAGAACACAAGGTAAGGACTTGCTAAGTCCACCCGAGAGAAGGAAAATTAAAGGAGACTTCACAGGTAGTAGCATTTGAAGAGAGATTTTGAAGCTGAGTTAGAACCTACTGTTAATCAAGTGAACAAGGAAAAGGGGCAGCATAGCAGAGTCCATTGCAGCAGAGCGTGGTTCACATGCTGCTGGTGGCAAAGGTGATCTTTCAGGTCTTACAAACTGATGGACAGCCTTCTATATCTTTTCATTTTGAAGTCATTACAGATTCAGAGGAAGTTGTAAAAAAATGTACAGGAAGATCCCATGCACCCTTCACCCAGCCTCCCCCAATGTTAGCATTTTGCATAACTATAGTACATTATCAACGTCGTGAAATTGATTTGGCTACAACCTACAGAGCTTATTCAAATTCCACTGGTCATACACGTACTCATTTGCATGTTTATGAAGAGTTCTATTCAATTTTATCCCTGATAAGTTTCATGTAACTGCCACCATGATCACAATGTAAACTGTTTTATCATGACAATGTTCCCTTGTGCTACCTCTTTATAACTCCTATATCCTCCCAAACTTTTACTTCCCCACCCTCTGCTCCTCTCAAACCCTAATCCCTGCCAAGCTCTTCTAATCTCCATTTCTCTAAGCATATAGCCTCCAGAATGTTATGTACATGGAATCACAGAGAATGGCACGTTTTGAGATTGGCTCTTTCCACACAACATAATTCTCTAGAGATTTACCTGCTTTTTTTGCACATAGCATTAGTTTGTTTCTTTTTATTGCTGAATAGCAGGCTGTGATATGGATGTACCAAAATTTGTTTCACTCACTGAAGGGCATTAGATTTTTTCCAGATTTTAACTATTACAAATAAAGATCCTATGAACAACCCTGTACATGTTTTTGCCTGAACGTGAGTATTAATTGCCCAAGAGTGCTGGGTTTTATGGTAAGTATACTTTTTGATTTTAATAAAAACAGCCAAACTCTTTTCCATGGTGGCTGTATTTTTTTACATTCCCACAAGCAATATATGATTAATTGACATTTGTTTTAAAATTTTTATAGTATCATAGATATTTTAAGTTACTTTCTATATATTAAGTGATATCGGCTCTTCACTTACAATATAATATGGAATTTCCTTTTAAAAATTTCCTTTTAAGATAAAAATTGAACTATTGGCTAAGAACATTACAAATAATCTTTTGAAAATCTTCTGTTCATGTATTTTGCCCACTTTTTTATGGGTTTGTTTGATTTTTTCTTGCTGATTTGCTTGAGTTCTTTATGGATTCTTATTATCAGCCCTTTATTGGATATATAGGATGCAAATATTTTATACCATTCTATAAGTTGTCTATTCACTCTATTGATTGTTTCCTTGGCTGTGCAGAAGCCTTTTAATTTAATCAAGTCCCTTTGTTAATTTTTGTTGTTGCTGTGATTGCCTTTGGGCTGTTCTTGATAAATTCTTTGCCTAGGCCAATGTCTATAAGAGTTTTTCCAACATGTCCTTCTAGAATTCTCATAGTTTTATGCCTTAGGTTTAAGTCCATTATCCATTGTGAATTAATTTTGTGAGTGGTGAGAGGTGTGGATCCTGTTTCAATCTTCTACATGTGGCTATCCAATTTTCCCAGCACCATTTGTTGAATGGGGATTCTTTTCCCTAGTGTATGTTATCGTCTACTTTGTCAAAGATCAGAAGGTAATAAGAGGATGATTTTATATTTGGGTTCTCCATCCTGATCCACTGATCTACGTCTCTGTTCTTGTACCAGTAGCATGCTGTTTTGGTTGCTATAGCCTTGTAGTATAGCTTGAAGTCTGGTAAAGTGATGCCTCCCAATTTGTTCTTTTTGCTTAAGGTTGCTTTGGCTATTTGGGCTCTTTTCTAGTTCCATACGAAGGGTAGAATTATTTTTTCTAGATCTGTGAAAAATGATGTTGGTATTTTAATGGCGATTGCATTTAATCTGTAGATCACTTTGGGTAGTTTAGACATTTTAACAATGTTGATTCTGCCAATTCATGGGCATGATATGTTTTTCCATTTGTTTATATCCTCTGTAATTTCCTTTCTCAGTGTTTTGTAGTTCTCCCTGTAGAGGTCTTTTCCCTCTTTGGCTAAATATCTTCCTAGGTATATTATTTTCTTTGTTACTATTGTGAAAAGTTGAGTCTTTTTTTTTTCCAGAATATTACAAGTGTATAAATTCTTTGGTTACCTCTTCTGGATATTTACTCAAAGAAAAAAAAAGACACTCTATAAAAAAATCTGCACTCAAATGTTTATAGCAGTACAATTCATGATTGCAAAGATGTGGAAACAGCCCAGGTGGCCATCAATACATGAGTGGTATTAAGTCTTTGATTTGATTCTCACCTTGAGTGTTGTTGGCATATAGGAATGATACTGATTTGCATACATTGACTTTGTAAACTGAAACTTTGCCAAATTTACTTATTAATTCCAGGAGTCTCTTGGCAGAATCTTTGGGGTTTTCTAGATATAAAATCATATCATCAGCAAAGAGCCATAGTTTGACCTTCTCTTTCTACATTTGAATACCATTAATTTGTTTCTCGTGCCTGATTGCTCTGGCTAGGACTTCCATCACTATGTTGAATATAAGTGGTGACAGTAGGTAACTTTGTCTAGTTCCAGTTCTAAGTTGCTTTCAATTTTTCCCCATTCAAGATGATGTTGGCTGTGGGTTTGTTGTATATGGCTTTTATAATTTTGAGGTATATTCCATCTATGCCTATTTTGTTAAGAGGTTTTATTATAAAATGGTGCTGAATTTTGTCACATGCTTTCTCTGCATCTATTGAGATGATCATATGGTCTTTGTTTTTTCTTCTGTTTATGTGTAGAACATTTATAGATTTGCATATGTTGAATCATACTTGCATCCCTGGGATAAAGCGTACATATTTGGTCATGGTGGATTATTTTTTTGATGTGCTGCTAAATTTGGTTTATTAGGGTTTTATTGAGAATTTTTGCATCTATATTCATAAAGGAAATTGGTCTGTTGTTTTCTTTTTTTGTTGTGTTCTTTCCTGTCTTTGCTATCAAGGTGACATTGGCTTGGTAGAACAAGTTGGGAGGATTCCTTCCTTCTTGATGCTATGAAATAATTTCTGCAGTATAGGTAGCAGTTTTTCTTTATAGATCTGGTAAAATTCAGCTGTGAAATCATCTGGTCTGGGACTTTTTTTCATTGGAAGATTTTTTTATTGCTGCTGCCAATTTGTTACTTGATATTTGTCTGTTCAGAAGTTCTGTTTCTTCATGATTGAACCTAGGGAGGTTGTGTTTCCAAAAATTTCTCCATTTTCTCAATGTTTTCAAGTTTATGTGCATAGAAATTTTTATAGTATTCAGAGGTGATATTTTGTATTTCCATGCTATCTGTTGTAATATCTCCTTCATTTATGATTGATCTTATTAGGGTCCTTTCTTTTCTGTTTCTGGTTAATCTAGCAAGAGGTCTGTCAATTTTGTTTACCTTTTCGAAGAACAAACTTTTTATTTCATTAATCTTCTGTATAATTCTTTTATTATCAATTTCATTTAATTTTGCTCTGACCTTACTTATTTCCTTTTTTCTGCTGGGTTTGGGATTGGTTTTCCCTTCCTTTTCCAATTCCTTGAAACTATTCTTTAGATTGCTAATTTGTGATCTTTCTATTTTTTTGATGTAGGCATTTAAGGCTATGAATTTTCCTCTTATGAATACTTTTGCTGAATCCCACAGATTTTGATAATTTGTACCCCCTTTGTCATTTAGTTTAAAGAATCTTATGATATCTATCTTAATTTCCTCCTTGACCCAATCATCATTCACTAGTAGGTTGTTTAATTTCCATGACTTTGTGTAGAATTGAATGTGTCTCTTAGAATTGATTTCTAGTCTTATTCCACTGTGGTCTGAGAAGATATATGATATAATTTCTATTTGTTTAAATTTGTTGAGACATGTTTTGTGGCCTAAGATGTTTTCAATCTTATAGAATGTTCCATGTGCAGATGAGAAGACTGTATATTCAGTAGTATTGGGGTTGAATGTTCTGTAATTGTCTGTTAGGCCCATTTTCTCTAGAGTCCTATTTAAGTCTAGTGTTTCTTTATTTATTTTCTGCTTGAAGGATCTGTCCAGTTCTGTCAGTGGGGCATTGAAGTACTCACCTATTACGATGCTGCTGTTTACCACTTTGTTTAGATTTAGTAGGGTTTGCTTTATAAATCTGGGTCCACTTGAGTTAGGTGCATAAATATTTAGGATTGTTATGTATTCTTGTTGAACTGTTCCCTTTACCATTATATAATAATAAATGGTCATTATATAATGACATCTTTGTCTTTCTTTACTTTTATTGCTTTGAAGTCTATGTTATCTGACATGAGAATGGCTACACCTACTTTCTTTTTGTTTGCATTCATGTGGAATGTTGTTTTCCATACTTTCACCTTGAGTCTCCATGGGTCCTCATGGATTAGATGTATTTCCTGGAAACAGCAGATTTTGGCTTATATATATTTTTATCCATTCAGCCAACTTGTGTCTCTTTAGTGGAGAGTTCAAACTATTCACATTTCTTGAAAGAATGGATAAGTGGGTTGGATTTCTATTCATTCTGTTGGGTAGAACTTTTTTGCTTTGTTTTACCTCTTGAGCCATTGTGGTATCTGGGCTTTGAACTTTAGCTTTTGGATAATTTTACACTGGTGGGTATCTATTTTGCTGATCAGTGTATAATGCAGATCTGATTACTTCCTGCAGGGCAGGTGTAGTCTTGACAAATTCCCTTAGCGTTTGTTTGTCTGATAAAATCTTTATTTGTGCCTCATATAAGAAACTTAGTTTTGCAGAATACAAAATTCTAGGCTGCCCATTATTCTGTTTGAGAAGACTGAGAATGGAGCCCAGTTCCTCTGGCTTAAAAGGTCTCAGTTGAGAAGTCTACAGTTAATCTGGTGGGTTTTCCTTTATAAATTACCTAATGCTTTCACCTTACAGTTCATAGGAGTTCCTCTTTCATGTTAACTTTGGATGGTCTGATGAAAATGTGATGTGGTGATTGCCTTTTGGTGATGAATCTCGCTCAGGTATCTGTTGAGCTTCTAGTACCTGGATATTTAGATTTCTAGCAAGATCTTGGAAATTATCCTCAAGTATTCCCTCAAATAAGACTAATGGCCAATAAATATATGAAAAAAATGCTCAATATCTCTAATCATCAGGAAAATGCAAATCAAAACCACAGTAAGATATCACCTAACTCCAGTTAGAATGGCTTTTATCAAAAAGTCCCAAAACAACAGATGCTGGCATGGATGCAGAGAGAAAGAAACACTTATATACTGTTGGTGGGACTGCAAACTGCAAACTAGTACAACCTCTATAGAAAGTACACCAAAGAACTGAGAGTAGGCCTACTATTTGATATAGCAAACCCACTATTGGGTATTTATGCAAAGGAAAAAAAATCATTTTATCAAAAAGACACATTCACTCAAATGTATATTGCTACACAATTCACAGTCACAAAGACGTGGAATTAACCCAAGTGCCCATTAATACATGAGTGGATTAATAAAATGTGATATATGTATACCATGTAGTACTACTCAGCCATAAAAAAAATGGTGAACTAATACCTTTTGTATCAACCTGCATGGAACTGGAGACCATTCTTCTAAGTGAAGTATCACAAGAATGGAAAAACAAACATGACATGTACTCACTACTAAATTGGAATTAATTAATCAACACTCATGTGTACATATGGTAGTAAAACTCAACAAAGTCAAGCAGGTAGGAGGGGGGAGGAACAGATGGGTAAATTTACACCTAACAGGTACAATGCACACTGTGTGGGTGATTGGCACATTTATACATTTGACTGAAACTGTACAAAAGCAATTCATGTAACCAAAACAGTTGTACTGCTGTAATATTCTAAAATAAAAAAATACCAATATTTTAACATTAGCTTTCTTTTTGCTATGGCAAAAATAATTCAGTTGGTACAGGAAGGAGAGAAATTTGGGAAATTGTGGCTTGGGGGTCAAGTACCCTGACTTTGATTATTAAATATTAGATACATTTATTTCCTACTCTTGTTCCATCATTAACTAGCTCTGACTCAATTTTTTGTCATTATTTTATTTGTCATATGACTATATATAAAAAATTAATCATAATTGATAACAACATGGTTGTTGAGAGAACAAACTGAGACAATGTATGTAAAATACTTAGCCTGATGCTCAGAACTTTGTAAATCTCTTAGCTGTTGCTGCAATGTGTGCTGCTGTCTAGATCAAATGGACATGAGGTCACAGCATGCAGAGATCATAGAATGATCATAACATGTGCATGGGACTGAAAGAAGTTTAGTGATGGTAATACTATATGAACTTGGAAGGAGACATACTGTCTATTTTATAGAGAGATTAACAATAGGAGTAGACTTATCCATGGTATGGAAATGTCCTCTCTTATTTATTCTTCACCTTGTAATAAAAATTACTTCAAAGAACAGTTAAAGGACCATTTTTTCAAATTCACAAAAATGAAACCTAATTCTTTATGACATAAAGTTTGATATTTCATTCTTGTTTTATTAGTATTTAGCTGGATTCTTCCTTTTGACTCCAGAAACTCAAAAGCAGGCCTTTGGGGCAATTTAAAGGAGAAGATGTGCTGTAGTAGGAACTCAGGCTTCAAGAAGAAAATTTTAATTACTTCGCTAACTTTGAGATTCTAGCAAATTCCTGAATCTTTCCAATCCTCTATATTCTCCTATGTAAAATAGGCATCAATAGCTTCTTTAATGGCTTCTCCTGAGAATTAAATGAAATAACATGTTTAAGACTCCTGACACAAAGTTGGACTCACTAAATAGTAGCTATTTTTTTTTTATGTTACTTCATATTTAGTCTGTGGTTGAATCAAACTCACATGCAGGTAGACCTGAATTTGTCTATCTAAACTGAAGGCTCTTTGTGTAATCATTACAACATTGAATTTTCTGTAAGGGTTTTTAGAGGGATATATGTGATGTTGGGAGGTGGTGGACAGATCTGTGTGCCATTACAACTATTTATGTTCATTACAAACACCCAGTGCTCATTTAGTCATAAATTACTCATTCAATAAATAATAACAATAGCCTTGAAACCTAAGGAGTAAGTTCCGTGACCTGCTCAGAGTCCACCAAGAGTCCTGCTCACCTGTGGATGGCTCCGATTGCACAGCTGACTCCTTTGAGCCATTTTCTTGATGCAGAAGGCAATGATGAGTAGTTGTGTTCAAATACGGGTTAAAAGGGAAGGTTGCAGTGAGAGACTCTCATACTTACTCATAGGGACATTCGGGAGAAAATTCCTTTTAGTTTTTCAACTAATAAACGTCACAGAAATATGGAAGATTGATGATAGTAGTGATTTTTTTTGCCCATCATATCAATCATAAAGAATATCAGCTAGCCTTTTCAATTTTGAGAGACTTTATAATTTTGGTAGAAAATAATTTTTAAAGGAAGCTCAGCAGGATAATAGCATTACTCTTAACCCCTTTTCAATTGTAGATTCTTTTCCCCTGTAATTGGTATGGAATTTACCAACCAGATAATGGAATTAGAAAAGAAATCTGGTCAACAAAATAACCAAAAACCATCAGAAACACTTAGGATTACAATATTGGAAGATGTTAAGGGTCACTTGTTCCAGAATATTTGGCTTTGCAGCATTTAAAAATTTATTTAAGCAGGCAATGATGGTTAAAATACTATGAACTATTGACCAAATAAAGAATAACCTCATAATTGTAATATCACCATATGTTTCTCACTACATAATTAAATGGACAACAGCATTCAGGAAAGATTTGAATTTTATAATAAAACTTTCTAAAATGTGCCTGAGCATTACTAAAGCATTGTGTTTTTATTTTATTTCAAAGTTTTAGCGGGATGATGCACTAGTGTGAATGTTTTTTATGATTTTTAAAATGATTTTTTGCAACATTAACTTTTATAATGTGAAACATAATTAGGACAATGAAAATAGGAAGTATTATCTATCCCACCAGATTACAGTGATCACTGTCCTTGTGTTTCTCTCCCTACCCCCACCATTCTCTTTTTTCACCTTCCTTTTCATTGGCCACACATGAATTTGGTGGGGGTGGGGCTTTCAATAGGATATGAAACTCTTTTAAGTTTATCTAAGTTTTTAAGACATATTCATCTATCATTCTCATAGATTTTGGATCTTAAAAGGAATTAAATCCTAAATTAATTTTTAAAATTTGGTTAACTAGAGCTTTTAACAATTATAGCAATTTTTTAAATTAATGTAAAATTTTCTTTATTTATTTAGAAACATAACTAATTGGTTTATGTCTTGTAGCCATTATAAATGAAACAGTGTATCTATCATTTTTGTCTATTTACAGTCAATATTCCAAAAGATATCCTCTGTATTTACATTAAATCTGAACCACCTTGTTTTTAAGGATTTATGAAATAGTTAAACTCAAGGTAGAACCATTCTTTCTAGAAATTAATATTAGAAATGTATCAAGCTTTTTAGAAAGAATTTGGCCATATTTTGGAAAGTACATGCTATGGATTAAATTGTGTTTTCCCCAGATTCCTTTAGAACATGCAAAAGAAGCACATTGAAATCTTAATCCAAATAACTGTATTTGGAGATAGGACTTTTAGGAGGCAATTAAGGTTAAATGAGGTCAAAGGTGGCTTCTTAATCCAATAGAATTGGTAGTTTCATAAGAATAGGAAGAAAGATGTCTCTCTACATGCACATACCAAGAAAAGACCATGTGAGGACAAAGGAAGGTGGTCACCTGCTGTCACTAGAAACCAAACCATGCTGGACATTGATGTTGAACTTTTTAGCCTCCATAAATGTGAGAACATAGGTTTCTATTGTTGAAGTCTTCCAGTTTAATCATATTTATTAGGGCAGCCCAACCTGACCAAGAAAGATATTATAGCATACCTTACAAAACTAGAAAGCTGTACTTGGAGACAGAGAACCTGTGGTATAGCCTCAAATCTGTCCCTTGAAAAGTTTGTAGATGTGGCCAAATCATTTATCCTCTCTGATGCTAATTCTTCTCCTATGTAAAATGAGGATGGTAATCTTGTTGGTAATATTGGATTAAATGGAACAATAGAGGCAAAAATGATTTCAAGACTACGAAATATTGTACAAAAATAAAATATTTCTTTTAAATTCAAAATTCATCTTAGAAGAGTTGGTATCTATTCACCTATGTGAGACATGTTTATATAAATTCTAAATGTAAAATTCAAATATAATTATATATACAATTTATATTTTCACCAAATGCACTATTTTATAGAGCCAATACTACAGGATGTGAGAAGAATTGAGAGTCTATTCTTCAATGTTTTAAGTGAAATCGTGAAAAAATTATTATAAACATAAAAATGGCATAATTCTAAAATATGAAATACTGGGCTATGTAGGCTTGCTATGGGTAATGTTTCTTGTGTAGTTAGTCTATAAAAATATATTTTAAATTTAAATTCATTTTCAAATAACTCAACAGTTTGAAAGTTATAACATATACTGTTTAATGAGCATTTTCTAATTTTTAGATCTTAGCCAAATGCAATTCATGAGCAAAGGTAGCAAAAAATATATTATCAGATATTTCAGGAATGAGAAAATATTACATCCAAGCTTAATTAGGCTTTGGTACACAAGATAAGAGATGAAATAGAATAGGCAAATCTAAAAATAAGAATATTGTCTACTGTATAGTTACCATGGGAAAAAAAAAGAATTTTGGGGACATAAGAGCTTTAGTAAACATTAATAGTTAAATACACAGATTTTCTAAATAGTTCTTTCAATGTGGAGATGAAATACATGGTAAAATGGCATTTGAAGTAGAAGCTATGGATCATAAAAATAAAACATGATAATTATCTTGATCTGTAACTTCTGATATTAGTAAAGATTTACTGATCTGAGAATAGAAGCAAAAGCTTACTGAATTTCATACCTTTTATAAGAAGTCCACAGTTATTTGAATTAAAAGTGGGATAATTATTTACCAAATTTTAATGCAAACTTAAAACCAAGAAAACATACTTCTTGAGGCAAAAGGGAAAATAAAACTCCCTCAGCTATATTTAATTTATATTCTAAAAGAAGAGTATAAAATATTCAAAGTTAAAGAATATGAAAATCTTAATATATTTATTTTTAAAGGTATTTTAAAATATAAATTAAAAAATAAGCATAAGTGAAAGAATGGTTAAAGTAGATCAGATGCAGAGAAACAAAATAAAATGGAAAATGACGATATACATGTCAGGCAAAATAGAATTCAAGGTGAAAACCTTAAAATGAAACAAAATGCTTTATATTTGATAAAAAGGTATCATTCTCTTTTAGGCAGTCCTTATAATACTTAAGAATATTTACATAACAAAAAGAATTCCAAATAATAATATAAATTAAAAGCTATTAGAAATGCAAAAAGAAATAGAACATAAAATTTAGTAACTGTTATTTATCACTATCATTCTAAGACAAATCAAGAAGACAAAAAGCAAATGAGTGTGTCAAGAGATCAAGTTCATTACCAGCCTGCTGTTTACTCATAGGCAAAGGAGATGAATCCATAAGATTGATTCTATCCAACAAGAAGGAAAACAGGCTTGATGGAAGAGAGAAGAGAGACGGGAAGAATACCGAGCTACAGCTAATCTGAGAAGAGTTTCCTGTTTGCACATATTTAGGGTTAGTGATTAGTGGGCAATTAGCAAAGAATTGAGTCTAGCTCATCTACTTTTTATATAGGCCAACTAGTCAGTATCAAAGGAAAAAGCTTTAGTTGTTTATGGGCTCTCTAGAAGACCTCACAAGTTTATTATCGTGTCTTTTTGACAAGCTGCCTCTATGAAATGCCTGCCATAGTCCTTTTGTAAGCACTTTTACTTTAGTTAGTTCAGATGTACACCATTTCCCTATTCAGAATTTCTCAGGTTTAATCATAATTTATCAAAATACATATGTATATGAAATGCATAGAAAATCTATGAAAGAAAATACTTCAAATTGTTAACAGATATTTCTGGTAGTGTTACTGAATGTGATTTTTATTCTCTTTGTAAACTGTTCTACATTACTACAAATAAAAAAGTTTAAAATATTTTCATAATCAGAAAAATCTAAAAATAATATTTTTGAAAATAATTGATCCCAGTCATTGAGCACCCATGTGCCTTATGTTCTTCATTCAGTCCTTCAGCAAAACCCAATATTGCATATATTATCACCTCATTTGGAGATAAGGAAGTTGATCCTGAGATAGAACACTTAATTTATCCAAGGATATCACTGATTCTATTATTTTGACTCACTAAAAATTGATGACATTGCCAAGAAAAATACAAGTTTGTAGACGAATGCCAACTTTTTGAAATAATTAATTAAGAAATAGAAATAGACCAAAAGTGACAATTTTTGTGACAGTAACAAATATTTTAAAAAGTCTTTGAAGCTGGAGATAGACTGCTTAAGTTTGCTATGCCCCACAATAGCTGTGTGGTTGTGGGTAAATAACTATCTTTTTCAAAGCCCAATTTCCTCCTTTAAGTGGAAATTATAACAGCATCTACTAATATATTATCATAGGGTTAGAAAATGTAATATTCATATATCTCTTTTTTTAATTTCAGCATATTACGGGGGTAGAAATGTTTAGGTTACATATATTGTCTTTGCCCCACCCAAGTCAGAGCTTCAAGTGTGTCCGTCCCCCAGACAGTGTGCACTGCACCCGTTAGGTGTGTATATGCCCATCCCCTCCTCCCCCCACCACCTGCCTGACACCCGATGAATGCTACTACTATATATGCACATAAGTGTTGATCAGTTAATACCAATTTGATGGTGAGTACATGTGGTGCTTGTTTTTCCATTCTTGTGATAGTTCACTTAGTAGAATGGGCTCCAGCTCTATCCAGAATAATACAAGAGATGCTAGATCACCATTGTTTTTTGTGGCTAAGTAGAACTTCATGGTATACATATACCACATTTTATTAATCCACTCATTTATTAATGGGCACTTGGTTGATTCCACATCTTTGAAATTGTGAATTGTGCTGCTATAAACATTTGAGTGCAGATGTCTTTATTATAGAATGTCTTTTGTTCTTTTGGGTAGATGTCCAGTAATGGGATTGTTGTATCAAATGGTAGTTCTACTTTTAGCTCTTTGAGGTATCTCCATATTACTTTCCACAGAGGCTGTACTAGTTTGCAGTCCCACCAGCAGTGTATGAGTGTTCCTATCTCTCCACATCCACACCAACATTTGTTGTTTGGGACTTTTTGATAAAGGCCATTCTCACTGGAGTTAAGTGATATCTCATTGTGGTTTTGACTTGCATTTCCCTGATGTTTAGAGATGTTGAGCATTTTTTCATATGTTTGTTGGCCATTAGTCTATCTTCATTTGAAAAGTTTCTGTTCATGTCCTTTGCCCACTTTTTGATAGGGTTCTCACTCTTCTCAAACAGAATAATGCCCAGCCTAGAATCTTGTATCCTGCAAAAATACGTTTCTTATACGAAGGAGAAATAAAGACCTTCTCAGACAAGCAAAGACTGAAGGAATTCATCAAAACAAGACCTGTGCTCCAGGAAGTACTCAGAACAGTGTTACACGTGGATCAGCACAATAACACTCATCAGTGTAAAATCATCCAAAAGTTAATGGTCAAAGGCCAGATACCACATATATTTCTTAAAACTGTACCTGGTGTGTTTGAGGGAGACAAAGGGCACCTTGGCTAGAGCATATCAACAGAAGGGAAAGAGGGATGAGATGCAATGAGAGAGATGAGAAATGACTAAGCCTTTTATTTTGAGTTAGATGGGAAGCCACTGGAGCATTCTGAGCAATGTAGTGACAAGATCTGACTTGTGTTTTAAATGGACCATTCTGCATTGTAAATAAGCAATGGGGTGCAAGAGTGGAAGTAGGACGACCTATTACCAGGTTATTGCAAATGCAAAGGAGAAATGATGGTATCTTGTACCAGGAATTAGTGTTGAGAGGGCCAGAGTGTCCAGTTTTGCAGGGTATCCATATATGAAGGTAATTTACCATCATGGTAAGTTTAGGAAATTCCAATATGCAGCTAAGGTTGCTGTGTACTGTCTCCCTCTGCTATAATTAGGAAACAATAGCAGCTTACTATACAACTTGCTTACTTTCTCTAGGAACACACATATTTGTTTCAGATATCATTTAGTGATAGCAGGTAAGCTAAGGCTGGTCAGTTGTCACCAAGTAAAAAAGCTACAAATGACTGAGGTAAGAGCTCACAATTGTTAACTGGCAAAATATGAGATGGATAAATAAAACATTCTCATATTGTACTACTTGCTTCAAAGAAATATGCAATTTGACTACATAAAAATTCCTTCAAACATAATTGATATGTTAATGAAATTTAAAAAATACCTCTTATTTATTCCAAGGTTGAATATGACAGCTTCTTCCTTCTAATAAATGGGTGGTAGTGAAGAGTCAAATGAAAAATCCAGTGTTTGGGGAAAGACATCTGTATACTGCTCTCTTGCTGTTTGTAGAAGGGTAGGAGGCAGAGAAATTATAAGAGCCAGAGAAGATGGTCTATTGTTTAGAAAAGTTCACTAAATCTGCTTTGAATTTTCAAGGGAAGGGACAGAGCTACATTTGTCATGCACAGCTAATTTACTGTGCTTAAGTACAAGAAATAGTATTCACAATTACTGGGCGACAAAGGGATAGAGAGAAGCAGGGAGAGCTGGGAAGGCAAGAGTTAATTGGAGAAAAATGTCCTAAAGAAATTTACAAAAGGATTATGACTAATGTTTTTAATTCCAAATTATTTTCTTTATCATGATGTGACTCTCCCTTCACCTTCCTAAATTTTTTGTGAAGTCCGCATTGCAAGTCCAATGCCTTCTTTAAATGGTGGTGGCACTAATGTGTGCAAAACAAAGAAAAACATCTGGAATCCATATGTGAGATAATGAATGAAGATGTCAATAAATGGAAAGCAGGAATTTGGACCCAATGGTGACCAGGAAAACTTTAGACATCTGGCCCCTGCAATCCCCCAAAGAGATTTGGGGACACATGGATCCCATTGCACATGTACTGCATTTTGAGCTCCTCTGATTTGGATCTCAAGAAACAAGATAGTATGGCTGACATTTGAGCTAATGCCTCAGTTGGGCATTGATAACCTGAGATGATTGTATATTGAGGATGTGACAATCAAGGGGTAAGTGAATCCCACCTACTTCCAGTATTTGGGAGGTCAGCCGTCAACCACTGGGCTTTTCAGATCCTGTAACTCTGTGGGTCTTCAGCTTGACTGCACATTAAAATTGCCTTGGGAACTTTGAAAAAAGAAGTCTATATTTGAATCCCATCCAAAACCAATTATATAAGAATTATATGTGTAGCGAAGCTTGAGAACCACAGTAGGTGCCAAGTAACACTTAAACCTAGAACATCCCAGCCTATGATTCTTGGTTTTCACCAATCAATCACTAATTGACCAAAAATATATGTATATATGGATCCCCAACAATGTAGAACATACTTTATTAAAAATAATAGAGAACTGTGTGAAGTATGGTTCTTACCCTTATGGAATTCATAATGAAGTTGAAGAAACTAAGTTTATTATATAATACATTGTAAATAACTATCCAAATTACTCTATGACTTCAAATATTAAAATAACAATATAGGTCAGGGAATCAGATCACTTTAAGAAGAAAAGTGTACGTGGGTTACTCAGGAATTACTGTTACATATTTCAGGAGGCAACCAGTAGACAGCTATTGTGGATGGATAGGATTGATCCAAGTTATATCAAATATCAGGAAATATCATTGTTATTAAAGCAATGCCCCCAATTTTAGAATTTTTGTTGTAAGCAGGTGGATATGATGAAAGAGTTGTAAACCACAAAGACTGTGTTTTCTAACATAAGTTTTATATTGTTAATCAAGTAAATCTTATGGTAAAATTAGTCAACTAATATACATAGTTATCATTATTCTCTATAGTAATTAAGGAGAAATAATCAGTTTGCATAAATGATAATAATTACTATTGCTTTTGTGCAATTAAAAAATTAGTTTTCTCAACTTGCTTTATCATTTAGTGTATAGAATCCGTACTGATGCAAAGACACAGCTCTAGAGCCAAAGCACCTGGGTTTGGATACTGGATCCTCTGCTTCTGCCTGGATCCTCTCACCTTGAACAAGGTACTTAACCTCCATCTCCTCTGTTTCATCATATGTAAAAAAGGGGTAATAATACTATTTTTCTTTAAAAATTATCATGGGGATTGAATTAGATAATACATGAAACAGCTCTCAGAACAGTACCTGTCATGTAGTCTGTCCTCCAAAATAGCTGTTATTATTATTAATTTGCTTGGAAATCATATATTATTTGGTGATCATCATTATCATCCATAAACACAACAGAAACTGATACTTTCATATATACACATTGAAAAATGTAAGATTGTGTCATTTAAATCTTGTTTCTAATAACGGGGGTCTTTGGTCTCCACAGGCCTCCACTGAAATAGTCCTACAAGCTGTGACCTTTAGCAAGTTATTCATCCCCTCTATGCCTCAGTTTCTCACCTGTACAGTGGGGACAATCATACTTCATTCCCTAAAGGATTGTTGTGAGGATTAAATGATGTATGCAAAAGACTTAAAGCAATACCTTGCACAAATTAAGCACTACATGTTCTATGTGTTAGCTATTATTCTTATGATTATCATTATTTTTATGATTGTGCTCCATTCATGATCTTCCACTTCGATATTCCCACTGCTCTTCAGCTCCCTGAGGGCTTCTTTAGTCGGATCCCTCTACCCATGTTAATTTCCCTGGTTGCTTGTGAGCTTTAGGCAGCATAAAATGACTACCAGCTTGTTAATAGCATTTTGACTGAAACTCATTTTTATAGAATGTCCTGGGAATTTACATTTTGAGCCTTTTATCACTAAAACTGTTAAAGGATATTCTCTAAGTGTAGGTAAGGAAGAGCCAGAACGTATCCTCACTGCCCTGGCCTGGCATGGGCAGGAAGAGAGTGAGGGTGGAGGGGAGACTGTTTCCTTGAACATGTCTCCGTTCTACATCTAAGCTCAGTTCAAAGGAAATGTTGCTCATTCCTTTAGATGAAGGGAAAATGGATTTTAGCTCTTTAACACTTAAAATTTGATGTGGGAATAACTGAAGATGACAAAAATGAACTTGATTGACTCCATAAGTTTTCCAGAGGTTGACACTATTTATATTCCTCTTTCTTAGGCAAATAGTAACTGTGGCAATGGTACTTCATGTCTTGTGTGGTCATGCACTGAGGTACTTCAGTAAAATAAAGACTATCATAGCGATTTTTAGAAAACATACCATCAAAACAGGTTTTTCAACACTGAAAAAAAGAACAAGTTAAAACTTATCTTTGCAGCATTTTAGTAGTAAGAATATTCTGATACCACTAAACAGGTAAATTGTAGTATCCCATTCTCAAAATAATCAATTTAGGCATATTTCTGCAGTCAATTTAAATCTAGTCTGCATTATTAAATAAAAAAATGATAATGCTCTATTTTGTTTTACCTGCATTTGAGAATAAGTCCCTTTTATCTAATGGAAGAGAACAAAAAGAACATACATAGTATTTTAAAAACAGCACCCTAAGGATTTTTAAAAACCAGAAAATTGAAATAACTTTGTGAAGATGGCATAATATTATTTTTAGAATTTTTAAAAAGCTCCTTTCATTAAAAATCACCCCCAAACTACATTCCTTATAAAAGAAATTACTCTACTCATTTTTATTAGTTTAGCTTTAATGTCAGTACTCAGGTTTATAAGTGCAGTATTAGAAAAACAATGGATTAATAATAGATGTCATATGATGCTTTTATATCTCATATTATGTTTGATTCCTCATTGCTTTTCTCAGTTGCTTTAATTCCTAATCACTCTCCCCCAAACAGAGAGCATCTGCCAATTTCATTATATGGGAACTTAATAATACTTAATTAAAATACAAAGCTCTAGTTGCTATCTACTATTTAATTGAATGTGATTTAAATAAAACAATAATGGAAAGTATCAGATAGTTCATATATATTTCTGTTTGAAAAAGGATAATATCTCGACTATTTCTTCAGAGTACCATAGGTTTTGTAATTTTATCTGTATTATAAAAAGAAACTTTACATAATATTACTCTTTTTTCCCTCCATCTATCACTTAAAACTACATCTTTCTGTAGCTTTTTAAGTGTTAACTTTTCTTTTGGACATTTAAAACAATGCATTAAACGTTTCTGTATCTTAAAAACTTTATCCTAAATATGTTTGTAATGGTTTAAAAATATTCATGTACAATGCCTGACATACTATTACTAATGATTTTTAAATCAATTTATTAAAGTGTAATAAACATATAAAAACTATACATAGTAAATATATACAACTTGATGAGTTTCGAGATAAGTGTACACCCGTGAAACCATTACCATAATCTATGCTGTGAACATACACGTCACCTATAAAAGATTTCTCTTGCCATCTTTATTTATTATTGTTGTTAAAGTTTATTGTGGTAAAAACACATAAGATCTGCCCTGTTAGCAAATCTTTAAGTATACAACACGGTATTTTTTAACCACAGGTACTATACTGTATAGTATATCTCTAAGATTTATTTTTCTTGCAGAAGTGAAACTTTGTAGCCTCTGACCAACACCTTCCCATTCCCCCTTGCCCAGTCCCTGGCAATCACCGTTGTACTCACTGCTTCTATGAGTTTGACTATGTTAGATTCCTCATATAAGTCGTATCATGTAGTATTTGCCTTTCTGTGTCTGGCTTATTTCATTTAGCATAGTGTCCTCCAGGTTCATCCATGTTGTCACAAATGGCAGGATTTCCTTCTTTCTTTAAGGCTGAATAATATTCCATTGTATGTATAGGCCACATTTTCTTTATTCATTCATCTAGCAAATGGATATGCCATGTCTTTGCTATGGTGAATAATGCTGCAAGGAAATGGAGGGGCAGATATCTCTCTGAGATCCTGATTTCAATTGTGTTGGATATATACTCAGAAATGGGATTGCTGGATAATGGTAGTTCTGTTCTTAGTTTTTTGACTTCCACACCAGCTGCACCAATTTACATTCCCACCAGCGGAGTACAAAGGTTCCATTGACTCCACATCCTTGCAAACACTTATTATTTTTAATATTAGCCAACCTAACAGGTGTTAGGTGATATCTCATTGTGTTTACACCAAGGACTTTTTCCTCACAAATTTTGATGAAAAGTGTAAGTGTATTATAACCTGTTAAATGAAGATCTTTAGGTAGAAGTCATAATTATCAAATAGCTAATAGTTGTCCTACTAACGTGAAGGAAGAATAATGAAAGAATCATGACACAAAGGAGAATTCAGATGCCATGAACTGTTATTTCCTTTCTTTTTTATTTATATCTAAAAGTAATTTTTGTAAAAAGAACAAGTAAAGAAATATATGGATCGTGGTGAAAAATATTTGAAACAGGGCACTGTGTTTAGAAGTAAATATGTATTTTGCATAAAATAAATTTGAAAGTGATCTTTAGTATACGTTCTTTCTTTTGTCATATTTGCTTCAGATTACTTATTTATTTTTTTAGACTCAGTTGAAGTCCCTTTTGGGCCCTTTCTTTATCTCATTCCTCTCCATCACTGTCCACTAACAAGAAGTTGCTATTTAGTTTAACTGTCCACAGTTTTATACTTTTATAACATATTCATAAAACAAATATCCAGAAAGGGTTTATTGTGATTTTTAAAATATTTTTAAAATGTACGTACATGCAATTCCAGTTCATTTTAACTCTATATCGTATTTTATTGTACCAGTGGCAAAGCAATGTGGGAATGGGAGAAACAGAGGGTAGGACTATTTTCCAGGAAGAGAGTGATATTTTTTTCACTGATATTGTTTAGAATCGCCAACTTTTTGTTAGTTTTATTGCTTTTGTTAAATTCTCCATAGACAATTTGCCCTTTCTTTGCTTGCACCGAGGTAGGCCACTCCTACTACCTTTCCCCTACTCCCCTCCTTGGTATGCTACTGCGGAGTATGACGATGCTATAATTTTTAAATTCCTTCTCTTTTTGTGTTCATGTGAGTCAATGCTACTCAAAGTACATGATCTGAAAACTGCTTATACCTAGTCAGTAATGAGATAAGGAGCTACCATCACAATGCATATTAATTTATTATTTCATTCATCTAGAAAGTCAAGCTATGAAACAAAACAAAACAGCATGTGCAAATGATGTAGTTAAGAGGTAATTGATTTGCCTTCTGTAGCAAGCCCCTTATCTTGCAGGATGTTGGTAACAAACTTCAACAGAGCAGTAATATGCACTTTGAGTAGCACTGATATGGGATGGCTGCAATTTTTCTTACATATTATTCATAACTCAGAAAATATCTTTAATGTGTTCCCAGGTTCATGAGTACAAGGATTTCTCAGATCTTATGCCTAGAAGTATAATTGCTGGGAATTGGGTTGTGTGTATATTCAGCTTTACTATGAATCGGTTGTAAGTTGCTCTCCAAAGTCATTCTACTAGCTCACCCTCTTACCAGAATGCTGTAAGTTTCAATTTTACCCAAACCCTCACCAACAGTTAGAAATGTCAGAATTTTTTTTTCAATTAGATGGGAGTAGAATGATTTATCTTTGCCATTTTACTTTGCCTTTTTATGATTATTGGAAAATTTATTCATTTTATATTGGCCTTTTGACTTTACTCTTGAGTTGAGTGAGGTTTTTTTCTTATTAACTTGGAGGATTAATAAATTTTGGGTGTGCTTTTAGATAAGATTATTTCATGTTGACCTTATACCCAGTTCACTTGCTGAATTATCTTATTAGTGTTAAGAATTTATAAAATACGTTCACTTGGATTTTATAAAGAACTATATTATCTATAAATTACAACTGTATCTTTCATTTCCAATATTTTCCTCTTCTACCTATCATATTGCATTGGCTAAAATCATCAGTATAATGTATCTTATTAAGTTTAATGGGAATGCTTCTATTTTTCCACCCTCAAGGATATTTGCTGTAGAGTTCCAGCATACACCCTCATGGTAGCCATGAGAATGTAGCTTGCAGACTTACCATCATAGGAGATGGAGGACAAATGACAGAGGGCCCCAGCTGCCGCACTCTGAAATTCAGTGCTGTGTTCGCTCTGAGGCTGTGCTTTCCCAGCCAATGAATGAGCATGGCAGGAAACCAAGTTAGGCCCATTCTTGGGACACATGGGACTCCACTGATGGCTGACTTTGGCTGAAAGACTCCCTGACAGTCTTGCTGAATCTTCCTTAAATTGGCCCCGAGATCTAGGATGCTTCCACAAAACCTTTCCTGCTTCTCTCCTTTACTCAGAGTCTGACTTGCCTCCTGGTCTAACAGCTATCCCAGTTCCCTGGCTCCTTTCCATGTTCTCTCACTCAGGAATTTAATAAAATACTTGTACACTTAATCCTATATTCACATCTGTTTTCTTCTCTGCGGAGCTCGATTAACATAACCTTTATTTAATGAAGAAAATTTCCTTTCATTCCTGCTACTGTAGGAGTTGTTAACTGTCATTTCCTTCTTGCAGGCGAAGTCAATGTTTTGGCTCATGTCATTACTTCCTTTTGGAGGAGTAAAATGTGAAGTGAGGCTTTACTTGATTCTCCCTACACCTTGTTTGCCCTCTCCCAGATACTAATTTCGTCCCAGTCTTAATATCTCTTGTTGAAAGTTGGAGAGACTACTTAGTGATGATTGACTATTCCTCATTTTCTCTCCACCTTCCTTCCGTCTAGGAAGCATGGTAAAACAACTCTCCTGTTTTTAGTGGGTTTCTATTTCTTCACGTTAATGGTAAGTGTTTTCTCTTGGACTCCCACCCATGCTTTTCAGTTTGCTTCCACTCAAGTTGTTTGTAAGGTCTCAATAAAACTTTTCAAGATAATGATAACTCATAGTCCTCCCACATAGTTTTTAGGGTGGAGAACATCTACACTTTATTGTGAATTTAAGTCATTCTGTGTTCTCCAGGGAAATTTTTTAAAAAATGAATCTCTTCTCTATAAAGGAATTTTAGATATAACTACTAGACATACTGATAAAAGTATAATAAATTATCAAATATCCTTTTAAACACATTCTATGGCTTACCCCACCTTCCTCAATTCCATATAAATGAAACAACATGTATATTTTTAAAATTCATAATCATTTTTGGAAAACAAAAAGGAGACTCCAGGGTAGACTAATAATTGTGAAGAATTTTAAAAAACTAAAAGCAAATGGGATCAAATTAAAGAAGGAAACCATAGCTTAAAACCTGTGAAGGATGATACTATAGCAAAAGTGGGAGAGGCAGCAAGTGTGTTTCTTGCCCAGAGATGGTAGATATGCATCTCTTTAGAGAAGATACAGAGGACAATCACAAGGAGATTCATTGAGTTGTCAAGGAAAGTTGTCTTGTATCTTCTAGAAAAGTTTTATAAACCCAAAGAAGCTAAGTAGCTATACTATGGAGCTGAGAAAGTAGTAGTATGTTTTATTCCCAGCTATATTATCATGGACAAGTAATTTAAACTTTCCATCATTTACCGTCTTCAACTGAGGTTTTTTTTATCTGAACTCTAATTTTAGATGATTGGAAACTCAAAGCATTTTCTGATCAGATTACTGCTTTTGAAAGATTATATAAATGTCTGCATGGTATCTATCTGCATTCTCTGAAAATGTAACGGTATTTTTATAAGGTATATTTCTGTGTTGATTTCTCTTTGTTATTCCTTCTCATTAGTTTTTATTTTAGCTGCCTGATATGTTCTATCTGCACAGGACTGCCAAATATGAAAGGAAAAAATGCAAGAAGAAAATAAATATCAGATATGATATTGTAGATACCCAAAATAGCAACAAAACTTAAGACAAAATGTTGAGACATAGAATATAAGAGAATTTCTGTTTAAGGCAATATATTTTTATGTTATTAGAATGATACAAAATAGTCAAACTTGAAGATAAAGATAAAAATACTTTCAACCATAAATTTTGTCAATCAATGTAATACTTCCAAATTGGCATTAAAACCTTCAAATAGCCATGGTTTGTTTATTCCCTCATTTATTCTACAATTCTTGACTAAACCCATATCATGAACAAAAGGCCATGCCAGTCATAGTAGATTTATCTCTTTAGGGTGAGTGAGGCAAATAAGAAAAAAAAAGTAATGGTTATATTCAATACCTAGTTCATTTAACAAAATATTTTTGAGGGTCTGTTATGTGCCAGGTACCTAAACCTTAGAGTAGCAATAAATAAAACAAAAAATTTTGTCCTCACAGTGGTTATATTCATATGTATCAAGAAAGGTGAACATTGTATCAACTATTAACATGTTTGAAGTTATGTTTCTCATATGATTAGCATTAGAAGCATAGAATGACTATTTATTGTAAAATTTTATAATAATAATAATAATATATTTTGTTTTTTTTCCTCCTTAGTATTTTATCTTCTTGAGGTCAGGGAAGTTGCTCCTTCCCTGGGCCTACTAAAATAATTAGTGCATATGCTTATTAGGAATTTGATGAGGTTTATTAAACAAGTAAAGTATTCAATGTTTATACATCTCAATTTCTTCAACTATAGAAATACAGATAATAATGATA
This sequence comes from Lemur catta, assembly GCF_020740605.2. Classification (NCBI taxonomy): domain Eukaryota; kingdom Metazoa; phylum Chordata; class Mammalia; order Primates; family Lemuridae; genus Lemur; species Lemur catta. The sequence continues at coordinate 30,447,592 of NC_059138.1, forward strand.
ATAATAATAGTAATGCCAATGGTTACATGGTTGTAAAGAATAGCATATACTGTATTAGAAAATCTTCACATGATGGCTTAAGAGGCTCAATTTGTCAATTAAATTTAAAAATATTTTTAAAGCATTATTATAAATGGAAACTGTGATAATGAATCTTAAGCAAGATAAAATATACTTAAAATATATCTTTCCAACTTTCCCTTATTTCTGTTCCAGAGAGGGAAAAATATCATGCCCTCTTGTTTTTTTTAATTTAAATATAGTCTTATTTCTGATGGTCAAATTTCAGTGTTCATATTTTCTTCCTTCCATGAGTAGATGTATTTGTATAATTTCTCCTCAACAATTTTCTGTATAATACAGACTTATTTTTAATTCTAATAATCATGCCAGGTGTAATTTTTCCTTTAAATAAAAACTGTTCTACTATATGGTAGAGAAATTCTTTAGCTATTCTTTTCTTTTTGAAAACAAACCACATTTCTGCAGGGGGAGAAAAAAAACATGTTACACTCAGAATTCATACACGATAAGAAATTCATTCCACAAGTGGAGTAAGACCTTTAAAAGACCTTTATCTACCTCACAGAATAAATTTGATATGCCTTACAGACCATTATGCGAACTCTCTCTCACTGTGCATGCAGATAGAACTATCTCTTAAAAGCACTAACACTATAATTTTCATTCAGGTGATGAAATTGTAATAAAAAACAGTTTATTATGCTACATTTGTATATGATTACATATTAGATGGTAGAAAGTTAACATTTATTTTTCTTCTACTAATAATCATTTTTTCAAGAACTAATAAATCCAAGAAGCTTAAAAAGGTGTTTAAACTGGAAGATCCGTTCTGTAGGGCAGTAAGCCCTGCTGGTGGTGCTGCTAAACTGTTTAGGAGCTAAGCTAAGTATTTATATGCTTTTATGTAGGAGCTTACAGGTTTCCTAAATATTTTCTGTAGTATAAGAATTATTTATTACTAACTTAATACTTGGATACATACCTGATTTATTTACAGTGCTAACTCCAATTTTACCATTTCATTACTCAATTATGTCTTTGTAACAAGATAAATATTTTCAAGATCTTAATAAATAAGAAAGAAACATAAGATTAACCCAAGTAGAATTCCTATCCTCTGCATATTAAAATGAACAATTTGACAAGAGCTATGAAGTACTTGAATTTGGTGAAATCAGATCTCTGAAGAAGTAATACAGCTCTTTCTATGATGGAATCTACAGAAACAATTTGTTAAATCATTATGTTTTAGAACTAAAAAAGAATAGGAACAATCTTTTTTAATACATTGATGTTTAGAGATGAGGAAACTGATACTGTTAAATAGCACACTTGATAGTTTTAGTTAGGGGGCAGACTCGAAATTTAGAACTCAGATGACTTTCCCTTAATTGAAATGGTCTTTACACTGTTCCTTACTTGATCAAATTGTCTTATCTTTAATTAAGAGCAACATCTAACTTGTTAGAAAATGTTTATGTGCTAAACATCCGAGAGAATCTGGCATCCAAAAAGCTGTTAAACTGAGAAAAATTACATAAGCTGACAGTCAGAGGAACACATTATATTACATTGTGTGTGCATTAATATCAATGAGAATTCAATACCAAGATCAAATGTACAATGTGCTGTCAAATGTTTAATAATTCTTCAGAGTCTAATTAAGTCTAAGAAAGCTGCACTTATGAATCATTGTAATTTCATATTAAGTACAATATAATGAACTGGTATAAATAGGATAACACTGAAGAGCCAATGACTTAAGCTGATTGTCTTAAAGCAGGTTTCATGCTACCACAACCTTTTAATATCAACTTAGGCTTCTGTACAATGCAGAAAGAAAAGAAATGCTACACTTGGTGCTGCATGAAGTGGAGCTGGATATTCATGGGCCTTAAGTGATCAATATCTTTATCAGATCTGTGTAAATGTTGTGGGCAAGTACAATTAAAGAGCAAATCCCTGGATCAGCTGGCTAAGCTAAATTTCGGCTCCAGAAGCAGATGCTTTCGCTGGAGGGCACTTGTTAGGGAACACACAGAGAACGACTGTAGAAGACAGATGCTTTAAAGGCAGCATAGAGATTCATAATGGGGAGTCTGGAATCAGAGCACCTGGGTTCCAAACCCTGTTCCAAAATTGCCTGGTCGTATGATGTTTTGTAAGTCACTCAGCCACCCTGCGCACCAGTTTTTCCATCTGTAAAAGATAATCTTTTCTTCATAGGGCTATTACAAGTGTTAAAATAAACTATCCATGTAAAAATCCTAGAGGAGTGTCAACCTCTTCAGGTGCTGAAAAGGAAGCTATCTTAACATTCCTTTTCTAAGGAAGCAGTCATTCCACTGGTTTCCCAGTTGGCTAAGTTCTGGGAGTCATCATTGCAGAATACTTCCTGGAAAAGAATTATTCCTGTTGGGTGAATCAGCCCCTAAACATCAGCTTTTGAATAAGTCCTACAGGAATTTGTTGTAAAAATGTTTTTGTGTAGCCCTGTAAACACAAAAATACCCAAATTATAAAGCTGTAACTGAAAAGCTATGCACTATAGGGTGTTTTCTAAAATGCCTCCTGTGCTTTAAAATGTACTTAGGCTTATGGTTACGGAGTGCAAATACACCTCTCTGAAGAAATCAGATAGTGATGAAAGAGAAAAGCTAACAGGGGAGCCCTAAGTTTTGGTAAAAGTTATGAGTTACTATATTTAAGAATATTTTTACTGTGATACCTATTCCGATTGCTAAATTTGTGTGTTTAAGTGATTTCTTTTCCATGGGCATCTCTTTCAGAGGTGTTTCTCAAAGATGTTCCCAGACAGAGAAGGACCATGCTTTTGGTCAAACATATTTCAGTACCTGAGATACAATTTGGAATAAGGTCATTTCAAACAAGCTTCTAAGTTTCCTGTGAGCTTTTCTACTGTGGCGCATTCCCAAATCAAAACAGTCTGAGTTCACTAAGTGAGGTTGTTTACTGACATTTATGCATCCGAGGTCCCAATATCTTAACTGAAATTCTAAAGTAGAATCTTTTTCTTCTAAGCACAGGTACATATTATAATAATATCCAGAGTTCGTTAAGTAACTCAGAGCCTGGCAGGGGGACGACATAGTAAATAAGATTGGGAGTCTAGAATGAAATCTGCATATATGTACATTTTACTATATAACAAATTTTATATACATCTATAATACTTATGTATACAAAATAAATGTTATATATTATATATAACATATATACATGCATATACACAGACATATAAACTAGGGAAATAATTTTGTTTCTGATATAGTATAAATTCTTTATCTTTCAAATTCACCTAGTTCTCACTACTATGATCATGTTCTTGTTCCATACGTACCAAGGATTCTACTCTTTAGTCCTTAATATCTGGAAATTATCTGGGTCTCTTTTGTTGCCAATGTCCAGAGTTTACTCCCAGCACCCATTTTTTCATCACTTAATTTCTGTAGTGGTTTATTCTTTCCCATATATGCTGCAGAATGTCTGTCTGCTGTATTAATTTAATGCTTCAGGAGTGGTGTTCCTTTTTTTCTTCAGTCTTGGTGTACTGTTTTATGTCTGTATTTCATCTCTCATCCACAGTGTTCTATCTACCACACTGAGGCATGGGGAGGATTATTTTGTACTCTCTTGGGCTGAAAAGTAACTTTCTTTTTGAGGTTTAAGTTGAAAACTGATTCCTCCTTTGTGCAGCACCATGACACTCTTGTGTGATGCTGTTAAACACTCTCCCTGGTTGCTGTAGCTCAGAGGACAGTCTTTTGACCATTTCATGCCTACTATTGGGTGGAATAGACGTTTACAGACATTACCCCACTTTATCCCCACAAGAGGTACACGCAGCAAGAAACACATTGAGCTAGATTAAATCAATTGCCTGAGGTCACGTATCTAGTAAATTGCAGAGCCAGGACTCAAACAAAGGTCTTTTGACTTTAAATCCCTTGGTCTTTCCATGATACCACATTGCTCTCTACTGAGTTAGTAATTCACCATGATACATGCATTGTAATAAAAATAAAATGAAGTAGATAATTGTTTATATGTCTTGTTTTTGAAAGACAAGATGGCCTATTTGCTTTGGTACTGACTGAAAATCAACTGAATTTTACAAATTATAGACACTCAGCTGCTTAGCTCTTCTGATCAATTCCTTAATATAGCAGAATAGAATGATTTGCATAATTTAAACATTCCTCTTTTGATCAAACAGGATTATTTAGACTAGATGGCAAGTAATAACATGGAGGTGGGGTTAAAAGTTAATATTTAAAAAATTCTCTGACTGTGGATTTTAAAAATTGCTCACAAAATAGAAATGGCATTGCAAATTTATAATTTATAGTTTGGTAAACTTTTAAAACCATTTTATTAGGCTGAAATGCTCTCCTATCCTCCCCTTGTAAATAAAGTATATAATGATGATGAAATGTTACTCATTAGGAGAATCAGCTATTCTTTAAATCAATGATTGTTTTCTGCTTTACAGAAAAGACCATTGCTGCTGCCAAGGCAAATAAACTCTGACTTTTACTTCAAATTCATTTTTACACTTTTGTTACAATTAGTATTTGTATTGAAACAACATACATGGTCAATTAGATTAACCCCTGAAAGATTATTTTAGCTCTTTTAATGATTGACTGTCATCAGCCTACAAAAGCCATAAATGTTATAAATCTCTTCTTCCATAAAGCCATTTTCTTCTTCCCCACCTTTTTGTCTAACCTCCCTCCCTTCCTCTCTTTTCTTTCATTTCACCTTCCCTTTGTCCTTTTTTAATTGCTTTCTTTCTCATCAAAAGTAGTATTCACTAGGAACCATCAGTAACAAAATAATCTTGTTTTATGCAAATCCTCCACCCCAGTCCACCACAAACACTAGTGACAACCTGTATTTGTAGAGAGCAGAAGTAACACATGACCCCAGTGAGCCATGCAAGCACTTTATAACTCTAGCATCCTGGTAGGAAAACAATTAGCACCTGAGCTATGACTGAGGGTGTTGAGTTAGATCTTGGTGCTGCTCTTCAAGCCAAAGGCTTCTTGCTGAGTGCCCACCTTTGAAAGCCAACAAAATGTATTGGAGGGGCCATGCTTTCAGAACGAATTTTCATTTAGAAATAATTTGATAAAATTTTTTTCCTCTTTATGTTATTTCTAATTAGAAATACCATGAGAAAGTATGTTTCTCACTGTAGTTCTTATTTGCTCAAGTGTATAAATATGTCGAAGGAGTCATGGAATGTAAAGGAAAGGCTCAGAGTTAAGAGTGGCCAGCAATTCCTTTTATTTCCCCAGGTTGGTAAATTTTTCAAAATATTTGGATCCAATTTCAAAGGAAGACAAACACTACATCTTTGAAATAGCATATTGACACCCCTGACAAAACCACTCCAAGTCATCAGGAAATCCTGTGGCATATTCTCTATTCACATTATGTTCAGGATTTCAAGTTTGAATGAGAATTAGGGAGAAATACGATGTCTGCCCCCGCCCCACTCCAACCCTTTTGCTCCATATACTTTCTGTTTTGGCATTCTTCTTATTTCCATTTTATGAAGGAAGATAATCCTTTTGCAATCCCAATGCCTTTATTCTTCTTTCTGCTGTATGTATTGCTTACAAAAGTCTTCTATTTGAACGTTCAGCTGATAGTTTAAATTTTACCCTTTTTTTCTAGTAAAAAGTTTTTGCTCTTTTTTTTTTTTTTCTCTGATAGGCTATTTCACTATTTCAACAAGCACTTCCTATGAATTGCCGTTTTCTCCTCCATACTCTGACTTATCATTCTGGGCAGTGCTTACCTGTAGCCTTTGCCACTCATGTTCAAGTATTTTTATGCTGGAACAGATCAAAAAGTATGACAAACTGTAGAGAACTCCATCGTTCAAATTTGGCACTGCTGTCCCTAACTTGGAACAACCTGACAAGGAGATAGTAGTGCTTATAGCCTCCTGCTGGCTGCCAGTTTCATGTGATTTTCTAGGAAAATTGGCAGCCAAGAAGTTGTGAACTGATGCAGAGTAAGATATATTGATTGGACGTAGATTAATTGTTTTGTTAGACATCAAAATGGTCACACTGAGCTTTGAGAAAGATCCGTATATCAGTCAATGTACTCATCACCAACTTAAAGACTTAGACAAAAGAGGCAAATTTTATCTTTCTTACATTGCAGTGATAAGGTCCCCTTCATCTGAGATGACACAGCATTATTCAGACATTATCTCATTTATTCTTGTTATATTCTCTCAAGGTCAAGGAAAGACATTGTGAACTTTATTTTCCAAGTGAAGGGTTCTTGGCAAGGAGAAGGTTTGGAAAATACAGAGATTATGCCAGGTCCTGCAGAAACATAGTTGGGGATGTCTTTATATAGGAAACTCTATTTCATCACAACGCCTTTCATCAGAAATGTATGCAGGGTTTAACGACTGATATGAATAGAACTACGATTTCACATTAAATAAACAAACACATGCTCTTTGCCTATTATCTGAAAGGTTCTGTCATAAGTCATATTAGAAAGATTTTATTTCTAAGCGTAAAGAGGCTGGTATTTTGCTGCCTTGAATTTTATAGCTAAGCCTTTCTCTATGTTTTTATTTCTACAATAATTTTATAGTTTTGTTTTTCCTTCTTTGAACTTATTGATAGTTTCCATCTAAATTTATTAAACAAAAATTTTATTTTAAAGAAAATACACTTCTCTTTTTAATACATTAATGAAGTTATGGATATCTTTTTTGTTTCCAATTTTCTTCTAAGAATTGAAAATAAGTAATGACTATTAAGATTCAAGGAAAGCATAAATCATGAGGAAATGTTCTCATACACACACTTTTTTCTTTTTTCTTTCTTCCTTTTTTTTTTTTGGAGACAGAGTCTTGCTCTGTCACCTGGGCTAGAGTATAGTGAAGTCATCAAAACTCACTGCAATCTCAAACTCTTGGGGTCAAGCGATCCTCTTGCCTCAGCCTCCTGAGTAGCTGGGACTACAGGCATGTGCCAGCATGCTTAGCTAATTTTTCTATTTTTTTGTAGAGATAGGGTCTCACTAGTGCTCATGCTGGTCTCAAACTACTGACCTCAAACAATCCTCCCATCTCAGCCTCCCAAAGAGCTAAAATTACAGGTGAGTGCCATTGTACCCAGCCATCATACACACTTTTAAAAAAGCATTTTATGTTGAAATAATTTTAGATTAAAAAGAGCTTTAAAGATAGTATGGAGAGGTCAGGTGCATACCCTTCACCCAGCTTCCTCTAATGTTAACATCTTACAGAATTGTGATGCATTTATCAGAGCTAATAAATTAACATAGGTACAGCACTATTTACTAAATTATAGACTTTATTTGGATTACACTAGTTTGTCTCTTCCGTGATCATATTCAAAATACTCAATTGTGCTTGTCATGTCTCCTATAATCTTTGACACATTCTCACTTTTTCCTTGTTTTCATGACTTTGTATATACAGTATTTTTAATCTAGAAAGCAATATAATTCATATCTATAGTCTAAATGATGAAATATATTATTTATATAACAAAAGCTTTTGTCTAACTCTTTTCTCATCAATTCGTGTACCCATTTCAACTCTATTTTTCATTCACTTTCATTATAGTAAGTGCATAAGAAAAATTTTAAAGCTACACAAAATGCTAAAATTACATTCATTATAGTCATAGAATTTTTGTACTAAGAGCGACTTTAGCTTCCAAGATCCCCTTTAAAGGAAGAAATGGAGCCAAGAGAAAGCAACTTACTAAGTTGCTAAGGCTATTTAGTGACAGAGCAGGACTAATTATGACACCATCTACATGAATGTATCATTTAATAGCTGACAAATTGCCCACATGGACATGATTCCCTTTGGTTTTCACAAAAATTATTTGTTCTTGGAATATACTAGGCAGACATCTACCTGAGAGATTTAGCTCTAGCTGTTTCATCTTTCTATAATGTTCTTCCCACAGATACCTTCCAGGCTAATTATCTCACTCCTTTCCAATATTTGGCCAGAACTTATTTTGAATTTTTGTCCAAATTTGAAAAAGACAGAGATTTCCACAGGCTTTCCTGATATGATAGTTCATGCACTCCTTGAGCAGGAGGATGTCTAGATATGTCTTGATGGACTACTCACTCTAGGCTTACTTGAGTTCCTGTAATCTGACGTACTTCTTGCCTAGACTCCCTCATTAATCCTATTATAGGACTCAAATTTGTTTTCTAAACCTTATTGAATTAAGAAAAAAAGAGATCCTAAGTGACAAGCAGAACTAGAGTGAATGGGAAGGCCATGATACCAGACCGCATCATGACATTTAGGTTATTTTGTATGAGGCTGAACTCTTAGCCAACCTCTGAAAGACTTGAAGTATTTATCTGAGACACTTGTCTATTATCTGATATTGCTTTTGAAGGAAGTAATGGAAAACTTCAGAATAAATGTGTTTTTAATCATGGTTGAGGAAGTTAGGTAGTCATTGAATGAGAAAAAGACAAATTAATGTAGCATCTGAGAAGCACACAGTTGACTTGAAACACACAAGTCTGAACTGCACAAGTCCACTTATACATGAGTTTCCTTCCACCTTTGCCACCACTGAGGCAGCAAGACCAATCCTCCTCTTCTTCTTCCTCCTTGATCTACTCAAAGTGAAGAAAGACTACAAGGATGAAGACCTTAATTACAATTCACTTCCACTTAATAAATACTAAATATGTGTTTTGTTCCTTATGATTTTCGTAATAACATTTTCTTTTTTCTAGCCAACTTTATTGAATAAGAACACAGTACATAATACATATAACATACAAAATATGTGTTAATCGACTATGTATGTTATCAGTAAGGATTTTGGTCACCAGTGGGACTTATTAGTTAAGTTTTGGGAGAGCCAAAAGTTATGTGTGGATTTTTGACTCAGGACATGTTGCTGCCTTTTTTTTTTTTTGAGACAGAGTCTCATTTTGTTGCCCGGGCTAGAGTGCCATGGTGTCAGCCTAGCTCACAGCAACCTCAAACTCCTGGGCTCAAGCAATCCTTCTGCCTCAGCCTCCCAAGTAGCTGGGACTACAGGCATGCACCACCATGCCCGGCTAATTTTTTCTATATATTTTTAGCTGTTTGGCTAATTTCTTTCTATTTTTAGTAGAGACGGGGTCTTTCTCTTACTCAGGCTGGTCTCGAACTCCTGAGCTCAAATGATCCACCCACCTTGGCCTCCCAGAGTGCTAGCATTACATGCATGAGCCACTGCACCCGGCCCATGTTGCTGCCCTTAAGTCCAACATTGTTCAAGGGTCAACTCCTTTTTCAATAATATATATGTAAGAGAATTTATAACTGAAGTAACTATTAATAAAGAAATGTTATATAAGAAATGAGAAATACGTAAATGATAATTTATATGTTTTGGGCTGATTTATATCCTATAAATATTATGGATATTCCTTGTATCAATTTCAGAGTCTACTGAACACTTTTTGAGCACCAACAATATGATAGGCACTCTGTTAACTGCTAGACATGCAAAAGTAACACAAGATAAATGAACAATACAGTTCTGGCGGTAGAAATATGTATAAACATATAATATCACTACAGTGTGGTGGATAGTATAATAAAAAAACACACAGGGAGCTTTAGAAGCAAATCCTCTGGGAGGTTATAGAAAGTATTCTGGGAGAAATGATACCTGAACTATTTCAGACACCATCTCATTTTTTCTGCCTCTGTCTTTCCCAGTTTCTCATAGCTGGATCCAAAGATGCTCTTCTCCATTTCAATTATCTCTGAGTTACTGGTATTGCCTTAACTATGCTTAGGAGTATGTAAATTGTCCCAGATTATTCCATGGCATGCTCTTTAAATCTAAAGCTGATGCTGTGAAGTTTAACATTATGCCCTTGTGCATATAGACTACACAAGCAAAAAGCCTATGGCTCCCTTCTTGTTTCCCAAGTATTGGAATAAAGTCCACATTCTGAATCTTGAATTCTCATATGGAAATGCCTCTATTTGGATAGCTGGAAGTCAGAGTTTTTTATTTTTGCCTCTAAGAGACTTTGGAGTAGCCTGTTTTACAGAAGGCATGTGGCAAATAGGGAAAGAGAATCAGATTTAAATTTAGGCAAAAATGGGTGTGAATTCTGCCTTTTCCACCTCCTGTCATTGTTTCATCCAGAGATAATTTGTTGAGAACTTAGTATATGTCAGGAACTTTACCGGGTACTGGGAATATTACTGGAAATAAGACAAAGTCCTTGCATCTAAGATTCCATTTTCTAGAAGTGGGGCAATAGGAACTAAATTGATGATGATGATGATAGTGAATTAGTTTGCTAGGTCTGCCATAACAAAGTACTACAGCCTGGGTGGCTTAAACAAAAGAAATTTATTTCTTCACAGTTCTGAATCCTAGAAGTCCAAGATCAAGATGTCAGCAGATTGGTTTCTTCTGAGAGCCTCTCTTCTTGGCTTATAGATGGCTGTTTTCTCTTTGTGTCTGGACATGGTCTTCCTTCTGTGTGTCTGTGTCCTAATCTCTTTTTTTCTCTTATAAATGGATTAGGACCTACCCATACAACCTAATTTTACCTTAATTACCTCTTAAAAGGCCCTATCTCCAAATATAGTCACATTTGGAGGTATTGGGGATTAGGACTTCAACAAATCAATTTTAGGTGGACACAATTCAGTCCATAAAGAGTGAGATACAGCTCTGAAGGCAGTATTCAGAGTGATATTGTGAAGAAATGGGGCAGGCTGGTGAGCTGATTCAAACAGCATAGCCAAGGGAGGCCTCTCTGAGGATGTGAGAGTTGAGGGGAGACCTGGAAGATGGGGAGGTTGTACTTCTATCCAAGGGAAAGGTATGACAGGCAGAGAAAACTATAAAGCCCATGAGAAAGCATTTGAAGTATTTGGGGAGCTGAAAGTGGTAGTCAAGATATTCAGAACAGGGTGAACGAGAAGAATACTGTGAAAATGAGGTCTGTAATTTAAGTAAGTTTCTAAATTTTTCTGTTTGAGTTTCCATAGTTATCCAATAAAGATAGTAGAACTAATCACAAAAAATTGTTGAAAGAGTTAAATTACATAATAATGAACAGTTCCATCAAATAATAGATGCTCCATTAAAAAGGGAAGCCTTTAAAAGAAGAAGCATCATTTTCCTTTTTTTTCACACATCATCTATTACATTTGAAATTACACTACAGGACATTCATTACTCTGACTAATTCTGACCTAACTGTAGCAAAATGGAGGCAGCATATTCACACATTTTTCTATCACCTGACCAGCCTCAATCACTTTACAGCTGCCATCAAAATCTGACAGGTGTATGATCACTGCTCTAAAATACCTTCATTAAAAATATCCTTATCAAATGTACTGTCAAAAAAATCAGTATTTGATTTGGTGTGTAGTTAACCTCCAATTAGTTTTGGAAAAGAAAGTACATTATAATCACTTTTCAACTATTAAAACAATTTCAAATTTGGTAAATTTCTACTTGTAATTATATAAAACAATGGCAAGTGTCTTTTTAGATAATTATATCTAATCAATTGTAATATAATCTATTTCAAATCTGCTAAGAGATATTTGAAAATACCAAATACACTATTCACTCACTTATATAACATGTATTAGGAAGTAAAATACAAGGTATAAAAATCTCTGCAAATTGAAACTTTATTAACAAGGGTGATAAATTAATGATGTTTTAGAAGATGTAATTTTTGTTTCAAAAAAGAGGGTAGACAGGTTAAACTGGATTCGGATTTTTTTTCTTACTATGATACCTTAAATTACCTTTCATTTCATTCAATTATGAATTCTTTTTATTCCAGTAGTGCTTTACCTTTCTGAAGCAGCCTTCAACTGAACATTCTACACCACTCTTAATTGTCAGTATTGCTGCAAGTTTATTTAAATAAGAGTAAGACGCTGAAATCTGTTTTGGATTTAACATGAAGACACGAAATATTTGCAATGTTGTCCACACTGATTTTGTAGTTCTCCAGGAAATATTTCTGCATACAGAGTCAGCATTTCTGAAGCCATGTCTCCCTTTTCTTCCTCTTTACAAAATGATGTTCAGAATTTCAAAGAGTTACTTCCAAGAACTGTGTTGAAGGTATCATTATGTTTTAAAAATCAAAGTGATTCATACAAAATAGGTTTTTGATAAATTTGTTTGATTAATGAATGTGCCCCAGAATCCTCCATAGTATGATTTGCAGTGTCATTTTTTTATTTCAAAATACTAAGGGGGCACAAATGTTTTCGTTACATGGATAGTTTTTACAATGTTTAAGTCAGGGCTACCAGTGTGCCCATCATCCAGATAGTGTCTACCGTACCTGTTAGGTAGACTTTTGCCCCTCCCTTGTTCCTCCCTCCCCCTTTCTTGATTTCCGATGACTGTTCTCTTTGTGCCCATGTGTGCCTGTTGATTAGTTCCAAATTATTAGAGAGTACATATAGTGTTTGTTTTTCCATTCCTGAGATACTTCACTTAGGATAACAGTCTCCAGTTCTATCCAAATTGCTGCAAAATACTTTAATTCATTTCTTTTTATGGGTGAGTAGTTCTCCACAGTATATATGTACCATATTTTGTTAATTCACTTATAAATTGATGGATACTCAGGTTGATTCTATATCTTTGTGATTATGAATTGTGCTGCTCTACACATTCAAGTGCAGGTGTCTTTTTAATAAAATGACTTCCTTTCCTTGGGTAGATACCCAGTGGTGGGATTCCTGGGTCGAATGGTAAGTCTATATTTATTTCTTTGAGGAATTTCCATACTGTTTTCCACAGAGGCTGTACTAATTTAAAGTCCCACCAGCAGTGTATAAGCATTCCTTTCTCTCTGCATCCATGCCAGCATCTATTGGTTTTTGACTTTTTAATAATGGCCATTCAAACTGGGGTAAGGTGATATCTCATTGTGGTTTTAATTTGCATTTCCCTGATGATTAGTGATATGGAGAATTTTTTCATGTGTTTGTGGACCATTTGTCTATCTTCTTTTGAAAAGCTTCTGTTTATATCTTTTGCCTACTTTTAAATGGGGTTACTTGTTCTTTTCTTGCTGATTTGTTTGAGTTCTTGGTAGATTTTTATATATTAGCCCTTTACTGGATGCACAGTTTGTGAATATTTTCTCTTATTCTGAAGATCGTCAATTTGCTCTAATGATTATTCCCTTTGCTGGGCAGAAGCTTTTTAATTTAATCAAGTCTAATCTATTTATTTTTGTTGTTGCTGTGATTGCCTTTGGGGCCTTGGTCATAAATTCTTTGCCTAGGCTGATGTCTAGAAGAGTTTTTCCTATATTTTCTTCTAGAATTTTTATAGTTTCCTGCCTTAGATTTAAGTCTTTTATTATTTTAAATATGATTTTTCAACTCATTATGAAGTATTTGCTAATGAAAGAATTCTGGACACTCAAAAATAAAACAAATCAGATAATTACAATAAACATGACTTAAATTTAATTTTTAAATTCATTTTGTAAATTTTTATCCCCAGTACATGTACATTACTCACTCAGCATTTCTTTTATTTTTCTTTTTTGTTGTTTTAGGCTCTAGGTTAAGCCTAGACCTAGGCTAAATATGGCAAATTAGGATTTGTCTTGAGTGCCATATCAATAAATAGTAGGGCCTATCTGAAGACTTTGAGGTCATGTCCAACTTCATTAGGATGATGATAATTAATGATGCCTGTCATGGAAGTTGACAGTGTGTTAACATAGCATTGGCCATCCTGATTTAAGGACCATTTTGTAGCATATAAAAATTTTCATATTCTATAATTGTATTATCCTTTGATGGCACCCTTTCACTATCACCAGCACTGTTATATTTATACTATTTCTTTTCTTTTAAACTTTTGTTTTCAAGAAGGAACAAAAAGCTTATTAGTAATAGCAATAACAAAAATATTCTCATTTTGAACATATGTCTTATGCTAGGCACTATGCTAGGTGCTTTACATGCATTTATGTAACATATACTAAAATGACTATAGAGTTGGGATTATTTCTAATTTATAGGAAAAGCTCCGATTAATTAGCATCTCAGTGCTAATAAGTGCTCAGTTCAGAATTCAAGCTCAGGTTCTTCTGACACCAAAGCCTGTGGTTTGTACCCACTGTACTTATCAACGGATTTTAAATGATGTCAAACTTCAGAACACATGAATATCAATATGGATCAAAGCTATCAATGGAGAGATCAATGCTAATGATGGAATCTCAGTTATTTTTTCAATAAAAAGACCACCAACATGTTGTGCAATTTTTTATCTTTCTCAAGATTGGAGGCAATCTATACAGAATATCAGCACTTGGGTTAATAGAATCAAAGGGCTTTAGTAATGGAGGGACCTTAGGGATCATCCTTTATAGCATCCTTATTTATTTAAATGAAGTGATAGAGTTGGAGAGGGACATAATGATTTTTCCATAGTTCATGAGGACAATGAAAGAAATAATACTAGTAGTACCATGGTAGTCTGATTCTAAATCCCATATCTTTCTATGACCCCAGTCTACATTTCTTGAGCACATGACAAATAAATGCCAGAAAGGAATCTTGTGACCAGAGAAGAACATGCCTAATAATTAAAATTCTTCCTTGAGTTAAAGAACAAAGAAAAAAGAAGAGAGGAAAACTAAATAGCTCAAATGGAGCAGAGGGCGCAAACCCTGACTGGAGTATTAGCAAATAAAAAATATTTTTATAGTACCTACCATCTAAAATCATCATTATCTTCATTACATAAGGTTTTATGACTTACTCTCTCATCAACATATATTGTTTTTAAGAAGGAAAAAATATAAATCACAATATCCCTCCCCCAAGAGTAGACCCTGAATTTGCTTTGTGTGTCTCTTCATTCTAAAATACATAGTAGATATACCAATATGCAAAAACTTTATTGCAATGTAATTTGATATCACTGGATGTGTGTGTAGAAATAGTCTCAAACAAAGCCAGAGAGGAATGACTTCAACCACTGAAAATACTGGGAATGTGACAATGGCAACCAGCTTGGAGAATGTTGCCTGTGATCTTGAGATGTTATGGTAGTTCCTGAGTCATGAACTGGTTTTAGGTGCTGAAATAACATCCAGGGTCTCATGTTGCGTGGTTACATTAGAGAGAATCTAATTCTTAGGATTCAAATATAATAACCAAATGGACTTTTCATCTGTCAATAAAGGAGGCAAATTGCAGAATGGTATTTTAGAAAAAAGAAAGCTTACAACATACTACAGAACTCCACAAAATACACTAATGGGAATGAGGACTAACACTGGGTTAGAAAACATTAACAAATAGCATGTTTTAATCTCATTCTTAATTTGGAGTTAAAAAGTCACAAATTAGTCTGACTGTATTTCATTCATCATCATATTCTCTGTTTTAAACCTGTTATTTATAGGTGCACAACTTAGTCCTTAGAAATGACTGACCACAGGACTTAGACTTTTTAAAATTGTGTGTGTGTTGTTGTTGCTGTTGTTGTTATTGTATGTGTGTATGTATTGTGTTTGCGAGGTGGGTGTTCTTACTGACTAAATGTAACAGGCACACTTATACAATTTAATTGTCATCAGTGCCATTAGGAGAGGCTGAACTAATCATAGATCCTTAGCCCTCAGATTTCTTTCTCGGTCAGAAACTATAAACAATGAGAAAATTTTCATTTCTCACTCAGTCATAGAATCAGGGTCTTCTCTCGGAGTTAACAAAATGATTACTTCCAGTTTTAGTCAAGAACTATAAATCTTAAGAGGTGAAGTGTCAAGTTAGTGAGAAAAGGCATCTCCTCAAGTGGAAAATTTTCTATGTTAAGTTAATGTTCAGTGATATTTAGGTATCCATTTTGGTAAGATTGTAGAAGCTGCTTCCTCACTGAGGAATCAAGAGTTAAGTGAATAGAAGAATACACTTAGTTTTTTGGGTTTTTTTTTTCAGAAAATGTAACATATTAACATGTTTAACAATAGCTATATAACATAGTAATATATGACAAAGCATACTGTATTGTGATTTCTCAATTGATCACTATTTAATAGTTTATTGTAGCATGCAAATAAACTTACACATAAATGAACATTCAAAAAAAGGCAGAAGATCAGTTTGGAAATCAGAAAAATCCTATTTTTCTATAGGACCTCATTAAACTCAGCTTCTAAGAGGCAAAATATCTAGCTTCTCTACCCTTTGGATAATTTTGAAGCTTAATCTTTTCTTAAGTAATCTTAATAATAATGTTTTGGTAAATTTTAGAAAATGAATATATTAATTAAAGATTTACAGGTAAAACATTTCCTTGCCTAAAATCCTAATTTGACAACTGAAATGACAGGTGGATTCATGCAGTTTCTTAAGTTCAAGTACAACAGAAGTATTTTTATGTCAGGCATCCAAATATTTTACATATTCTCATAAATAGCATAAAAGCAGCAAATTGTAAAATAAGAGACAGAAAGGATTCAATAGCTTATAAAAGGCATCCCTGGACCTAACCATTTAGCTATTTCTCTGGAACTGTCTCTTCTTTTATATACAGGAAAGATTTACAGATAAATTAAGTCAGTTGTAAGTAGTTTAGACTTCATTCTATTTTGTTTTCTTGACCATTAATAATGAAGAAAATCTGACCTCATTGACAGCTATTCAGTGATATACTTAAAAGATGCAAAATAGATCTTTTAGGCTTTTTCTTTTTTAAAATAAGAATGAAGACCTTCTTTCTTTACTAGAATTCTGTATTTATCAAATGCCTTGAATGGACAATAGTATAACGCCATTGAGTCATTCTGAGGACAATATATTCTGCCTTCTTTGCCATAATTAATATAGATTTCCTCTCTCAACCTTCTCACCAATTGCTGTTCATTTATCATAATGGGACTTGAACACGTATATAATAACTAAGCCTCTATGTGGTCCAACTACATAGATGGAGTAAAAGTCTAACAGTAAACAGCAGAAACTTTCTTAAGGGATGTTGAGACATGGTTTAAAAGTGAGGACATGGTATTGGGATTTTGTTAGTTGATAGGAAAGAAATCTTTCAGCTATCACAACTGATGTCAGAAAGATACTTCTGTGAGCAGAGAACACAGCAGGATTTACTTACAGGTTGTCAGGGGCAGGGCTGGTTGAAGCTCTTCCCTGTGGTATTCATTCATTTCTTGAGAGCTGTTACAATTATTTGCTTCAGCCAACATAATCTGAAATGCATACAAAAAAAGCATATAAGTATTCGAATTTTCAACGAAAATCTCAATCCTAATTAACTATAAATCAGTAAAGCCGGGTAGCCTGAGGTAGGTTAAAATGAGAACTTTGTACATGAAAGGCTACATATGCCCCTAAATCTAAGAATTTCCTAGTTGCAAGCCTCTGAATCACTACATGCAACTTCCTTTACTTCAATTATCCTCTTAAGGGAAGTGAGAGCAGGTTAACCCAGCCAAAGAGGAGTCCACGTTGTCAGAGAATAAATCTTTTTTTTTTTGTTGTTCGTGTAGCAAAAGCCATAGATCTCAATGGGAGTAGACTTCTGGCCCTGTCATCTGAGAATGTGGAGTGGAACAAAGTTAAAATTTATGCCCTCCTGATTAGCTGAATTATACCCCTGGGGCCTTAGACCTAGAAGAAGTGGAGTTCCTTTAGCACTTTTCTTTGTTCCACTCTTAAGGGACTTGATTCATCAACTGATTAGTATGCTTATTTTACCTTCCCTCACAAGACTTAAGGTTCCTTAAAGAAAATAACCATTCCTTATACTTCTTTGTAGGCATATTTACAGTATTGCTGCTAACTAGACATTGCCAACAGTGTAAGCTCAAAAATGCACAATTACATTTTAAAAATAGAGAAAGAGAAGCTATATTACCAATTTAAAAATAGTGGAGTTCTCGAACACATTCCCATGATAGACTATTTTAAGCATCTGTAAAGACTCCAATTCTTAATCTTCATGCCCTAAATGTACTTTCTATTATATTCACTGGTTTTATTTGTTTTTCTTTCTGCTTATTTCAAGTAAGTGGTAAGTTGGCGTTGGCAAATTAATAATCATACATACATTTCCACTACTGAACATTCCACTTGCCTATCCAGTATTATATTTACCTCTCTCGGAATTAGAAGACAGTCATCAAGGCAATAATACAAGTAGTAGGTTCCTAAACTGGATGATATGTACATTGAGGAAGATCATGGAAGTCAGATGGGACCTGATCAGATCTCAACTTCCCCAACTCATCTGCGGTAACCATAAATTTTCTAACTGAGCCATATGCTGTGTCTGAATGTTTTCTTGTTTTAGATCATTTTATTTAACCCTAAATAGTTTAATTAAGGTTTCATAATCCATATTGCAATATTTATATAGAAACTGATGAGTTAAAACCACTGAGTATGATTTGACTCTGCACAATTGTAATATGAAATCTCATTTTCTCAAAATAGAGAGCTTGCTTTGGTATTTGATGAACACCAGACATACCAGTACACTGTTCACCTGCACTTCTTTGAAAACTAGCTCATTGAAGAGGAGGTTGACCATTTAGGGTCTTTCCTGCTCTTTCCCTGTCTGTCTCCTATGAATTGACTGTGTTGAATATGAACCAAAACTATAAAGTACAGACAAGCGATGAATAGGTCTGCAATTCTTTACATTCTGACATCTTTCTGAAAGAAAAATTTGATATTCTCCCTTTATATCTTAGTATTCCTGATAGTTTCTTTTCATTCATGTACTAGCCTCTAGTATCACAATAGTAAAGGTATTTTCTATAAAATTTGTTGCTTTCATTGGAAAACGCAGGAAAAACTCTTGTAGAAATTGGCCTAGGTAAAGAATTTATAACTAAGACCCCAAAAGCAAATATAGCCACAATAAAAATAAATAAATGGAATTTAATGAAACTAAAAACTTTCTGCACAGCAAAGGAAATAATCAACAGAGTAAATAGATAACCTACAGAATGGGAGAAAATATTCACAAACTATACATCAGACAAAGAGCTAATATCCAGAATCTACAAACAACTCAAATGAATCCAAAAGAAAAACAACAACAACAACAAATAACCTCATCACAAAGTAGGCAAAAGACATGAACAGACTCTTTCAAAAGAAGATAGACAAATGGCCAACAAACATGAAAAAATGCTCAACAACACTAATTACCAGGGAAATACAAATTAAAACCACAGTGAGATACCACCTTACCCCTGTCAAAATCACCACTATTAAAAAGTCAAAAAAACAATAGATAATCTGTGTGGTTGTAGTGAAAACAGAATACTTATACACTGTAAACTTGCACAACTGCTATGGAAAGCAGTATGGAAATTCCTCAAAGAACTAAAAGTAGTCCTACCATTCAATCTAGAAATCCTACTACCGGGTATCTACCCAAAGGAAAATAAGTCATTTTACATAATAAAATGACACCTGCACCATAATGTTTATCACAGCACGATTCACAGTTACAAAGATATGGAAACAACCTAAGTGCCCATTAACTGATGAGTGCGTAAAGAAAATGTGGTGTATACATACCATGGAGTACTACTCAGCCATAAAAAGGAATGAAATGATGCTTTTGCAGAAACTTGGATGGAACTGGGACCATTATCCTAAGTGAAGTATCTCAGGAATGGAAAAACAGATACCACATGTTCCCACTCACACATGGAAATTAAACGAAGGATATATATGGTCATAAAGAGCAGTAATGGACATTGGAAACTAAGAAGGGAGGAGAGTGGGAGGGAATGAAGGATAAAAATCTACCTATTGAATAGAATGTACACTATTCTGGTGATAGCTACACTGAATGCCCTAACTTCAGTATGATATAATTTATCCATGTAACAAAAAACACTTGTACCTCCTAAACTTATTGAAATAAAAAGATGATTAAGAATAAAAAATATATTGCTTCCATTGCCTACTTATTCTGAAAGTGGATTGAGGTATGTAGTATGGTCTCTTTCATTCAGTAAATGATCATAATGTAGATAGCAATCATACTTCAGATAAAACATAACTGGGAGATTAGAGTATATTTAGCCTGGAGTTAGTGTATTTATGTAGGACAATTTCAATCATATTCCTTAACAGTTACTCTCACTTGTATATCCTATAAATAAAAAAATAACATCATTTATGAGCTTGTTTGGTGCCTTTCAGTGTGAGGATAGTGCTAAGAAATTTATATTATACTTGGTAAAGTATTAATTTACTGAGAAATTACCTGTCTTAATAATTTGATACTACCTAGTCTCTTGACAATAGTCATTTTATTTTCTTGGAGTCAAATTTTAATTTGATTTACATTTTTAACAAAGCTATTTTAATAAAATTGCCATATAACTTTTTATTTATGAAATAATTTCTGAAGGTTTTATATCAGAATGTTGTAATTTTTTTTTCAGTGTCTATTAAGTAAACAAGGCTTGCTAAAGATACCGATGGTATAACCTGTTTTAGTCTTCTCAAGCTGCCATAACTAAATACCATACCTAAATGGCTTAACCAACAGAAATTTATTTCTCATAGCTCTGGAAGATAGAAGTCTGAGATCAGAGGGCCAGCATGATTGGGTTCAGGTGAGGGCTCTTTATCTGACTTGCAGATGGCCTCCTTCTCTCTGTGTGCTCACATGGCCTTTCCTAGGAGCATGGTCATGGTGAGGGGGAAATCACTCTCTCTTTCTCTTCTTATAAGGCCGGCCACCAATACTATCAGCTTAGAACTCCAATCTTTTGTGGCCTCTTTTAACCATAATTACCTCCTAAAAACCCCATCTCCAAATACAGTTATATTGGGGGTTAGCGCTTTACTATCATTTGAACACGTGTCCCTCCAAAATACCTATGTTGGAACTTAAACCCTAAGATGATGGTATTGAGAGGCGGGGCCTTCAGAGATAGTTGTTTCCTGAGGGCAGAGCCTTCATGAATGGGATTAGTGACCTTATAGGAAATGTTAAAGGGAGCACCCTAGGCCCTTCTGGTGTACATAAAAAGTAGTCTAACATAATGTGTAAAAAAGTCCAGACAAAGGGGAAAGATAGGAAGACAAGAAATTTAGAGATATGTGGGCTGAAAATTTTTCAAATTTGAGTAAATTTATAAATCCAGAGATCTTGGAAGCTCAACAAAACAAATGTGTGAAAAGGATCCCCATCCACCAAAAACAAACAAACAAACAAACAACAAAAAAAAAACATGAAGGCATATCATAATCAAATTGCTGAAAACCAGTGTTCAAGAAAAAGTCTTAAAAGTAGCCAGAGAAAAGTAGACACATTATTTACAGAGGAGCAAAAATAAGAATGTCTCCAGACTTCTCCTCAGAAACTGTGTAAGTCAAAAGATAAAGAAATATCTTTAAAGGGCTGAAAGGGGTGGGGGCCAGACTGTCAACTGGTTATAATTTTATAAGCAGTGAAAATTCTTTAAAAATAAATTTATTGACTTTCACTTTCACTAAAAGACTAGGACTTAATTAGAAAACTATAGAATGCTTTCCTTCCCCACGTATTACCATCACATTTCTAAAGGCTTATTTACAGCAGTTCTTTTCGCTCCATACATCATGCCTAGCTACCAACTAAAAATTAGAAGGCATACTAAAAGGCAAAAAAACATAGTTCAAAGGGACAGAACAAGCAAAAGATCAAGACTTAGATATGGCAAGGATGTTGGAATTATCAGACCAAGAATTTAAAACAATGATGGTTGTACTAGTTTACCTGGTTAATATGCCAAGGGCTCCAATGGATAAAGTTGGCAGCATGTAAAAACAGATGGACAATGTTAGCAATGTTCACTCAGTGAGAGATGAAAATTCCAAGAAAGTATCAAATAGAAAGGCCTACTCAGATAATCCAAGAAATATATATTTTAGAGTCAATCAATTCGTAATCTTAGTTGCATCTGCAAAATCTTTTTTTGCCATGTAATGTAATGTATTTGTGGACATGATAGCACATGATTATTCATAGGTTCTGAGGATTATAGTGAAACACCTCTGGGGCAGCTAAAATTCTGACTACCACAAGCATCTTCTTAACAAGTACAGATAATATCATACTTAAGGGTGAAAGAATAAATGTTTTTGTCCTAAGATTGGGGTCAACGCACTCTCCCCACTTCTACTTAACATCAACAAGAAATCCTAGCCAATGCAGTAAGTTGAAAAGGAAATAAAAGGTATATAGATTGGATAAAGACAAAATAAAATTGTTTCTATTTGTAAATAACATGATTGTCTATACAGATGGTCTCAAGTAATGTACCAAAAAAAAAGAACTAATAAGTTAGTTTTGTAAAATCATAGGGTTCAAGGTCAAGACATAAAAGTCAATCATTATTTCCAATTTTAGCAATGAATCAACTGAAATTTGAAAAACACTGGCATTTAAAATAGCTCCAAAATATGACATACTTAGATATAAATCTTACAAAATACATACAGGATCTGTACTGGAAACTACAAAAATGCTTTCAAGTGAAAGTATACTTAAATAGAGAGAGAGACTGTGCTCATGATATGGATGATCCCAAGTTATAAAGACACCAATTCTCTCCAAATTGATCTATAGATTTAACACAATTCTTGTCAAATCTCCAGCAGCTTCTTTTATACATATAGACAATAAATTTCCATAAATTTATATGGAAAGTCAAAGGAACTAAAATAGCCAAAAGTATTTTTAATAAAAAGAAGAAAGTTGGTATAATCACAGTATTTCATTTAGAGACTTAGTATAAAGCAACAGTAATCATAACTGTGTGGTATTGCCAAAGGGATGTATGTAACAGATTAGAGAGTCCAGAATTAGGTTCATGCTAATGCATTCATTTGGTTTTTTTTCTTTTATATCTCATATTTCTATTTATTTTTCTGTAATTATTCAAAAAATTTTTTAGTTTATTGTACACAAACTATATTAGTACAATACTATAAACATATAAATGCTCAGAATGACCTTTTTGCTACCCAAAAAGCATAATTTTTAAATTATTTGTTAACATTTTATTTTGAGGTAATTGTAGATTGATATTTAGTTGCAAGAACAGAGAGGTCCTGTATACCCATTAACTGATTTTCCAACGATAATATCCTCAAAAGCTACAGCACAATATCATAACCAGGATATTGACATTGATAGAGCCAAGATGTCTTCATGATATTTTGGAGAGTTGGAGGAGCTTTCATGTTGTCATTGTATAGCTTATCCATTCTTTCCTCCTACCCTGCCAGCAACTGATAGTCTCTTCTCCATTTCTATAATTTTGTAATTTCAATAATGTTATAAATATGAAATAATATATAGCTTTTTGTGATTGATTAAATTTTTTGCACTCAGCATTCCATGGTATGGATATATCACAATTTTTTTAACTGTAAATTGTTCAGACGAAAAACAATATAAAGCAGGATCGCTGTGCACTGCTTACCAATTTGTCTGAGTCTAATGACTCAGAAAAGACCCCCTCCACACACAACAGTTTACATGAACTGGATTTATTACATGCAGAGAGTAAGAGACAAGGGAATCCTAGGATTCACTGGGAGCCAGTCCCCCAAGGCTCAAGAAGGCCCCCTGGGGTGGGTGGAGTCTAATATCCCAGTTGCAGAGGGAACCTGGAAAGCAGCCCACCCTGGATTATATGCCTTGGGGATTCATGGCCTACTGGGCTACAACGTTGAAGGACATCCTGTTTTTAGGAGAAGACCAGAACAGAGCCAAGGCTTTTCTAGCCTGCTCCTCCTTAGCTCACGCTCCTGCATTTCCAGCACATTCTACAGTTATTCTTGTGAGCTACCAGCAACAAAAGGAGAACTGCCTCTGTCCATCCAAGGCCACCAGGAGCGCTGTCCAGCAGACGTCTGAGTGCTTTTCAGTTTTTGTGCCTTACAAATAAAGTTGCTATGAAACGCTCATATATAGGTTTTTGTGTGAGTATAATTCTTCATTTTCTCAGAAAAACATCCAGGAGTGAAACTGCTGGATTATATGGTAGCTGCATGTTTGGCTTTTTAAGATACTGCCAAATTGTTTTCCAGAATGACTGTACTATTTTACATTCCCACAAGCAGTGTATGCGTGATCCAGTTTCTTCACAATCTTGCTAGCATTTGGTATGTTACTATTTTTTATTTTAGTCATTCTGACTAAAATAAACATTCTGATAGTCGTGTAAAATATCTCATGTGATTTTAATTTGCATTTCCCTAATGGCTAATGGTAGCGAATACCTTTTGCTGTGCTTCTTTGCATCTGTACGTCTTCTTCAGTGAAATGTCCCTTTGTCTTTTGCCTATGTTCTAATTGACTTGTTTGCTTTCTCACTGTTGAATTTTGAGAGTTTTTTTAATATATTCTAGACATCAGTCCTTGGTCAGATATGTGGTTTGCAAATCTTTTCTTCTGTACCTTATATGGACAGTTGACTCTTGAACAACACAGTTTTGACCCATGTGGGTCCACTTATATTAATACATGGATTCTTTTCAATACAAATTATACTAAGTGTGCCTTGCTCTCCCACCTCCCCTTCTACCTCTTCCACCTCTTTCACTTCTGCCACCCTGAGACAGCAAGACTAACCCTTCCTCTTCCTCCTCCTATTCAGCCTATTCAGCATGAATACTACAGACCACAAGGGAGGATGAAGACTTTTATGTGGATCCACTTCCACTTAATGAATAACACATATATTTTCTCTTCCTTGTGGTTTTTTTAATAACATTTTCTTTTCTCTAGCTTACTTTATTTTAAGAATACAGTATATAATGCATATAAAATACAAACGTAATAATTGACTACATTAATGGCAAGATCAACAGTAGGCTATTAGTAGTTAAGTTTTTGGAGAGTTAAACAGATTTTCAGCTGCATAGTGGTCAGTGCTTCTAACCACTGTGTTGTTCAAGGGTCAACTGTACATAGAAATATAGATATAAATGTGTATACATTTATATACATATGCTTATATATAAATACATATAAATATGGGTACATTGGTAAGTTAAAAGAATAAAGAATATAAAATGATGTATGTGTATTTATAGATGCTGTCTATTTTCCCCCCAGAATCTGAAGGAAAAATTTACTGTGAAAATGTTTACTATTTTCAAATCTGGTAATATTCTCTTTCCCTGTCACTCCTAGCTTCATTCTCTCTCTTCAGGGATTATATCAGTTAAAATCCTTGGATGATTAGGAAGAAGCTGAGGGGTCATTCTGTTTTGCAAACGGACATTTTCATCAGAAGAATTCTGATCAATATATTATATCAGAAGCAATTTGGGGGGATGGGACGTGAAATGTAAGGTGGGTGAGCATTATTATTTTAACAGCTTTATTGGGGAATCATTTTCATACAATAAAATATACCCATTTTAAACATACAGTTTAATGAGTTTTGGAAAATGTACAGACATCTAGATATGAAACATTTCATCACCCCCAAGATGTCCCATCTCACTTGAAGTTATCTCCTCCCCTACCTCCATCTCTAGGTACCCACTGATATACATTCTGTTCCCATAGTTTTGGTTTTCCTAGGATATCAAATCAATGGAATCATACGGTATGTACTCTTTGTGCTTGGCATTCTTTATCTATATTGTTCTCTATATTCATATTTTACCTTTTCATTTCTGAATGATGTTTATTTTTAAAGATTTCCATAATCTGTTTTTCTTGTTGGATATTTGAGTGGGTTTCAGTTTGGGGCTCTTATGAATAAAGTTCCAGTGAACATTTATTTATAAGTCTTTGCCGGGGCATAAATTTTCATGTCTTTTGGATGAATTGCCAGGCCATATGGTAAGTATAAATTTCCCAGTCTCTTTTCCAGCCCTGAGTTTTATCTTTTGACACTTCAAGCCAGTAAGGCATTTGCTTTCTGCCTTTTGGAGATGTAAATGGATGAGCAATGCACTCAGTCAAAGGTGAACACACTCTCAAATCACATCAGAAGCTGTTTTTTCTTTCAAAAGTAGATCTCCCTTTAGTTTCTACCTGCTTTTTAACCAGAATTTCTGTGCTTTCCCATGCTCATGTGTGGTTTAAAGACAGCCAGGATTTTGAGCAGACTTTATATTTAGATTTTTAGATGTCAGCCCTTCTGTGGCTGTTTTGCTTACAAGATTTTCCTCTGAAATATCCAGCTAATGTGCTGTCTTGTTCTCTGTCACCTGCCATCTTCAGCTGCTAAGCCTGTGTTCTCCACCACCTTGTATGAGGAGGTGGAGTGGTTTGTGAAGCACCCATGGAATGAAAACCTCAAACTCACAGTTCTCACCTGATACACATCATCTTTAAAAGTAAACTATTCTCAAAAAATTTTACATGATTTTTAAAATTTCCAATACCTTGAAATAAATCTTTTTAATAATTTTGTCTAGATTTTAAAATCATTGTAGAAAGTATTGCCTGTCGTTACAAGAAAGGCCTTATTTCTTTTTTAATTTATGGTACTTCTTAAAGAAGCATCTAGAAAAATATGCCCCAAATGGTAAGTAGTAGTCACTTTATAGTGGTAGAATTTTAGATAACTTTTATTTTCTTCTTTATATTTTCTATATTTCTTGATTTTTCTGCATGATTGTATGCTATCGTTATAATCAGAAAAAAAGAGCATTTCATTTTATTACTTTCCTATTGTGCTAGTTTGCAAAAACAAGAACACTGGAAGTTGGAGCTGAGATGTAATTTTAGAGACTGTTAAAGTGCTTTAACAAACAGAAGAGAGTTATTTTGTAATTAGTATAGTTTTATGTCTAATGCAAAACCTCCCATTAAGGTGGTACTTGAAGAGATTTGTTGGGCTTTCACTCTTAAGTAGTTTACTATTTCATCTTATTTATGCTGTTAATTTGTGTTACTATAACACAATTTTTAATAATACAAAATAATATAGGTTCATGGTATCTGATCAATTTCAGTCATCATTAATATAATTTAGCCACATTTTTAAAGATTACAATATTATTATATTTCTCTTCGGAGCATCTCCCGACATGAGAAAAGATACAAGGAAATGATAATAGCTGTCCCTCACTAAGAATTGACCCATTGCCAGACACTTCCAAATGCTTTACACATTTTTAAACTGTCTAATCCTCTTAATACCCCCACCAAGTGGGTTCAAATATGATCCACCTTTTATGAATTAGGAAACTGAGTTTCCAAAAGATTAGATACTTCCCTATGGTCATTAAGTTAGTAAATGGCAGAGCTGGAATTCCTTGCATTTGAACCCAAGCAGACTGGCTCTACTCCCACCATCTTTATCGCCACTACATTGTCCTGCGGAGAAATGCCAGGGTGGGGGATGGGGAATGGCAACTCATGGCCCCTCTCTAAAATTAAATGGTAGAAAATATTGCAAAAAGAAGCTAGAGATATCCTTCAGAGATCTAAGAAGCCTAAATTGGGCTAACATTTTTCACGGGGTGCTTTAGATGTGGTTCAAGTTAAAGGCAAGATGATGTCTGAAAATTTCTTCCAGATCTATAATTCAGTATTTTGGTTTTCAGCTATTTTGACCTAAGGAAAAACTTAGAAATGAGTATCTTCTCACACCCTGCCCCCCAGAAACTACCTTTTATTATTCAGCCTTGGCACTCAAGTATCCCATCATTTTTATTTCTAAAAAGCCAGGCTATTTCTCAAGGTTAGTTTAGTGAAAAGAGCACTGGAGAAGAATACAGCAGCTTCGCTTTTTCTGCACCAGCCATTCTCTTCTTTCTTAGTGCTAAAACCTGCTGAGCTTTAGCTGTGTACATGGCTGCCTGGCCAAACTACATTTCCCTGCTTCCCTTTCAGTTAATTAGAGCAATATAACTAACTCCTGTACAAAATAGTGTAAGCTGAAGTGAAATATGCAAAGTCCCATCTTTCCAGAGGAAGGTGCTTACTTTCTACTTCCTTACCCCACCCTAACCCAACCCCCCAATTTTCTACTAGCTGGAAAAATGGATATAAGTGGAACAGTTAGTTGTCTTGGATCCAGACATCAAAACCACATATTGAGGATGGCAGGATCAACCTGTCTGCCCTGGATCAGGTTCTTCTGTGTAGTTAAATGAGAGAAAATATGTCCTTCTGTATTATTTAAATCATATATTTTGTTGTCTTTTTATTACAATGTAGTCAGTATCCTAACATGAAAATTGGTATCTGAAGGTGGAGTAATGCTATGACAAAACCCAAAATGTGTTACTGGCTTTGCCATCAGGGTGTGGGAGGCAAGGGGACATATATTGAAGGCTGGAAAACTGTTGGCTTTTGTGATATTGGGGCAAAATATAATAAAACAGCTACCTCTGATAATTTTAGAGATAGGTCACATCTTTGCTGGAATTGCAGTTCTAGTAGAAGTGGCTAGAATAAAGTCAAAATGTTGGTGTACTTAGCGAATTCTTTCTATTATTAATAGTTACTAGGAAAAATAGATTAGTTAATCAATAGCCAGTTTGCAAGCAAAGATGGAAGGGAACAAAGGCTTTCTAATAGAGTACCCTTTGCCCCATT
Organism: Lemur catta; assembly: GCF_020740605.2. Lineage (NCBI taxonomy): Eukaryota > Metazoa > Chordata > Mammalia > Primates > Lemuridae > Lemur > Lemur catta. The sequence goes on from NC_059138.1 coordinate 30,476,271, forward strand.
AATCATAGTAGGCATTAATCATAATATGAAGCAATGGTATTTTGTTGCAGGAAGTTTTTAAGTTTTTGTTTTCAAATCAGTGTCAAGATTCACTAAAGGGCCCACAACAATGGTATTTCAAGTCACATTTTTATCTGGATTAGAAATAGTTTTTATTTGGGTTGAGAGAGCAGACTGGCTGGAAATTTAATTTTTGCTTTTTCTTATCACCTGCCAGATTAGAGGTAATTTGATTGTCAAAGAGTAAATTTTCTAAAGGAAAGAGGAACTATTTTAAAGTACCCCCTAACTTATTGTTGATAATGGTCATTTTGTTGTGCTATCAAACCCATAATAATAAAAAATAAAATAAAATAAAGAAAATAATAATAAAAAAAGAAAAGGGGAAGTACCAAATCGGTTTTTAAAAAGAAGAGATGTTAGTGTCTGTTATATGACAAATCAATATAAAACACTAAAATTGTATCCAAAGCAAATGTATTACATTACCAAAAAAAAAAAAAATTAAATTTTCCATGAGCTCAGGAATTTGTAACCCTAGAAGTTTAGAAAAGCCAAATATATCTGAACTCCAAACAACAGAAGAGAGAATGGTTACTGCAAGCCTTTCTAGAGATTGCCATATTAAATCTTCTTGATCAGAAAATTGGAGCAACCCAGCATCCAAGGTCAGTTTAATGATATTGTCTTCCCATTCAAGCCATCGTTTCAGATGGTTTTAAGGTAGCTGCCATTCAGTTGAGGTGGGCAGGGGAATATTCTGGGCCTAAAAACTAGTATATAAATGAAAGTCTGAAGTCACAGAAGCTCTATCCAGAGGAGATCCTTTCACTTTGGTTACTTCACATAAAGCTGATAGGAAGCAAAATGATGGGGGGAAAAAAGCATTGCTCACCACAATCTGTCCTACAAAGGCCTATAGCTGCTGAACCTCTAAAATAAGCTCTGTTTTCCAAAGTCTATACCAGCAGTATAAGGCTGCAAAGACATTACTGTCAGCCCCATTTTCATTTGTGGCCACAGAGAAAAACACACAAGAGGGCAAAGATGGGATGACAGAGGACACCGGACAACGCCATTATTTCTAGAACCATGGTAAACAGTTGGACTAACCAAAGACCTGCCACAATATAAAGTGTTCAACATTTACAATCAGCAAGATTTGATGACTTGTGTGTTTCTCCCTCCTTCTTTTGAATTTTTTTTTGTTCCTACTACACCATTATATGTTAGTGGGTACATGGAGAACGTGTATCTTTTCGTTTATAAGTCACAGGACCACAGGTAGCCAATTCCTATACTGAAGAGTACTGTGTTTTACCCTGATACAAAGACTTTTTGTTTGCTATAACTCTAGATTCTCTCCCTTGGGAAAGGAATGAGTATTTTGTATGTATACAACAAAGGAGTGTATTGATATGTGAATGGTCAGAGTTAGGCAACATGGAAGTGATATCTACTTGTCATCAATATCCATTTTACCCTCCTCTTTGCTAATAGAATTTTTCCTGGTAGATTAGTAATGATCAGGTAGAACTACATTTCCCAACCATCCTTGAATGTAGGTGAAAGCATGTGATTAAGATCTGGCTAATGGAACATGAGTAAATGTGATGTATGTAACTTCTGGTAACAGCTCTTAAATGGAAGTTGTTTGCTATTTCCTTCTGCTCTGTCTGCTGTGTAGGGAATGAAGTCAAGTGGATTCTGAACAAGTAAAGTTTTGTCACAAATAAAAATGTCCTGCAGTAGCTTAGCTCATACCCTAAACATTAGTAACTTCTGCCCACAATTTACTCTGTTTTAAGTGGCCACATGATTTGTGGGCAGTTAACTTTACTGAGGCTGAGTTTATTCATTTCCTAAAACACATATCTTCCCTTTCTACATTCTTGATTTTGTGTGTGATTCCTATATGACAAATATATTCTAAGATCTCTGAAAACACTTTACCATATACAAATTTAACTTATTTTTTAATGAATTACAGCTCAAACACTAAAAATGATGTAGAAACACAAATTAAGACAACAGATATTCCTCACATTAAGCTATTATCTTCCTGAGAAGCAATCATACAATTTTGGTATCATTCCGTATGAATTATTCAGTTAAGAAAAACTATTCTATACCAAGATGCTCATAAAAATGTCACCCATTTCTTTTTAACAGGAAAAAAATATAAAAGGTCTATAATAGAAGAATAATTAAGCCAACAATGATATGCCATCTTGATAAAATATTACACAACCAGGTACTGCTGTATATATTCCTTTTGCCTTCCAGATCCACCTTGATCTGTGTCACAGGAGGCTGATCTGCCTGGACTGTATCAGCAGGTAGTTTTACCCTGTGGTCATGGCAGTGAAAAATACTGGCAGGAGATCAGAAAGAAGGAGGAGAGTGAGGCATGTGTATTTTATTCTCCAAATTCCTTCTTTGCAGGGTCACCGAAAACTGTATGGGTTCCCGCAGCCCAAAGTGAAGATTTCTGCCACCCAGATCTCTGTACAGAACATTCTCCATCTCTGAATTGAGTAACCATTGCCTCTTTGGTCTTTGGGTTGGGAGCAGCACCCTGTTACTAGCCTTGGGATCCTGTACCACCTCTTTGGTTTCCCTATACCCAGCCCACATCTTTATCAATTGTCCCTTTATTAGACTTTTCTCAAATTATCTAATTTGAATGTCCCATCTGTTTTCTCCTGGGACCCTGGCTGGTACATAAGTAGGGAATGAAATTTTATATACTATGATCATTATACTATAAAATATAATATACAAAGTTAAAGATCAAATGAAAGATAGAAACCAGTGGAATACCATGTGATGGTGATTAGCTTAAAGGTGAACATATTTTCTTCCTAAATTTACATCTATTGAATGGCTATTTTATTAGTTAAAAAATTGTTGCTAGGATTTTTTTTTCAGGTGGATTTTCTTAGCTTTGCTTTATTAACTAAATAAGAATGAATCATTAACATATTGAATTTATGTAAATCACCCTAATCATCTGCTTTCTCTTTTTCTACTCCTAGGCCACAGAGAATTGCTAGAGAAAGTTTTGGAACCGAGCTTACTTGATTTTAATCAGAGTTCTTCATTTGAAGCAAAGGAAGAACTGAACTGGCCTGCTACAAAGATTTTTATCATAAATGTCACTGAGCACCAGATTCTTCAATTTGCCTTGCAGGTGCAAAATATTTTACTTTGCTAGAAACTCAAGTATTGCCTAAATCTTGCTACTTATGACTACCCTACAACCACCACTGTCTGGTAAAGAGAAATGGCTCTGCAAGGTGGACTTTGAGTGCCTGCCCATCCTCCCAGGCACCTCCCTCTGAACCAAAATCTCACCAAGGCTCATATGATAGGTGGAGCCTTGTTATTCATTTACATTTTAGCCACAGGGAAAATTGGGAAATTTAATTCCAACTTTTTATTTTTTTGGTGAAATAGGACATGGATATTTCTCCAAATATAAAGTATATTATTAATACTTTGCTGGGGCTGCCACAAAGTACCACAGAATGGGTGGCTTAAACAATAGAAACTTATCACAATTATAAAGACTGGAAGTTTAAGATCAGGGTATTGGAAACAGCCATGATGTCTATAATTTACTCTCAAATGTTTCAGAGAGAGACAGAGAAAATAAATGAGGTGAAATGTGTATTATTCTTGTAACTTTTCTGAAGATTCATTTTTTCAAAACAAAATGATTTATATATATTTTTTAAATTGACAGATAGCATTGTATGTTATCATTACAATATATTTTGAAATATATACATACATATACACACACATTATATAATGGTTAAATCTAGCTAATAAACAAATGCATCACCTCACATAACTATCACTTTTGTGGTGATAGTACATAACATTCACTTCTTTACATTTCTCAAGAATATAATATAGTGTCATTAACTATAGTCATCTTGCTGTACAATAGATCTCCTGAAATTTATTCCACTTACCTAATTGTAATTATGTATCCCCTGACCAGTATCTCCCCATTCCTTCCCCACTCAAACACCCAGCCTCTGACAACCACCATTATATTCTCTATTTCTACGAGATCAACTTTCTTAAATTCCACATATGAGTGAGATCATGTGGTATTTGCCTTTCTGTACTTGGCTTATTTCACTTAACATAATGTCCTGCAGATTTATCCATGTTGTCTCAAATTTTTATTCTTTTTTATGGCCGAATAGTATTACATTGTGCATATAGACCATATCTTCTTATCCATTCATCCACTGATAGACAGGACAGCCCAAAATAAGTGACTGAGGCAAAGATCTCAATCAATGAAGGTTTGTTAAGCCAAAGTTGAGGACGTGCCTAGGAGAAACACAAACTACAGACAAATCTGTAGTTGTTTTTCCAAAGTGGGATTTTGGAACTCAGGTTCCCCTTTAAAAGTGATAGGGCATATAGAAAAAAACAAAGAGGAAGGGAGGTAAATAGTTAGACAAAATGGTTACATTCTCATGAGACTCAGGAAATCTATATTTTATATAAGATAAAGCAAATGTGAGAAGAGAAAAAGAGAGGGAAGGAAGCATCAATTATGCAGATATCCCTGGGTAGCTGGAAGAATGTTTAATCTTGTCTTGCCTTTGTTGTGCACCTGGGAAGATAAACTTTCAATCAACATTATTAGCGTGGAATCAAACAGACTTTAGTTTTAGGAGCTAGACTCAGTCTGCAGACTTAAAGTTACAATTTGCGTGTCCTTGCTTATGGGAGGCCAACAAGGAATTTCCTTAGGGTCTGTGGGGGCAGTCCTTCACAAGGGCCTGAGACCTTTACCTGCTGTGGGGATCTTGCTGATCCATAATGTTAGTGACAGATATTCATTTGGAAGGGGGTGTTGCATAATTCAGCCTCCAGGCTTGATTTTTCTTTTTGCATAAGGAGTTGGGGTGGGGCTCCCAAGATTCTTATTTTCCTTTACAGACACTTAGGTTGATTCCATATCTTGGCTATTGTGAATAATGTTCGGATAAACACGGAAGTGCAGATATCTCTTTGACACAATGATTTCGTTTCCTTTGGTTATAAAGTTGACCCTTGAAAAACACAGGTTTGAACTGCGTGGGTCGTCATACATGTGAATTTTTTTCAATCAAATGTGGGCTGCAAATACAGCATTTGTGGAATGTGAAACCTGCATAAGTGGAGGGTTGCTTTCATATGCATGGGTTCCACAGGCCAACTGTGGGACTTGGAGTATGCACAGATTTCAGTATAAGCAGGGGTCCCGGAACCAATTCCCTGCATATACCGAGGGACGGCTATACAAAGTAGTGGGATTGCTAATCCTATGGTAGTTCTATTTTTAATATTTTGAGGAACCTCCATAGAGTTTTGTTCATCATAGCTGTACTATAATAATTTATATTCCTACCAATAGTGTGTAAGGGTTCCCTTTTCTCCACACCTTTGCCAACACTTATTATCTCTTGACTTTTTAATAAAACCCATTCTGACTAAGATGAGGTGATAGCTCAATGTGGTCTTGATTTCCCTAACGTTTAGTGATGTTGAGCATTTTTTCATATACCTGGTGGCCATTTGTATGTCTCCTTTTCAGAAATGTCTATTGGGTCTTTTGCCCATTTTTTTAACTGTTGCTTTCATTTTATTTTATTTTTGCTGTTGGATTGTTTGAGTTCCTTATTTTGGATATTAACCCCTTGTCAGATGTATAGTTTGCAAATGCTGTCTCCCATTCTGTAGATTGTGTCTTCACTCTGTTGATTGTTTCCTTTGCTAGTAGAATATAGAGGTGAAAAAAATATAGGAGGGTGAGCTTCTTATGTGTCATTTACTTCAAAGAAAATATTTGGAAATGGAGAGGGAAATGCCAACAACATCCTATCTTTGTAACATGTTGGACGTGAAAGGAGGAGGTATTATTTTGAAAGCAATACAAGAGAAGGGATGGCCTTAAGGAATGATCATGTTTTAGTTGAGCCAAAAAAGGGAGGGGAGGATCAGGGAGAGAGGTTATTTGTGGGCCTTAGGAGAGTTTGTTATTGATGGGGCAGAGATTGTTAAAGGAACATTGAATAATGTTAAATAGAAATATATATGTGCAAAGTTTCCTTTAATCAATGTTTTTCTACAATTAACCAATGAGATATTCCCACATTTTTTTAATGTTTAAAACTGATGTTTAACACAGTGGTGTTGTAAAATGCCTAAAGTTGCTCTCCAAAGCAAACAGAAAATTACTGGAATTTTCTTTTCACTGTTGTGGATAGTATGTCTCAAAGTTGTAGCATTCAGTGGTTTTGTTTCTTTACAAAAATTATAGCATTTTCATTATAATGAATTTATTTAAAAGGTGATGTAAAAAGAACAAAATATAATATAAATTTTAAAAATTTATTATGTAGGTTCCTTGACAGAGAACTATTTTAAGATCAGTAAAGAAGAGATCATAGAAGATTTTAAGGAAAACTTAATATGACCTTAGAGGCATTTGTGCTCTTTGGGTACTACACATATTCAGTTATGAGAGAGTTCCCTGACACTAAGTGTTTATTCACACCTGTCAGCTAAATCATAGATCCAAATGCAAAACGTAATACTCAGAAACATTATGTGGATTTGTGACACTCCCTGGAGGACTTTGGGTCCATAAAGCAATGAATGGATTATAAGAAGACATAAATATGGTATTTTCATCTATGACAGATGCAATCTTGCTCCAATGTTATTTATATTATATAAAAGAAAATGGAACCTATTTTCCTCAGTTGAAATGAAAGGAAGCACCCTTAGGGATAAATAAATGAATAGCTCACTATTAATTTCCAATTTCTATGAATTCATCTTTGAAAATGTTGTTTTAGAGGTTTTTAAATGGCAGATATTTATTTATTTTAACTCCTAAATATAGGAGTTACAAAATGAAATCAAAAGGAAAATGTGATTTGGAATTGTGATAACATAATACTAAATTTTTCTTTCTTTGCCATGATCCTAAATCATGCAAACTTACCCAGCTTTGGATTTTAATAACTAATTGGGCAATCAGACTAGGTTCCCATATGTTGTGCTCTAAGTCTTTTAACATCTTTTGGATCCTCATCCTTGGTTCATATTTGGGAAGTGGGAAGGATGGTATTCTGAAAAAAAGCATGGGTCTTGAATTCAGAGGAGCTGTGCTCAAATATTAACTCTATCTAGCTTCTATATTTATAAGCTTGCAGACCTAGGATTTAACCAAGAGACTCCTTAAGTTTCCCCAATTTCAGAATGTATACCTTAATCCAGTCAAAACACAAGTCTTTTGTTGTTTTAGCCCTAAAATTTTGAAAAGGATTCATATAGTCATCAGTGAAACAGTAGGATTTTAGTCATTTTATAAATGCCATGTTCACAATGCATTAAACTTGGACCAGACAGTGAAGAAACTAGGAATTAGTTTTCTGTCATGAAGATAAAGCTGTTTTCAGGTCCAAAATAGAAAAGAAGTGATAGATACACTAATTCCTTATATGAGAACATTTGCTTTGTATCTAACCAGGAGATTTATAAGAATATGCCTTTCATTATTATGGTTATAAATGGCAAAATACTAATTAGGTAGGATTAAAGAACAATTTATAATAATATGCTTATTTCAAAAATCAGAATCAATAAGAATCATGATATTTTGTTATGTGAGATTGTTTCAATTCAAATAATTCTTCAGTAATAGGTGACAGTCATGAATCTCTTGAATGTTGATTAAAAATGCTAAAAGATACTTAAACTATATTTATAAAATAAAATATATTAATATTTATTTAATCTCATCCCTATCCTTCCCACCCCAACTGACTGACTTAAAAGCTCTGTTCTGAAGAAAACTACCAGGATTTGTTCACCAAGGGGAAAAAAATCCTCAATTAAATTCAGTTCAGCAAATAGTTACCAAATGTCTTTCCGGGGTATTGAAATTATGTCTTTAAATAATTTCTCCTACCATGTTGAGGAAGGAAATCATAACATATACAAATAGGAAGGGTTTCACAAATAAATTTGGTATCACTAATTTTAATTTTATATTAAAATTTTATCAAAAATTCCCAAAAAACAAATGTTGGTGTGGATGTGGAGAGATAGGAACACTCATACACTGCTGGTGGGACTGCAAATTAGTAGAACCTCTATGGAAAGTAATATGGAGATATCTCAAAGAACTAAAAGTAGAACTACCATTTGATCCAGCAGTCCCACTACTGGCTATTTACCCAAAGGAAAAAAAGACATTCTATAATAAAGACATCTGCATCTGCATTTGAATGTTTATAACAGCACAATTCACAATTGCAAAGATACAGAAACAACCCAAGTGCCCATCAATACATAAGGGGATTAATAAAATGTGGTATATGTATACTATGGAGTACTACTCAGCCATAAAAAAGCAATGGTGAACTAGTACCTCTTGTATTATCCTGGATGGAGCTGGAGCCCATTATTCTAAGTGGAGTATCACAATAATGGAAAAACCACAGATACTCACAATTAAATTGGTACTAATTGATCAATACTTATGTGTATATATGAAAGTAACATTCATTAGTGTTGGGCAGGTGGGAAGGGGGAGAAGGGGATGGGTAAATTCACACCTAATAGGTGCAGTGTGCACTTTCTGGAGGATGGACATTCTTGTAGCTCTGACTTGGGCAGTGCAAAGGCAATATATGTAAACAGAGTGTTTATACCCCTGTAATATTCTGGAAAAAATTTTGATTTAATTTTCAAAAGTAAATTTCCCATGGTGAATTTTTGATTGGTGGTTTTACCCAATTAAGTGATCAGTATGAAATATTTTTGGGTTGTTATCACTGTAAAGTCCTGCAAATACTCTAGGTTGTTAAAATGTTTAGAATGTTGGAGTTCACACATTTTTATGAATTATTGATTGTGTTTATCTCTAAATTTTATCTAATATACACAAAGTAGTTTTTTAAGTAAAATAAATGATTGTCTTTAACATTACATTCAGGTTTTCATCTTTTATAAAAACTAAATTATTAGTTATTTTGTATATCTATAAAATAATTTGAATCTTTATACCAATGTTTTATTAATTTCGATTTTAATTTGCAATAAAATCTTTAAGTCATATATTTTTGGACAGTCTAATTGTTTATCCTTATATAAAAATATCTAATGTCCTTTCAATGATACATCAATTTTAAAAAATCTTCCTGAACCTGATGAAATTTGTTAGGGACAAAAATATAGTCCAAGACTAGTAAATGTTTTAATTTATTGGCTATCACTGATTAAGAGATAATTTACTTTGATGGACAGTGTAGCATAATAGAAAGAACAGTAGTTTATCAATATATCTGAATTTCAATTTTATCTTCTGTAAAATATAGCTAAGAATTCCAAATCTTCTTAAGAGCAAGAAATGATCTATGTGATATAGAAAATTACCACTCATTGAAAATGTTTGTTTTTCTTTTTAAGATTGTTCTGATTTCCTTTCAATTATTTCATAATTTTTACATTATTCTAAATTCTATTTGAATACTAATAGGCTCTTAAATAATTTGACATCTGGCTCTAGCATATCCTACCATTACTTTCTTTCTCTGCTTTTTTATTTATTCAAAATTCAAGCAAACAGTGAACTTTCTTTACTGTATCATTGTATTTTGATGCCATGATCACTGTTTAACTGAATTATAATAAACTAATATTTTAAAGAGTCAGCACCTCTTATTGCCATTTTTCCCTAATATTCTATTTTTATCATGCATTTCTGAATTATTGAATAAAATTTTTGAATGAATTAAACCTATAAATACAGTTTTAGAAAATTGTTGTTTTTACCTCATTCTTTTTTTTCATTCAGTACTATGAAGCAGCTCTTCATTACTTTTTGGCATTTTCATGTTTTTTGAGTTTCCTGCTTTTCTTAAAATACACACACACACACACACACACACACACACACACACACACACAGGCATACTCAAAACTCTCACATTAGGTAATTGCTTAAATGCTAAGTTTTATTTTCTGCCATCCTTACCAAAATCACCTTTCATTAAGAATGACTGGCATAGTGAAATGCTTTCGACTGAAATATTTGTGTGAATGTGTGCACATTTGTACATAAATAACTAGTTTACAGAGCATCAAGGATTATTATTATTATTTCTTTTAGGAATAGAAGATAATTCACAACCTCATAATTTCCCAAAGACATAGATTTTTCAAAGACACAGATTCCTTTAGGATAAAGATCAGTAGCTCTAGAGAGTTGATATAGCTGCTACTATCATTTGGAGTATTCTGTAAGATCTGGGAAAACTGAAAATAACTTGAAATGGATTGGGGAAGGCAACAGAAAAACTCACTGAAAGGAAATGAAAGATGAGAGAAACACTAATCTGCTAGAAACACAGGGTCTTCCAGATGGGGTAGGACTCGGAAAGACATATGAAGTGTTACCACAGGACAAGAGGCATCTGAAAGGATTGAGAATGAAGAAGGTTTCTTTGCAAAATGCATTTATCTAATAAGTCTGCAAATTTCTCTTTTCTTTCTTTTTCATTAATCGTATCTGTATATGCCCACTCCGTTCCTTCTGTTTGGATGCCTCACTTCCTACCTAATATGAAAAGTGCATCTTTCTATCACTTCACCTTCTTTACTGCTGGTTCTCTCAGCATGTGCCTAGGGTTCAAGGACTAACCGTGGTGATGCCCTCAGTGAATAAGAAAGCCAATCCCAGAGTGCCGGCATTTCTCCCACAGTCTGTGAGACCTCACTAATAAGCCTGAAGATCCTTTAAATAGTGCCATGTTTTTCAAATTGTATTGCAGCTGCCTTGAAATAGAAACAGAATAGTGTCAACAAGCCTTCACTTGTAGTGATAATGTGCAATAGTGTATGTGAGATTCAATGCTTAGCATTTGATCTTTTTTGAGAGGCACTTCTCCAACATCACAGGTTTAAATGTTTCTATTGATTTTCATGTCTACATTTATTGTGAACAGATAACCTCCAGTTAGCCTAAAGCAGCCTTTCTGATTTCTTAAATAAAACAACAACCAGTTAGAAAAACTTAACGACAGCACTCTAAATATACATGAGTAAGCTGTGAAAAATAATTGTATTTACGGTAGGCATTTTATACTGGAAATTGTTGTCAACAGTTCAGTTTTCAGAATACATTATTATAATAAGTGGCTTTTCAGGTCATTCGAGCTTATGTTAACATGAAATTTCTTAAGATCATCTGATATATATAGATAGGTAGATAATCACAAAGAAAATCATTTTATAGATTTATTGCCTTCTGCAGCACAATTCCACACTGTAACTTTTCCATATGTTTATGGTTACTATTTAATTATATCTTACTTAATTCCACTTCAAGTAGGAAAATTGATTGTGGAATTTAGAAAAACATTAGTTTGATAATATTTCCCCCATCAAATTCTCACCTACTTTTTTGGGAAATGTAGTGGGCATCTTATCCAAACTCTGTGTTATATTACTGCTGGTCTCTTCCTTGTTATCTAAACATATTGACTTCATTATTTGAAAAATCTCTACTCTTTGTACTGCACTGAATTCTTCTCAGGTCTGATCAGGTTCTTATTGGTATGTAAGAGTCTTGTATGTAAGAACTGGTATGACCAGGTTCTTACTGGTTCTTACTGGTATGTCTAGAGCACCTGGGTGTGGACCTGGCACACAGTCGGTGCATAATAATTGGCAGTGGTTATTTTAGATTATTTTGAGGTAATCATGATTAGAATTTCTTAAAAAAATTTAAAATGCTGCTATATGTACTTCTTATGACATCAATATACAAGATATGTTGTAAAAAAGATTACATATTTATTCTATGAACATTAAATTTTTATCAAATAACACATAAACTAATGCTAGTAGTTTTTGAATGAATAACTGAGCCTCACAGTAGGTAAATAATTCTAGAGTCAGGTGTAGAAAGAGGTTTTTTCACACATGTTGTACTTTATATTGTTTTGAGAAGTTAAAGCATGAAGTTGTAGAATTTTCTTAATAAGAACATTTATCCAAACCATTTTAATGTGGATGATTTAGTGCCTACCTCAAAATGCTGTTGTTTTATGCAAAGTGAGAAAAGAAAAACACAAAAATGGCTGCTACCTTTAGGGAATATATCAACTAATGGTATTGATATTACCTAAAGACAAACAATTTAAATTCTAGAAAATACATGAAAAATGTCATACAACAGTTGTAAAACCAAAGTGATCTAAGAGTTTAGAAATGATCAGAATACATCCAACTGCCAAGAAGAAAGGAAGCTTTATAGAGGAGGAAACTTAAATTTGACCCTCTTGTAGTTCAATAAACAGAGTGTATAATAATTTGCATACTACTAAGTTTTGAAAAGTAAAAAAAGAATTATCTCAAAAAAATGAACACATCTTACTATATTTGAATTTAAATTTTTAGTAAATCAGAATAAATTGAGAGAGATACATTAGATCATATTGTCAGTAAGTATAACAGTTGGATCCTAATTATAATACTTATGTATGTATAGAAGCAAATTATACAAATTAGTAAGAAAATAATTATTTTTTAATTATAAATGGACAAGTAACAGGAAGCAACAACAAATATGCAACTAATAAACAAAAATGAAGAAAAAACATACAATCATGTAAGTATAATGTAAATAAGTAAAATGAGATAATCCATGTAAAAGATTAACATTCAACTGTAGGTGCTAGACCCATATATTTCAGCTGTTGGATTACAGCAAGAATGAGGCACCATTTTCTTCGGTTATGTTAGCTTTTGTGTTTGCTCAGTTTACTGAAGGTGAGTATATTTTTCTCTTATTGATAAGGAACAGAAGCTGAGAATTTGTAAATTCACGGAGGTCCTAAGAACAGAGCTAACATTCAAATGGATCATCTATTAAATTATTTTAAAATTAAATATACATAATAATGACAAAAGTCACAAAATAGGCATGGACATATATTGATATATTGTTGGTGGCACGGGTAGGAGCTCTGTGGCCCAGTCCTTAACAGACCCCTATTGGTCTGCAGCCCGGGGGGTTGGGGACTGCAGTTGCAGTGGACATCTGCTGTTTGCCCCTTTGGGTCCGTCTTTCCACCTTTCTCAGTCCAACTCTGTGCCCAGGTAGGTATGTACTACTCTGAGTATGTGTTACTCGCGTGGGTCATTTTACCCTCTGGCTTTTGGCTCCGCTCAGCCAATGCAAAACATGGGCAGCAGGTTGGAGAAAAAGAGGAAAGCGTGGCTGGGATGTTTTCTCTCCACTCCCTCCCTGCTGATTGCTGTGGTTGGCTGTGTCCCTCATCAAATGTCCTAACTCCTGTCAGGGAACCCTCTTCATGGAACACTTGCTTACTCAAGTCTCCAGGAACTGTTCATTGTCCTTTTTCCTAAAATCCTCTAATTGGGAACGGAACCAGAGGTTACTAGCCCAAGGTAGGTACTGCAATATCCCTTGATTTTCCTAAACACAGACCACATTATTGTAAAGGATCTCTTAATTAAGTTCTTCTCAAATTGCCTGCTTTAGTGTGTTATGTTTATTTCATGCCAAGTTTCTAATACAGAGGTGGAGATTTCTCTGAATTTTTGAAAATGTATCTGTCATTGGTGAGATTTTTTCAATTTTGATAATATATATTTAAAATGAAAGAATTTTTTAAAAAAATTCTATTTCATTTTCCCATTCCTATTATATTAATAGTTCTAACTGATTTAAGAAACATTTCTAGATTGCCTACTCTATGCCAGGTATTGTCTTAGATGCTTGAAATACAAGATATTGCACTCATCCTGGGAAATGGACAGGCTTGAAGTTCTGACTCGGGGGGATGGGGGTGGGGGGAGGGGAAGGGTGTATACCTACATGATGAGTGTGATGTGCACTGTCTGGGGAATGGACACACTTGAAGCTCAGACTCGGGGGGATGGGGGCGCATGGGCAATATATATAACCTGAATTTTTGTACCCCCATAATAAGCTGAAATTTAAAAAAAAACTGAAAAAAAAAATTATGTGAAATTCAAGTTTCAGTGCCTATAAATAAAGGTTTATTATAATATAAAAAAAAGAAATACAAGATATCCCATAAAATTGTAATATATAAAGCATTATTTATCACTGGTGATGAATACAAAATGTAAATCTATTCTATTTATGATGTAGCTATGATTAGTAAAGATACTGTCAACCTGTTTCCAAACATCATTTGCCAAGACTGAGACATTTATGTTTAAGATTTAATAATCTTATATTTGATATTGCTATGTTATTGTACAGCTTTATAGCATTTAGAATAGTAAATTTGTTTTTATAATTTAGAAATATTGCAAAAGTCTATATGAACCTTCAGAAAAAGTTTATAAAAAATAAGAAAGCACACATAAATCACTAACTGTCCAGTAAAACATTAGAACTTGCCTTACAAATGGAGCTTCAAACCCCTAAATTTGAATTCAGATTTCAAAAAATTTTCACACTGTGTAAAGAGTTTTTTTCCTGTCATTGATACATGCAGGTGCTAAATAGAAACAAAACAAAACAGAGCTTTGACAGAATTTGCCTCTACTAGTTATAGGCCATAATACACGTGAAAAGATTAGTTTACCATTGTAGCTCAGTTTGACTCCAGAGCAAACTATCACCATTCCAACTCCCACATCCATTAGCTGTGTGACCTTTTGCAAAGCAATAATAGTACTTTACATGTAAGATATTTTGAAGATTAAATGAGATAATACCTGTAAAACAATCAAAATAGTACCTGCAATATCATTAGCATCATTAAATGTTAGCTACTTTTTTCTAGTGCCACTATGGTTATGAAAGGAGAGGCACTGAATATTTCTAAACTCACTGACACAATATCGAAACTGCCAACATCTTGGACAAAGGATTGTCTTAAGTGTGTTGGGTATGCTAGTATAGTCTAGTATAGTCTTACAATGGTTACTTTCTATCTAGTACTTTGGTTTTTCTTTTTAGACAAGTAGACGGGGGTTTATTTCAGTCTTTCGATTTAATAAAATGCTTGCTTTCTTCCTTCCCTCCATTCCTCTTTTTCTCTCTTTATTTCTTTCTCTTCCTTTTATTTTCCTTTTTCTTTCTTCAACCAGTTCTTATTCTTCCTGATTGCTACTAGTGCAGTTAGCCTAGTACATGTGTATTTTGCATATGTGTATAAATTTGAAGATGTATGAAAAAACAAATAGATGTATTGAAAAGATTAATGAGGCATATCAATACAAACTAGTAATGGGGATGTGTTTTGTTTATGCAGAAAGCTACAGCTATATGCTAAATATATTATAAGTTTATATTACCATAATAATGCATTTCTCCCTAGCTATTAATCTAAGCTACAGATTATCACATGTATATTTAATCTTCCTTCAAAGGAATCTTAAGCTTATTTACATGTTCTATACATAGCATAGTTTTAAGGACATTTTAATATTGGCCACTCATTTTATACTGTCAGAATGTTTTAATGTAATTACAAAGGAATGTAGCTACAGTCTAAGCTTATTTAATCTACATTCTCTCTGTTTGACCTTTCCTGTAGGAACACATGAAAAGAAATCCATACCATTCTACAAAATTCCCAGTGCGAGGGAAAGAGCAAAAATAACAAAAATTTCAGCAAGAATTATTTTGTGTAGCAACAACTTGCAATCCGAAGCATATGGCAATGAAAGAGAGACTATAACAAAGCTAAATAAATGGCTTTCTTGTTGCTCACTTTCTTAATCCCTTTAAAATAAAATAAATAAGGCATTTCAATGAAATAAATTATTTCCAAGGAGCACAGTACCTTCTGTATGATGGCTGTATTTACTTTCAAGTAATAATGCTTAGAGATAGTATGCACAAAAGTTGACATAATTATTTTCTTTATTTGACTATAGTGTCTGGATCTTAGTCAAAGGACAAAGTGCAATTGGTTTGTTTTTCAAGATATTTCTTATCCCGGTTGTATGTTGGAAAGATCATAGTGTTACTGTTTTAATTTTGATTGTTAACATAAAATTGGAATCCAAAGTAAAGGAAAATTGTGAAAATTAACTTGTTACAAGTATAAGAGAACAAAGCATGGGCATTATGATAATGTAATCATTGAGAATCTGTGAAGTAAAATGTATTTTTAAAGACACAAAGTTAATGCTCTCCTTTGAAATCTCCATGTAAAAATTGAAAACACAACTTTAATAGAAGACAGACACAGGTAGTATATGAAAAATTACAGCTTGGAAAATTAAAAAAAATAGTATCTAAAACAGTATTAGCAAGATATGAAGCTCATTCATTAACAATCTCTGTGATAATATATCACTGAAAATGTTGCATGAAGGACAGTCTTTGATAGGATTATGTACAGTATAATAGCAAGATATTAGAATTAAAATTCACTGAGAAGATACATCTTGTGAACTGAAGGGTAAGAAGATAATAATGGTAACATTAATAATAGTAAATAACAAGAATAAAATGATTCACATAAATAGAATTTCCATCAGCAACCATTATTGTAATTATGGGAATGATAAACTAGTAATCTGGATAAAATAGCTAATCTTTATTGATTCACTGTTTAATTTCTTTTTATTTTAAAGGCTTTAGAACTGCTGTCAATAACAATAATGTGTACACGAGAAAAAAGTTAGATGAAGAAATAGAAAAAGAATGTATTCCATTGTGCAACCTACAGCATTTCTAAAGAATCCTTTCAAAAATACATTTATATTCTATTGTTAAGGAAAAAGAAAAAACGCACTCAAAAGATTTCTCTTGTTTTGAAATGATGATTGTGAGATTTTTTTTTTTTCTAACACAGTTTATGGGAGTTCTAGGGATGAAGTGGGAAAATGCAGCGATCTCTGCTCTGGCCCTTTAATCACACTGAGTTGAGGATTATTCTTCATCAATAACACCTAGGAGAAAAAGACAGGCCATCAGCAGGCTGACCCTACAGCAGCCCTAGGGGCAGTTCCACTGCCACCAGCAAAGTTAGCACTAAGGGTTACAGAGCAGTTATCCAACGTCCAGATAATAGCAGGAACAGCAAACTTGCTTCCTGATGGCAGAAAATAAATTCCTTGTTTAGCTCATGGTTTCTGGCAACCAAGCCTCTTACAGAGAATGAAGGTTAATTTTCTTTTAACATAAATGAAAAATGAGAATGTGAGATGATGAGTCATTGAGACACTCCATCAATGGCATTGGTAAGAGGAGAAATTGCTAGGAGATGGTTTTAAATTTTCCTGCAATTGATGCAAAATTCTGATACAAAATTCAGATCATATATTCGTGATCTTAAAGCATAAGACAAAATAATTACAGAGGGAGAAAAATCAAATTTTCCACTTGCAATGGGTTCTTAGTTACAATCTGGATAAATTAGATAGTCAACTAAACTTCTATATGAATGTCCTTTAGTTTTCTGTTAATTATTACAAATTGAAAAGTCTTTTTAAGATTCAGTTAGACTATTTTCCTTTGTTTTGTTCCTCACACATCTTGTCCTTTTCATATCCACTGCAGAAAAGTCCTGGCTGTATAATCGAAACACAGTATCAGTACTATAAAGTTTTAGCAGCTATAACATTAATTTGAACCCGGGAGTTGGTTTATTCTATGCATTCTTTCAAATATAGAATTTTTTATTTCTGCCAATAAATGCAAGACCATGGACTACCTTCCAATCTCCTTGCTCCTCTATCCCAAGGATGTATCTTCCACACCTTAAGTCAACTATAGAGCTTCATATTTTCACTCACCCATTTTCAACTTAATTCTCTCTAGGACCTATATGCCTCTCATCCTCACTCTCCCATAAGCTTTTCTTTATTTCCAGTAAACCATATGTTAGTGCTCAAAATTTTCTTTAAAGTTTTCAGTTTATCCGTAATCAAAAACATGATTTTGCCTAGAAATCACCATAATCTTCACAACTTTTCTCCATTGGTAGTTTGTCTTCCTGGTCTTCTAATCTCATGGGTGAAGAAAGGAGAACTGTCATTGCCATTGGCCACCACTGTGGTTTGGAAATAAATGATCTGTCACTGTGTACCCCCACGCCTTATCCCTTTGACATTCACTACAGCTTCTTTTATCAACCGTTCCCTTCCTTGTCACCATGACAAACCAACCATCCGAGTTTTCCCTCAAAATCTTCCATAGTGATTCTAACACATTCTCTCTGTCTCTATCCACAAGTTAGTCAACTATTTCTTGAGACCAGCTTTGCAAGGCCTACTCTTAAAAACACTATGGAGTTGAAGCTAGGAGTCCAGGATCTAATAAAAGGCCACACTAAAGAATAAACATGGTCATCAATTTATCTATGGATCCAAATCTGTGATTACTCTGCTTCAACCAAAGACTCCAGTTATTCAGTCAGCCAATTTAGCTAATCATCTACTATGTATCTGTTAGCCATGTATGGGGCAACTGCAAGACAGCATGTTTATATACTCCAATAGAGGTGTGCACTGGGTATAAGAACAGCACAGAAAAGGGGAAACCTGGTTCTGTCTGAAAAGATGGCAGGGCCCTCAAGCAAACCTTCACAGAGAAGATGATGCTTGAAGAAAGACTGAGGACAAGAAGAATGTCAAACAGTAAAAGGTAAGACTTCTCAAAAACAGGAAAATGAGTAGTTCAAATTGTACAGCCTGATAGAGTAGGCCATCATGGGTGAAATGCAGGGTACCTAGGAGAAAGTAGCAGGGGGCAAAGGATAAGATCCACTTCATTTCCTGCCACACTCTCTCATTTGACTTTACAAAAACGTAGATCTGATCATCTTGTGCTGATCTTAAAATACTTCAGCAGTGTCCCAGCAAAGTGAGATCCACATTTTGAAAAAATTAGGAGGAGAAATACAACAGAAGAAAGACAGTCTCATGAATTTGAAGTTACACTGTATTTTTTCATTCTTCTTACAAATCTCTCTAATCTCTATTTTCTGGAAACTAGTCCAAGCCTTTGTCATTTCTTTCCTAGCCCTGCAATTGTTTCCTCTCTGGTTTCCTGCCTCTGTACTCTTTCTTCTCCATTTTATTCTTCCCTTTCATTCTTAAAATCAAAAATTTACACGTTACTTCTTAAATTTTCCAACGGTTACCAATTACAGGATAAAGTATAAGCTCTTTAGCATAATAAAATATACTCTGCATGATATGGTCCTAGAATGCGACCTTCGCTTTATTTGTTAGTCTTTCTACCCTTTGCAATTCTATCTGCATTTCCCCAAATACAGTATGTTTTTCCATGCTCCTGAGCCCTGTGAATGCTGCTCTTTCTGTCTGACATGCCCTCTTTATCTTATGTGGTGATATGGCTAACTCCTACTCAGTCTTCAAAACCCAGACCAGATGATTACTTTTCTATGACATTGACCCTGAACCCTAATAATGTATATAATATGTTGATTCACAGAAGTTATATACACATTCTCAATGGTATTTCTATACCTTATATTTGCAATTATATTACTTGTTTTCACACCGTATTATAATTATTTCTTAGCAAGTTTGTTCTCCCTTCAGCCTGTGAGCTTCTTGAAAGCAAAAGCTAGTACGTGTGTGTATGTGTGTGTGTGTGTGTGTGTGTAGCTTCATTTTGCAATGAATAAAAGAGGGGCTAAGAGCTTCTCAGAAAAAACTGATGAAGAGTTATTTTGCAGAAAGCTACAGTTGCAGTTCATCATATCTTAGCAGTCATGTATCTATCTAATCCATTTAAATGACTGCAAAGCTTCCAAAGCCTTTATAAGTATCAGGAAGCAGAAACACAGCAAAAATGTCTCCAAAATAATGCAAAACCTATAATTAACCTGAACCTCCCAGGAAAATATATTCTACTTCCTTTCATGGATTTCCTGCCTCCTCCTTATCAAAATTTCTACCCATTTCATAATGATAATTAATGTTTTAAAAACAAGATACAGCATAGCTCTTTCATTTGACTCTCATCCAGACCAGTTACCACAAAATCCTTGTGATGACACTTATATGATATAAATTTACTTTTTAACATCCTACTATTACTGGAGTATTATGTTTTAGTAAAAGGATCAATAGTGTTTAATACGAACTATGTATTTTGCTGTCAGATAACTCCAAAGTATAGAAAAGATTACTAGGAGTTGAACATATTGAAAATTTCCTGGGACCCTAAAAGGCAGCTATAGATCCACAAATTACACTCCATTTTCTTATGGGGCTACGAGTCTTTCTGTTTCTTCATCGGAGAGAAATAAAACCTGAATTTGTGTGTTTGATTTTTCTGAGAAGATATAGACTTGGTTAATTTAAGGAGCTAACTTTCATATTTTTCTGATAATTACTAATAATTTGTGACTGTAAAATTAAATATCACTCTTGTTCTGAGCATGTAAATGTGTATACTTGATTTACTCCAATATTGTCTTTCATTTCATATTTTTTCATTTGTGTGTTACTCAATGGTATTCAGCAGAGAGGCCACTAACATTTGTCTTTTCTTCTTAATGGGGTGCATGTGTATAAACACAAATGTTTTAGTACTTCTCTCTTTCTCAGTAATACAAGCATAAAGGCATATGAAGAATAAGGTGAGGATATTTAAGAGTAGGAAGGGAAGTGCCCATAGAAAGAGAATTGATGTATTATAAAAATACACACAAACAGAAGAGTCTGTGAATACATAAGAAAGAATGATGTACTCTAAATTGAGCATGTAATTTTTTCAAAAAGAAATCTCTAAAATTTGGCTGTTCAGACTATTAGATAATTTAAGTATAAAAATTAACTACTGAATTTAAACTATTTCTTTCTCTATGTTTTATATCTGTTGTTGGTTTTCTGGAAGAGCAAAATAATCTTACAGTTCTTTGATTGCACTACACGCTAGTGAGAGTGCTTTGTATAAAATATAATACAGTACAGACGTCAACTCAAGAACTAAATAGCACATATTTCTAAAGAGCCATAAAAAATATTAACACTATAGAAACAATGGCTCTGTAATTACTTTTTGCTGTGGAGTGAGGTTAGGCATTTATCCTAATAGAGTCCTAATACACTTAAAGTCAGATCTGCCCCTGTGGTCCTTTTCCCTTTGTTGATAAATGCATTGTGCAGGTACCTTGTATGGCCACTACACTATTTAAGGTCATCCTATACTGTTAGCACAAATGGTGTGAACAATAGTTTATATGCCACTTAACTCCTTGGGAGAAACAGTTAACCTTGCTAGCGAGGACAGATCAGTCATGTATAGTTATTAAGGTCTAGAAGGTTTTGTTATGCTTTAAAATACTTTTGTAAAATTACAGTGTACTTCTGTATGAGGCCTATTTAAGCAAAAAAGCAAAGGAAGGAGAAATCACCTTCAGAATTTTTACAAAATATATACATGAAATAGATGATGGAAGTTTCTTAAAGATCCATTCCATTAATGACACCTACACTGCAGAGGTGGCAAACATTTTCCCCTTTAGAAATAGACTTTCTAAAAATATGTTAATGAATTAAGAATAAAGGCTTCATGGATGTAGAAAAGCTTTTGAAAATTCTCAGCTTGCTAAAAGGAATTCAATCTGATCACTTTGTTTAAAGATTTCAGAATCATCTTATTATGCTTTAAGTGACTGCTTTTGCTATGAAATGGAGGGCCCTTATTAAATTTACTCCAGGTCATTACCAGTCTTCATTTAAAATTAACTTTCAACTACTGCCCTTAGTAACTATGTATTTTTAATCTCAAGGGTCATCTGATGATAGTCTCAAAAGGAATCAGCTGAGAATACCTAGAGAGACCCTTCATTTTTCTCTACTTCTGATGAAACCATAAAGTGATTGTGTCTCCTTATTCCTTGTGGTTAAGGGCAAGAAAATAATCATGAATTTGTTTTTTCTATATGGAACAGTACCATACTTCATGTTTTTTCCTGAACTA
This sequence comes from Lemur catta, assembly GCF_020740605.2. NCBI lineage: Eukaryota > Metazoa > Chordata > Mammalia > Primates > Lemuridae > Lemur > Lemur catta. The sequence goes on from NC_059138.1 coordinate 30,498,280, forward strand.
AATTAAATTTTGTGCATAATATTTTGCAGGTACCAAAGATATTTTAAAATATTTTAAGTGGAAAAGCATGAGATGAGCAACATTTTTTTTGAAAAGGTCATAGTACAGAAGAATAAATGATCGAAAAACCTTTGTTTCTTATATCCCCAATAAAACAGTTGTGCTATGGTTTTCTTGTGTTTCATTAAACTATTAACAAGAAAAAGTGCATTTACATGGCTTTCTCAAACAGTAGAAAAAGAAATCAGTTTACCACTGCTATTTAAATATCTTCTAACTGGCAAAATTAAACCATGTCTCTTTATTTATTTATTGCACTTGTAAAAAGATTAATGGGGATGTGATTCCTTGAGGCTTTTACATATAACCCCTTCACAAAGAACAAAATTATACAGTTTGGCAAATGAACTAAATTAGCTACATTTATTTAAATAATCACTATAGAGGAAACAATAAATCAACAACATTCTGCACAAAAAAAGTGTTTACAGAGTGTCTTGTAATTTGTTTTATCAAGGACACAGACTTTTTGCTCTTAGCTAATCTTGCTTCTAACAGTCTATTATCACATCAACCATTAATGAGTATTTGCAATAGAAATTTAGCTGAAGCTTAGGAACAGAAAAGTAAGAATAACTTCCACCTTCGTCATTGGCCCAGTTACTCTGAAACACATTCTTCTAATAAACATTTTGTCAAAGGTTCCTAATAACTTTAGAGACAATCAAAATTAAATGGCAGAGCTTTGTTAAATCAGGATGAGAGATGATTTGAATGGTCATAATCGTGCAATTATCTCAGCCTCTCTATATTTCAAAGGGCTCTGTCCCTATCTGGGTCTGTATCAGAAGGAACTGAGTAGGGGGAGCTCTAATGCTGAACCTGTGATATATTCATAAATCAGGACTTTCAGAGCCTGTCACAGCACCATAATGAGGGTCATTATTCAGGCAGAGTGTCAAAACTACTATCAAAGGACCTTCTCAGAATTACAATCATTCTGTTTCTTGTTAAATAAGCAATGTAGTACACAAAAATGGCAAACAAGAAGCAGGTCAATTTGATACAGTGTGAGGGCACAGAGATCTCTAGAGTAATTTACCCTCTGGGAATTCTGATGGCTGGTGAAATGAATTATACACACCCTCAAAAAAGATTAATGGTAATAAAACCCCTGAAATATTTTCACAAAAATATAAGCCCTACAAATTGCTCATAAGCAACTTTAGAAACAAAGTGAGAGAAAATTATTAATTTTGTTATTAGATCTGAGTCTCCTTGAGAAGATAAAAAAAAAATCATCATAGAAAATTGTCAATTATCAGTGCACCAATAAAAGGTTATAAATTTGATTAACTTACAGTTTTTGGTCATTAAAAGTACAAATTTTAAAACTGGAAAATTTCCATTCATTTTATCTAAACCACAGTACCACTTCTATAAATGTTCTTGCACGTGAGTGTATGTCTACACTCACACATATACAATCATGCACCCTTATATAGTCCCTAAACATATACATAAAACCCTAAACCACATTGCACAGTAATATAGGAAAGAAACAATTTCCTGATGTTCATAGTTCTTTGGTAAACACAAAGCTGTAGTTGGAGAAAGGGATAGCAAGTAGGCTTATACATACTTTCATTCTTTCTGTATCAAAAATACAGGAAGCAGTCTTAAGAATTATATGGCTATTACATATATAAGTAAATCTTTCCTCAAGTTTCAGGTGAATTTAGTACTCCATATCCCTTTATACTGCTTAGTAAATACTTCAGCATATCAAGAAAGCATTGTTATCAATTAGAACTTCCATAAAAAACATGAGTCTACGTGGACAAGAGTTTAGGAAACTTTTTTATCTACTTCTTAAGAGGAGAAATTCATGTAATCTATTGGGAGGATAATTTGACAATGTGAATAATTGTCTTAAAATATGAATTCAAATTTTGGTTTCCTAACCAAAAAATAAAAATTAAAAATAATTAAAATATTTATCTATAAGACACAGAGGTATTTCAAGAGACTTTAAGAACTTTTGGGACAAGAGCTGGTAGCGTTGCTTTTGAAAAAACACTAATTTCACAGTAAAACAAAATAGGTTCAAATCCAGGTTTCCTCATTTGTTACCTCTGCAACTTTGAATGATTCAATTTTTCTCGAGTTTATTTTTTTCATTTGTAAAATGGAGATAACGCCATTCTCTTCCCTGCTCCTGTGCGTGTATCTGTCATGTGATCACACATATTTCACTTACCTCTATAGTCCCTGAAATTTCAGGTTTTATTTAGAATACTTAAAAAAACTCAGGATTACACAAAATATTGTAATTTAAGACTTGGAAATATAGCTGCTTTTAAAAAATGCTCCATCAATGATTACTTCTCATTTCTTTTTTAATTGATATTCTCCAGCTATTCAAAAGAACTGTAGTGGGTTGATGTCTATTGTGAAACCAAGAAATCCTAAAGATCTTAAATGACGAGAAGACAGATTTAAGCTTTGTTAAATGTTTGTAGTGGTCAGCTCTAAACGAAGACAAAGCCAAACATTTGGTCAAGATTTCACTTCTACCCAAACTTTTTGTGTGTGGAGGCTGAAAGAACATTACTGAATCTTTTAACATCTCTCGTCAAACTGAATATTCTGTGACAATAAATCCTACTTTGTCCAGACTTACTCTTTAAGTAAATTGGCATCAATGAAATAATCAAAAGCAAACCAATTATGTTCTGGCATCTTTTATCCATCTGTTTGGATTTAACTGTCTATTAAATGGTGTTTGCATATGAGGAAATGCTCTATTGTATGCAGAGGTACTCAATTATTTAGATTATACATTTGAATAAACTGTGCAGTGGAAGGACTACCCTTGTAATGTAGGACAATTACATTCTCTTGCATAGTTTACAGATTATTAAACTAATATCAATTCGACCCACACTACCAGTTACTGGATTCTAACCTTTGCCTTTCGAGACTTAGCTACTTTGAGGGTCTAGTTTCTACCCCAACAATTAGCAACCCGTGTCAATCATTTCAAATTATACCAAATTATGCAAATTGGTTTTGGGAAAAGGATTGTATGAGAAGAGACCACAAAAATTTAATTTCAGTAAAGATCATAGGTGAGGTTTGTAGCTGCTTGCTGCTGCTTGAGGACTTCCAGCTCTCTGTGGCTAATAAGCAGCGTGTCTCGTTTCAGAGTGGCTTTTCCTCACACATGCAGGTCAGTAGAAGCCTCGGTCTGAGCCTTCCCCATGCACAAGAATGTCAATTCAACCTCAACTGGGCACCTAGGAAAGGCAACTAAGATTTCCTTTGTTAGAATATCTGTATTTAATTTTTTCTGAAAATGGCATTAGGTCATTAATACGTATGTTCACCATAATATGTAATGTTTAATAGATACAACATCCTATCATGTTTAAACTCCATCAGTGTTTATAAAGAGTAGGAAATAAGTTAATCTTTTTCCTCTCGTTTCATTGTGTTTCTCATTACCAAAATAATACCTATTTACTGTAATGAAACAAACAGAAATGCTTCCCTCTCCAATACTACCTGTCACTCTCTTATGTAATAAGTTTGGTGCAGATGTGGATTTGTTTTTCTGTTTATAAATGCAGGCAAAATTTTAAATATCTCTATTTTATAAAATAGGACTATACTTGGGAGGCTCAAGTGGTAGGATTGCTTGAGCCCAGGAGTTCAAGGTTACAGTGAGCTATGATCGTGCCACTGCACTCTAGCCTGGGCAACTAATAGAGACCTTGTCTCTGGGAAAATAAATAAATAAATACATAAAATTGGAATAAAGAACTTGGGAGAACATGAGACACAGATACGGCAAACTGGTGACTTGATCTTCCAATACGACTTGCTTGGAAAAATTTGTTTTACTATTGTCTGTTTTCATATACTCAGTCTTTATTGTTGGTTTGTATTTTCCACCTGGGCACAGAATGCATTTGTGATGGCTGTTGGAGACTCTTGATTGTCAAGCTGTTTTTGTTTTAACAGATAAATTGAGGGTTAGAGAGGTTAAGTGGATACTCAAGATTACACAACCAGTTAATGACATATAGGGGAGCAGGACTCAGGATACTTAACTCTTTGTTTAGCGCATTTTTCTCTAATCCCCACTGGTTCTCATATCATGAACAGGCAAGCAGGATTTTTCACATTATATATTTTTTGTGTGCTTCATTTAAATGACGCAAATTTTAGAAGTTCTTGTATTAATATAAATTGTGTTCCAACTCCTAGATAAATGTAGACAGGAAAATGCTTTTCCTCTAATAATATTTGAATTTCCTCAGGTCATAGGCCATATTTATTCATTTCTATATATCCAGTACTGATGGTCAGTTTTATGTGTCAACTTTGCTAGGCTATAGCACAGTTATTCAATCGAGTGATACGTTAGGTATTACTGTGAAGATATTTTGTAAATGTGACTAACATCTACAATCAGTTGATTTTATGTAAAGGAGATTATCCTGGATAATGTGGGTAGAAATGATTCAATCTTGTCAAAGGCCTTAAAAGCAGAACTGAAGTGTCCCCCTCGACTGCAGTGTCAACTCCTAGCCAAGAGTTTTCAGCCTGCTCTTCCTGACAGCTGCCCAACAGATTTTGGACTTGTCTAACCTGGCCCTCACAATCACGTAAACTAATTTCTTGAAATAAATAAATAAATAAATATATATATATATATATATACACGTATATATGTATATATATACGTGTATATATATATATATATATATATATACCTGCTACAATAGTCAGTAAATGTTTTCTGAATTTGTGAATGTATGACTGCTTTATTTCATTAAAAACTATATATTTTGATTTAAAATGTTATCACATTATCTAAAAAAAACATTGTTAGTTTTCAAATACATTTAAATGCATTAATATTGAAAAACCAAGACTCTCTCATGACTCAGGAATTGAATGTCTACTTGATTTTTCCTGTTAGAAGATATACCTCATTATCATTAATAAAGTGGACTAGCTTCGTTGGTTACAGAGGTATACAAGGAGAAGACTCTTAAAAAATAATACTTGTAACAAAGGCTGTTCTCAGTTTGTTGAAGAGGAACCTGGTTAAATCTCCTGAGACCATTATGAATCCTTTATTTTAATTCTCTAGTGCTGTAAGTAATGAAGTAGCAATATCTTCCAAGGATTGTATTGACTGTAGTATCTCTTTGAAGTAAAAGTTTGGCATATGGGTTACTCAGCTCCTCTTCTCCCACTAATTAAAATTCTTATATATTTTTTGGATGTTCAAAAGTTTTTGTAGTGACAATTCATTTACTTAACTTTGTTACTGATCAACTGTCCCTCAGGATTAATAACAATGGGACAGCATCACCACTACAAGCAAGCAAACAAAACCAAACAAAACTCCTTCACGGCTGAGAGAAAGATAAATACAGATCTTTTCATATAGTTGACTAAATATAGAGCTTTTCTAAAGGATCCCAATGTCATATTGTTTTCAACGTATAGACTATATGACTCCACATAAAACCTTTCCTATATTCATGAGTAAAAGTACATATGACAAATAAAAGACTAGCTGCACAATCAAGTCTTTTACACTACAATTATTTGCATTGTCAATGAATGTTGACTGCTTCCCACAGTTAGGTGATGTCAGGGTGACAGGTGTGCTGGAAATGATTCTGATTCATAATGCATGTAACTCAAGGTGCACTTGTGCACATCAGACCGTATAACGCTGTTTATCAAAAATGTTCTGGGACAGCAAAACATTTTGGTAAACAAGGTTTTATGTAATCAAGGGAGTTACAGGGTAATTGATTCATGTCAGGAGACATAACCTAGATTTGGATAGGAGGTAGTTTGGAATAGAGGATTTAGGGTCTGTAGAGCTTTAAATACATAAATGCAGGATTCCCAAATTTCATTAGCAACATTAATGTGTACGCTGGTTTGCATTTTAAACACATCAAAATAAGTTATGTGGAATTCTTCAAGTAATTACAGAGACAATGAAAAATTTAAAATATAAACATTTAAATGTTTGAATAAACAGTGTTTTTCAAATATAATTTGCATTGAGGATAAATACTGGTCACAGTGAAATAAGGACTCTACCATTATGTGAGAATTTGGGCTCTACTTTTGGGTTCCCCCAATTCATGCTTTAGTCTTCAAATATTAAAAATAGCTCTACACACAATCAAAGATTTGTACATAATTATTCATTTTGCACTTCAGTTTTTTCTGTTTTTTTCCTGGTCCCCCAATCCAGGTGGAGGCATATGAATTCTAGTATGTGTGGTTGATGTTTTTTCACTAATTGATTTCCTGAAAAACTTAGGGATTTCTGATCTTCACTATGCTTCACTTCATGGGTATGTAATTGTTTCTCCAACACAGAATAGTAATCTATTCTATATTGCTATTATATCAAGAATCATAGACATTGAGTTGGAAATTTACTATTTAGAGTTTGTAAATTTTACTTAAAAGGATTTCCATATCCCTTTTTATATTTAGTGACACCTCCATGCTCTGGTGAAGGAGTGAGTCCGTTAGCCAATGTCATAGCCCTTATTTCTGTCTCTGAGAGGCTACACATTGAATTTTTTGGCCTCACCTAAGGTGGAGAGATGGAGATCCTTCTTGAAGGTAGCATAGCTTTAAAAGATGACTTCTTGTTGGGGTAAGTTTTAGTGGCCTGAGAATTGCTTTAAACATCGAACAGTCTGTTCTATTTAGTTCTGGGGTTTCTTAAATAATATAATTTTCTCTAATATTAAGAAGATTTTTAGCCTATTTACTTTCTATCAAATGCACTATATAATAACCAAAGGCACAGGTTCTGTCGAAATACAAGGTTTTTCCACTCCTGTCTCCAACCCATTGGCATTAGTGATTTGCCCATTCCTACTTTAATGCACAATCCTGAGTTTTATGGCCTCTGACATAATGTACTGCTGCTTTTGTATTTATTTTTAAGGTAAAATATATCACAACTTCATACTGATTTTTCAATTCAAATTTAGAACTTCAGGGATTTTGTTAATTTCTTTAATTTCATATCTGTACCTAATTTCTATTATCCTAAGAAGTCTCTGTGCTCAAAGAAATCAGTAATAACAGAATTAAAATATTGTCTTATGCACATAACAATCTCAGGATGACAACAGAAACACTATGACTGGTAATATGATTACTGAAAACAGACTTAAGAATTTGTTGCAGTTCTGTATATATCCCACTAGAAATGTGCAGTTAAATTATTGTGTGTTGAAGTCACGTATAGTTTCTCTTTGCCTGGTTATGCTAGCAACTCAATATGCATTTAGGTTCATTTGTTTTCACTTACTTTTCAGTTTGTAGGAATTATGTTTTTCAATCAAACTTTATGCTAATGTAAAATATTTACAGAGTTTCACAATTAAATCAACAAAGAGGTACATTCCAAGAAGACAAGCTTCAAAAACTGTCTTCTTCACCTGATTCTCTCCCTCCTGCATTTGGTAACCAAATTTTATAATTCATCCATTTTTTGATACTCAAACACACATATTTGTATATCTCCTTTGTTATATAATAGTTTTATACTATACACACTTTTATCCAAATAACTTTACTGTTTTATATGTTTTACAGATCACTCCTTAGCAAAATATAAGACAATCCTTATTTTTATGGCTGTATAATATTCTACTGTAAGAAGCTACCATAGATAATTCAATCAAATCCCTATTAAGAATATTTGAGTTGTTTCCTAAGGATTTCTATTATAAATAATCCCCATGTATACATATTTTTATATTTTTGTCTGTGTGTCTTTGGGATGAATTCCTAGAAGAGGGATTGATAGATACCAAAGACACACTGACAATCTATGCAATCCCTATTCCTCACCTTAATCTTGCCAAGATAAATCATTAAACTTTTAGATTCATGCCAATATAATAACTGAAAAAGATTGGCATCCAAGTGTAATTTTAATTTGCATTTCTTTTAGTTTTGTAAGGTTAAGTATATTTTTATATTTTTAAACAATATTTGTATTACTTGTAAACTGTTCATTCACTAGACCACAATTTTTTTTCTTCTCTCTGTAAAAACTCAGTATATATTAGAAATAATAACCCTTTGACCATGATATATGTTGCAAATATTTTCCCTAGATTCTCCATTTGACATTTTATTTTGCTTATGATGCCTTTTTTTTTCAGAATTATATATACTATGTATTAAATTATATGTATATAATATACTTTATACTATATGTATATGTAATATATAAAATCAGTATTTGTAAAACCATACTGACATAAATAAATGATTGAATATATGTGTTATATTAAGAAAGTATCCATTAATTTCTATTTTGTTGAGCATTTTCAATAAGTGATGTTCGATTTTTTCCAAGTACTTTTCTGTATCTAGGGAGATATATAAATTTTCTTCTTAACACAACAAGATGGTTGGATTCTGTTTGCAGGTACTTTATTAAAAATATTTACTTTTTTATTGAAACATCTGTACATACTTATGGGCTAAATGTGAGATTTTTTTTGTATGGGTCTATATATTTTATTCAATTTATAATCATTCAAAAATAATTACCTTACAATTGTTAAAACTTATTTTAAAAGATATGTACTAAATGTTAATTTCATACTTAATAAATCAATTTGTACTTTGAGCATTTTATATATGCTTTTTAAAAATTTATTTATTTAAAAATATTAAGGGGGTACAAATATTTTTGTTACATGAATACCTTTCATGTAATACCTAAGTTGGGGCTTTTAATGTGCCCATCATCAAAATAGTGTTCACTGTACTGGATAGAAAGTGTTTATCCCTCCCCTCCTCACCCTCTTCTTGATTTCTAATAACCTTAACACATCTTGTGCCAATCTATCCATCAATTAGCTCCCGATTATTAGAGAGCACATATGGTATCTGGTTTTCCATTCCTGAGATACTTCACTCAGGATAATGGTCTCCATTTCGACCCAAGTTGCTACAAAAATATAAGACATTATTTTGTTCCTTTTTATGGCTGAATAGTACTTCGTGGTTTATATTAATCCACCTTACCCCTGTCAGAATGGCCATTATTAAAAAGTCCAAAAACAATAGATACTGGCATGGATGCAGAGTGAAAGAAATGCTTATGCATTATTGGTGGGACTGTAAATTAGTACATGTGGTACATTGTTACAAGCATAGAACATGTAATATCAAGTCAGGGTATTTAGAATATCCATCACCTTGAGCATTTATCATTGCTGTGTGTTGGGAACACCTTTACCTCTGTTGTAGGTATTTTGAAATATACAATACATTATAGTTAACTATAGAAACCCTACTCTGCTATCGAACATTAAAATTCATTCCTTCTATCTCACTGTATGTTTGTACCCAGTAACCCACCTCTCTTCATCACCCGCCCCTAACAGACACACACCCTTCCCAGCCTCTGGTAGCCATAATTAAAGATTTTTACTTTAATATTTATAAATTACATTGATCTGTAGGTTAATTTTTTGATTAATTTTTGTCAGGTTTTGAAATCACTATTACATTTTCTTTTCAAAATTAATTTGAATAAAACAAAAAAGAAATATTGACATATGCAGCAAAATGGATGAACTTGAAAAAAGTATGCAAAATAAAAGAAGTGAGACACAAAAGACCACATATTGTATGAATTAATTTATATGAAATGTGTAATAAAGGCAAGTCTCCAGAGCCAGAAAGTAAATTACTGGTTGCCTAGGGCTAGAGGTGAGAATAAGGATTAGCTGTAAATGGGCAGGAGGGATCATACTGGAGTGATGGAATTGTTCTAAAAGTGGGTTGTGATTATAATAGCACAGATTGGAGACTTACTAAAAATTGTAAGTTGTACATTTAAAAATGAAGGTGAATTTTATGGTATTGAAAATATACTTCGGTAACATTAGCAAATACAAAACTTTTTGAAAATTTAAATGTAGTCTTACCAAAAAAAATGTTAATTTTTATGGGTTAATTTTATTTTTTAAAAATAAATTTGGAAGTTTTCCTCCCTTTTATGTGCTCCGGAATAGGTTAAGTAGAATGGAAATTATCTGATAATTGGTGGAACACCCATTGGAACTATTGGGCTTGGTGATTTATTATAGGCATTGGAGGAGGGAAGTAGGGTGAGCTCTTTAACAGTTTTCTCTATTTCTTCTATGGTGATTGGCTTGTTTAGATTTTCTGTCTCTACAGAGATCAATTTGGTAAGTAACATATTTCTTTTAAAAAATTATTTTTTCTAGGTTTTAAAGTATATGCAAATATATTCTTTATCTTATGATTTCTTTAATATATTCTTCTTAGGATGCTTATTTTCCACTTATTTTAAATTTTGTATTTGTATCTTTGAATAAAAAAATATAAACAGCGTACAATTGGATCTTGCTTTTTTATTTAGTCTGAAAATCTCTTCCTTTGATTGTTATTTAGTCCATTCACTTTTAATGTAATCACTGATATGGTAGAATTTGTATGTGTCATTTTTCTATTTGCTTTCTATATGCCATGTTTTTGGTTCCTCTGTTCTTTGTTCACTGCCTTCTTTTGTGCTTAAATATATTTCATAGTACTGTTTTTAGCTAAATTATTCTCATTACACATAAGTTGGTATGCTTGATGATGTCCTACAGGTCTCAGGGCTCTTAGCCTGTAATTATTCATAGTCATCTCTTTTCTTTGAATTGGGTAAATTCTAAAAATCTATTTATGAGTTCACTTATTCTTTCTACTGCCATGTCAAATCTACTGTTGAGTTCATCTGCTGAAATTTTTATTATAATTATTTTATTTCATAACTCCAGAGCTTCCAGGGTATTTTTTGTATGCTTGATTCTACTTCTCTGTTGAGATTTTCATTTATAAATAATTGTTATCATTTTTAAACATTCTTTGAACACATTTATAATAGCTTCTTTAAAGTCTTTGTTTGCCAAATCCAAAATCTAAGATCACTTATGAAGTCTCTTTTGTTGAGTGTATAGTAATAAATTATTGTTTCTTTGAATTTCTCCTAATTTTGGTTGAAATATGGACAATTTACTTAATATATTTTAGTAACTCCAAATTTGAATTTATTTTTTCTGTGCATATTTTTGTTTTTTTTGTAACATGGCTGGACATACTCTCAAGAAACTCTTTTTCCTGTTGTTTATTACTGCTGATACATCTGCTGAATCCCTTTATTTTGACTTTTTTTTCAGTTTGGCTTTCTAGGCTATTTTCTGTGACCACATAGCTCATGAAGTAGTCAATTATGTGGACAGAGGTTATGTTAAAATGTGCCAAGTTCAAAAGGCTTCCATCTTATATAATGGATATATGTGTGAGTTGTATGGTGCATTCAATGTTCATCCAGTTCTCAAATCTTCCTTGTCTTTTTGTTTTCATTGCATTCCCTTGAGTATTTCCTGTGTATGTCCATAGTGTTCTATTGAGTCAGAGATGTATGCAGACCTTATCTAGTCCTTCTGTATTTTTCTGGGATCTCTTAAATTTCTGGTTTGTTTGCCACTCACCCCAACTGTGGGATTTCCTATTTATTTTCTATTGGAATTTGTTTCCTACCAGAATTGACATGTTTAGCTGAAAAAGCTGTATGTTTGCACTCCGTATCCCAAGTCAAATCTGTCCCCTACTGACAGCAAAGATGCTTGGTTTGCAGCCATCTACACTCCCATAAAGATACAGATCTCAGCAACCAAGCTTAAGGTAGTGGGTGTGTGAAAGGGTGTGTGTGGGGGGGCGGTTCTGCAGGCAGAAAGACCACAAATTACTGCTGTTCCTACCCACACTTCTCTTTTTGTTTTATAATGCTGGTATATTTCAATGTTCTTCAGTAGCTGTTTTGAGAAATTTTATTGAGCTTAATACTTCCTATTTTTTTTTTCTTCCTAGAGTGTATTCACTCACCTCTACGTGCCACCATAGCCAAAGTACCTCATATCATTTCTTTGGATTTTCAACTTATTGCTCCTTTCACTTTCCATTTCTCTTAAGATATTATCTGTTGTTTATTCACTGTTATATTCCTTCTCGCTTCATTTTTCTTTCTGAAGTAATTTTTTAAATTTTATTTCAGATTTTTTACAGAGCTCTTTTACTTTTTCTCTGAGTGTTTCTAAATCTCATTCATGGAGCTTATTTCTTCTATTTATTTTCATTAAGCTCATTTTGAAATGTGTTATTACAATTTTTATCCATTTTGTGGACATGTATTTGTGGCATGCTTTATCATCCAAGAGGATATTATTATCTTTTTTCTCTCATTTCTTATAATAACATTGTATAGGGTTTATTTTACACTGTACATTTTTACATAAAATTAGTTTACTTAAACTTTTAGCAACAAGTGGTCAGGATAGTTTTTCTATTTTCTGACTCTGGAGATCCTGCTTTGGTTGTTTTGCAAAAGATCAAAATACATTTTGAAATTTGCTTCCTTTGCTCTTCTTCCTCTTTATCTGGACTTTCTCTTTATTTTGCTCTTATTCTTCCTATATTACTAGTTTACATTCTAGTTTCAGTTTTATCTTTTGTATGTGGCTTTGTATAGAAAAAGAGATTAAGTTTTTGTTACTGTTTTTGTTTTTTCAGGTTTGAGAATTCTTGTGGCAAAGATTGTTTTAGCCCTCTCATCTTGCTATAAATCCCATGTTCTCTCCATGCCTTGAGTGTGCAAAAACTTCTCTCAGTTGCAGCTGCCATTTTCACATTGGTCTGCTACCCTCTCTAATACATGCATCTCAAGACTTTGGGGTTTTCTCTGTTGCTTCTTTAGTCTTTCTTCCACAGAGCTACTTGATGACACATTGTTCTTACAGCTATTGATATTTTCCCCACCTACTCATATTTTGCTGTTCAAATAGATAACTCACCACCAAGCATTTTTGTAAATACTATCTGGGGGTTTTTTTGGTGTAATTTTACTGTCCTAGTTGTTCTATCTATTTCTATGGGAGAATTCAGATAGCTTCAAAAACTGTGATGCAGAAATTCCACTTCAGCTATCATCTATAAGCAGTTCATTGACTCAACATTCCTACCTAACACCACAGGATCCACACCTCTCTCCTGTCACAAAAATTAACTCACAATGGATAACTTAAACCTAAGGCATGAAACTTCAAGAATTCTAGAAGAAAATGTTGGAAAAACTCTTATAGATATCAGCCCAGGCAAAGAATTTATGAAGATGACCCCAAAAGCAATCATGGCAACAACAAAAATAAATACATGGGACCTGATCAAATTAAAAAGCTTCTGCACAGCCAAGGAAACTATCACAAGAGCAAATACACAACCTTCGGAATGGGAGAAAACATTCACATGTTACACATCTGATAAAGTGCTGATAACTAGAATCTATACAAAACTCAGGAAAATCAGCAAGAAAAAACCAAACAACCCATTAAAAAGTGGTCAAAGAACATGAACAGAAACTTTTCAAAAGAAGATACACTAATGGCCAATAAATATATGAAAAAAATGCTCAACATCTCTAATCATCAGGGAAATACAAATGAAAACCACAAGAAGATACCATTTAACACCAGTGAGAATGGCTTTTATCAAAAAGTCCCAAAACAACAAATGTTGGTGTGGATGTGGAGAGATAGGAACTCTCATACACTGCTAGTGGGACTATAAATAGTACAACCTCTGTGGAAAGCAATACAGAGATACCTCGACAAAATAAAAGTAGACTTATCATTTCATTCAGCAATCCCACTACTGGATATCCAGCCAAAGGGGAAAAAAAGACATTCTATAATAAAGACATCTACACTTGAATGTTTATAGCAGCACAATTCACAATTGCAAAGATGTGGAAACAACCCAAGTGCCCAGAATAAATAAATAAATAAATAATAAATAAACAGAAATAAATGAAATAGACACTAGAAAAATGATAGAAAAAAAATCAATGAAACTAAAAGTTATTTTTCTGAAAAGATAAATAAAATCACTAAACCTTTAGCCAGATTAAAAAAGAGACAAAACTCAAAATAAATAAAATTAGAAATGAAAAAGGAGACATTATAACTGATACCAAAGAAATACAAAGGATCAAAAGAGACTAATATGAACAATTATAGACAAACTAATTGGATAACCTAGAAGAAATAGATAATTTCTAGACACATAGTATCTACCAAAACTGAATCATGAAGACTTGGAAAATCTGAACACACCAATAACAAGTAAGGAGATAAAATCTGCAATAAAAAGGTTTCCATCAAAGAAAATCCCAGGACCTGATGGCTTTACTGTTGATTTCTACCATACATTTAAAGAAGAACTAATACTAATTCTTCTCAAATTCTTCCAAAATAAATTGAATAGGAGGGAATACTTCCAAACCCACTTTACAAGGCCAGTATTATCCTGATAACAAAACCAGTCAAGAACACTGCAAGAAAAGAAAATTGTAAGTCAATATCCCTGATGAACATAGATGCAAACATCCTCACGAAAATCTAGCAAACTAAATTCAATAACACATTAAAAGGATCATTCACCATGGCCAAGTATGATATAAAAAAAAAAGAAGTAAAATTGTATGTTTGTAGATGACATGATCTTATATATAAAAAACCCTAAGGATTCCACCAAAACACTGTTGGAATTAATAAATGAATTTAGCAAAGTTACAGAATACAAAATCAACATACAAAAATTAGTAATGTTTCTATACACTAACAACAAACTATCTGAAAAAGAAATCAAGGAAACAACCCATTTCCAATAACTAAAAATAATAATAATAATGAAATATAGTCATCCCTTGGTACTCAGGACCTCCTCACAGATATCAAAATCCACACATGCTCAAGTGCCTTATATAAAATGGTATATTATTTGCAAAAAACATATGCATATCTTCCCATATACTTTAAATCATCTCTAGGTTACTTGTAATACCTAATACAATATAAATATTATATAAATAGCTGTTATACTGTATTGTTTAGGGAATAATGACACTAAGAAAGTCTATACATGTTCAGTACAGACCAATTATCCTTTTTAAAAAATATATATTTTTGATCAACAGTTGGTTGAATCTACAGATGTTGAACCTGGAGATACAGAATTCCAACTGCATATTGTTTACTTAAAATTGCAAAGAGAGTAGATTTTAAGTATTCTCATCACAAAAAATAAGTACATGAGGTAATGAACGCCTTTCCACAATTTATATGTATATCAAAATATATTTTATATCACAAATATATAAAATTTTTACCTGTCAATTAAGAAATAAAAATTAAAAAACAGACTACGTTAATCGTATCTTGTTAAAGAAAAGCAATTGCTCCTTTTCTTCTTTGTAGCTTGCAATGTTAAGTTCTAATATTATAATACATTTAAGAGTTTATCTTCTATCTCCACTTAAATATAAGGTCCTTAAGAATAGGATCTTTCTCTCTCTCTCTCTCTCTCTCTCTCTCTCTCTCTCTCTCGCAGTTGTATTCCTACTATTTTAAAAAGTGCCTATCACAACTAGGAATTTAATAAATATTAGGTATCTATTATATTATTGACAAGATCATTGTTCCTTTGTTGTGTGTGGCTTTATTCTTTCTATTACAAAAAACAAAACAACTTGTCTAGAAAAATCAATACACAAAACAAAGTCAACAAAATTGAGAACATTATAAAATAAACTTTAATTATTTTAAGGTCTTTCTATTCATAAAAAATCAGAAGAGCTCTAAACATTGTTATCCAACTAAGAGATAAAGTCCAGAGGTCAATTTTGTAGACAAAGGCGTGTAGTTTGTAGAAGTGTAAATTTTCAAATTCACAGATTTACTGAATCCAAAAATTTCTTTCAACAGTTCATCCCTTTAGTGAACATTATAGAATATTCCAAACACATATTTTATGAACCATAGCATATGCCGTAGCTTATTTAGATATATACAAATCTAATTCAACTCTAATAATACCCTGGTTTTTAGAGTGATTTCACAATTATCACTAAATGACCTTCCTAAGAATAATACAACAGCGTATCCATCGTAAGAATCATACAACAGTTTAACTCTTAAGATGTCACACCAACTTACACGCAGAGGTTGAGAGAATCTACTTCAAAATCTCGTATCTGAAAGTTCACTATTCTGTATATATGCTATTGTTTTACTTGAAAAGCCATTTGACAAAGGACCTTGAAACAGTGGAAGAACTGGGCATCTCCTAGTTAAAGTTTCAAGAAAATGTTTTAAAGAAATAGCCAGTTTTAGTTTGGAGTTCTCTAAAGGGTTTAGTTCACCTTTATCATTGGTCTTTCTCTTTGAAGTGTTCATTTACCATCCTGACATAATCTAGGGCCGCACTGCATGATGTTGATGATACTTTTGTCAACGTGAAGAATGCAGTGCCATTGTTACAGAAATTGTACAAGAAACAGAGACCTTAATATGTACCATCTGTTTTACAAAAAAGCTCAATGTGGTAATGCATTTGCAATACCAGAAGCAGTATCTCTAAGACATGAAATGAACATATGTTGTCTAAGAGCCTTCAGGCTGACATTGAAAAAGAGAAAAGATAGTACTTCAAGGCAAATACTGTCCCAGTAGAAAGACTGCCAGATCCAATATGGCTCAGCCTATTGACAGGTCTCTGGTGAACAACTTCATATAAAGCTTTTCACATTGTTATGGGCTGTACAGCTCTCTGGCCCATCTTTTCAGTATGGGTAAAATAGTAGAAAACACCCTCTTTGTCACTCTGGATACTTTTCTGTTTCAGAGCAACAGATGTTGTCAGAAAAAGTCACACCACACAATAAAGTGCTTCAGTGATTATTTTCTAAGGCTGGAGTGAAACTGAAACCGGTGACTTCTGATGAGTAAGCAGGTAGTTTTAAAAAGACAATCTGAAATGCAACTACAAAACCATCTAACTATTTGACATCAGTGCAAATTATGAATTTTATTAATAATAGCTTATATAATTACCCCATGTATATGCCAAACTGTATTGAATATCAACTGAAGAATTCTGACCTCATTTTTCTAAATAAATTCTAATATAAAATCATAATATTTTATAATGTTAAATATGTATACAGTACACACATATATTGCAGTATATACATAGCCATAAGTCGGTTGTGTGTGCTGCATATGTATAAGTGAGCATTACAAGAAATTACAAAGGTCAAATGGTGGATTATTTGGATTATTAAGCCCATTAGAAGGAAGAATAGTTAACTAGCTTAACAAGGATAAGTTTGCTTATATTTCTGTTCCAATGATTCAATAGAGGTTTAAGTTATATTATACCATAATCAGGCTTAGCTCTTCATAAACATGTCAATATGAAACATAAGCCTTACATTTTAAAAACAGTTGAAAAAATACAGCAGTGAACTTGGAGCCAAGAGCTCTGGCTTTGAGTGTCCATTCTCCATTTACAAGGTGCATGACCTGAAGTTAGTCTGACTTTGGGCCACCCTTCAAAGCCTTAATTACTTCATCTGTAAAGAAGGGGATGGAACTAAATAATCTCTAAGGTTCTTTCCAAATCTAAGAATTAAATTCTAATTACAAATAAATAATCGTTAAGACACAGTTGAAAATGGTGAAGAGTGTTTGAAGTATAAAGTTAAGATAATTAATTAAACCACTTATTTTCTGTATTTTGTCTTTAAAACTATACACTGTTCTATAAGAAAGTCCAGTTAAACAAACTATATCCGTGGAATAGATCTATTCTTTATGTCTATCAATTTCACAATATTACAGAAATAGTTGTTCACATTTCTTTTAAATCTTACTTACGAGGAAAGCAAAAACCCCTCTTTGTGACCAGCCTGTTAAGCTATTGGGCAGGTAAAAGATGAGTGGAACCCTCCTGACCCCATCACAATCATACTCCTATATTTCCAAAGCTGATTTAATTGAATAACTTTTTGGATTTAGCAGCAGTTCTGTGATGATCATTAACACAAAGTTATTTTTTCTTGAATGATCTTTATGTTCTATATAAATGAACTTGACATGATACCTTTCATGGCCTGCCAAAGATCCAGTACTTATGCCAGACATCCTGGTGCTTTTCATAGTTATAATCCAATGATGACTTTAATCAGGAGATTTTGGCTTTCCTCAGGGTGGTAGTCTATGCACTAGGTCCATTCTCTTCCCCCCAAACCACTCATCTCTAGTGTAATAACTCTTTGAATTATGCCTCTCATAACATGAGGCTGGCTTGTTCACTAATTGTTCTCTGGTATTTATGCTGCAGATAGAAACCATCAATGTAAAAACATATGCCCAGCTTTTGAGCTGAGATTTGTATAGAAAACTTTTCCACACCCTATTCTAAAGCTGCATTCTCACTTTGATTACTAACATCTAACTCCCTTACAACACCCTAAATCTAGTCCCTGATCACTATCACCTCCTTATTGTTTTATAACCCAGTTTCTGTTGTTAATGGTATATATTATGCCATCTTTAAGAGCTGCACAGTGCAGTGAATATTCTGGTTACCCTTAGATTTAGAGCTTTATTCAAACCACTGCTTGGTCTCTTGACCTGTCAGTAGTGAAGAGCAGATCAACAGGAACTCTTCTCTTCACTGCAGGTCAGAGGAAAGACACTGATGAAATTCACTTCCAACCACACAAAGTTCAAAGGCACTGGCCCGAGTGGTCCAAGTGTTTATTCAGGAACATGTGGATCTGATGAGTGTGAGGAGATTGGTGCAGTATGGCTCAGATGCAAGTCGTTGAGTATAATTGATTTTTAATGGGCTGGCTACCTGCCACCAGATGTTCATCAATTAGGTATGCTTTAAAAACCAACACAGCTGCTTATTTCATGCTGACTATCCAGTGGCTATATTGCTACATAGCATATCTGTGTAGGGTGATCATAATTTCAGCGTACTCTCCCCCGAGTCATGATCTGGGTGTATAATTATTAATAGCATCCCCTTTCTCTCTCTCAAAATGTCCCAATTTGGACAATAAATCACATGGGCATTCTACCTCTTTGTCATGCTGTTTCAAACACTGTACAAAGTAAATTAGGCATAGGTCTTGCGTTACAGCACCAAAAAATCCATATTAACATCATATGCAAAGTAGGTCTTCAGAGGTCTTACTTCTGAAAATCATTAAATTTTAGAGCTAAAAAGAACTTTTTATTGCATTTAGTCTAATGCTTCTTAAGAACTGGTTCATGAATTAGTCGATTAATTTTTACCAACTTTCTTCTGTTTCACCTGCATCTATTTGCAAAGCATCATCTCAACATCTTCCCTTGATTTTTCCTTGCTCTTTCTCTCTCCTCTTCTTGACTCTATCTGGGGCTGCCTTATTTCCTTATCTGACAGGTAAAGCTCAAATCCAGGGGAGACCTTTCTCTCCTTGGAATCAATGTCTCCTGTATGACAAGCTGATCAAATAACCTTGTTCTTTATAAAGGAATAGACAAACACTTTTAGGCAAAAAGCAAATAACTGTCTTAAAACATTTTGTAAGATAATTTAATTTTATGTCTATAAGGAAAAGTGCAGTGTTTTTATAAAACAATTTTCTGTCTTATGTCATTTTGCATGAGAATGTTGTAACATGTCTTTCTACAATTTTAACCCTCTTCGTGTTGTCACACTGCGCTATTTTAGATAATCACCCACTGGATAATCTTGCTCAGGGCTGGTCTAAACTTATGGAGACCATTTTTCCCTTCGGGTCTCTACTGATCTTCAGGAAATATTTGCCCTCTAGTGGCTGCAGACTCCAATATTTAGCCATACATTTTTTTTTCTTTTACTCTTTTTACATTTAATTTTCATTTTTATCAAAATAGTTGTAGAGGATTTTAAGAATCATAGTCCTAAAATCTATAATAAAGTACAGCAGTCCCATTCTCCATGACAATTACTTCCAAATCTTGTAGCTATTTCTTTTTTCATGTTTCTAAATAACATGTGTATTGTTGATTTTTCAATTTTGAGATTTTTCCTGTTTTAGAATGTTTTACAACAATCCTCCCACAGAAAACATACTCTCTTCATTCTTCCAACATACCACAATTTTGGTTAATTAAATAATTGTTGTTTACACTAGGTTATGACTAGGTACATTTTGTTAAAGTTCAGCCATGCAATATATTATGATCATATTTCCTTTTCTGTGCAATTTTTTCTTATCTTGGAACTATAACTACCTATTTCCTTGTTGTTTCATTAGTTATAGTCTTGTTTGTTTAGTTTTCAGTATATCTATCATTAGTTTGGCAGCCCCAACTTTCTCCCAAACCTATAAATCTCTCAATTCATTCAAACATTGGGTAATTTATAAGTTCTTTTTGATTTTCTCTGCAATGGCCTCGTGAATACTTGGTCCTCCTACTCCAGTTTGTACCCTCAGGAAGAAGGCATTGCTGTTGCTGTGATTGTTCTGGTTGTTTCTCTCTTTCAGTGTTGGGAAATCTAATGCCATTCTGACACCTGGCCCTTTGAATGTGAACTACTTATTTAGTTTGTTGTTAGGCTTTGTTTTCTTTCTACACTGGAAACTTTTAATTGTTTCTCGTTAAACCTAATTAGTGTTCCAAGATTTCATACTGATCACCCTTGCCACAGGTCTTAGTGCACTCATTGTGCTCGGTAGTTATTGGGTCCTTTTGATCTGGAAACTCACATTCTTCGGGTCCAGAATTTGGTTTTTTAACTATCTAACTGATAATATTTTTCACATATTTTTCCTTATTTCTTCTTTCTGAAACTTTCATTAATCAGATGTTAACAAAATTTTTGAACTCAATCCCTAATTTTCCTTATCTCTTTGTTTTATCATCTTTTTAATATTTTCTTTTTCGATAGTATATTTTACTGTTTTACCTACAGGAATTTTCTAATTATTATTTTTAAAAATACAAAAAGATTGATTTTTAAAAATATGTGTATATGTGTGTGTGTGCCCACACACATGTGCATGAATTCAAGATCATATTCCACTGTTGAATTCTAATTTTTCACTAGTAACCTATACTGTAACTGTAGAGTTATTTGACTTCTTTCTTATTACTTGATAAATAACTCTGGCCATTCTTTTAGCTTTATAAATAGCTGGGCAATAAACATATGCAATATTTTATTAATCATTTCCTTAGATACATTTCTAGATTGAAATTAATGGATAAACTGTTATGCATGCTTTCATGATTTTGATACAGAATTCCCAATTGATATACAAAGCAGTTACATAATCATTTTTTAGCATTTTTATGATTAATGATTAGTTTATACATGTTTCCAGCCTTTTACATTTCTTCTTTTGAAAATTATCTGACAACAGTACTCTATCATTTTTCTTATGCTATTTTAGAGACTCTTCTTTTAAAGCATCTATAGTAAGAATATCACCTATTTTCTGAAGTGCGTGTTTCAAATGCATTGTTCTTCTAAATATGAAATATTTTGCCTCTTAGTTTTGATCCAGGTGTTCCTGATATTTTTCCATAAGAAATAGAATATGTTGATTTATTTATTGTGCATTTTCTTCCATTATGTTTATACTTTTTTTTCACTTTGCCTCTAGGACATTCTCATCAATGCTGTGGGAAATTTCTTCGATGAGTCTAAAATATTTTGCAAATACTGCAAGAATATTCCCTTGAATTTTTTTATGTGGCACAATGTAACAGCCACAGACAGGACACACTTTTATAGTTATTCTGCACTATTAACATTTACTCCATCACTTTCGAAAATCTAAGCAATCAACAAAAGTTCTGATTTATAGCATTTGCTAATCTCCATGTTGTACATATTCCCACCATGGCCAATTTCAAGCTAACAACCTGACATCATTGAATGTCGAGTTAAGAAAACATATACACTAGCACACCATTGTATAATGTTTCCAACATATAGATAATGTAGAGGTAAATAACCTGAAAAGCATAAATATTTATAAAATCTTTTAAAAAGTTAAGAAGTAATGAGTTTTGACTATTACCGTTGTTTTCAATGTAGTCAAGTGTAAGTTTAAATAATGTAATTTTTAATGAAGATTCTATTGGCAACTAGCTTGTAAAATTTCTGAAAATTAAACAATTGGCTCTATATTAGTTTTCTATGGTTTCTATGATGAATTAACACAAATGTAGTGTCTTAAAATAATGAAAATTATCTTACAGTGCTGGAGGACAGATGTTTGAAATGGGTCTCACTGGGCTAAAATCAAGGTTTCAACAAGGTTGCTTTCTCTTCCTGAGGCTGTAAGATAAAATCTGTTTTCTTGCCTCTTCCACCTGCTAGAGGCCTCCTGCAGTACTCTCATGGCTCCCTTTCATCTTCAAAACCAGCAATAGCCAGTGGAGTCCTTCTCACATTGCATCATGCTGACAATGGCTCCTCTGCCTCCCACTTCCACATATACAGATGTTTGTGATTACATTGGGCTAACCCAGATAATCCAGGACAAACTTCTTATTTTATGATCAGATGATTAACAGTCTTAAATCCATCTGCAATCCTAATTTACCCTAGCCATGTAAACTAATATATTTATAGGTTTTGGGGACGAGGACACAGACATTGTTGGGGGGCCATTATTGTGCGGGCCACAGGCTCTTGCTTGCCAATACAGGATGCTAAACGTAATACTTCCTGTTCAACATTTCCACTTAGATGTCTAATTGGCATCTCAAAACAAATTCAAAACCAAACTCTTGCTCTCCATTCCTCGCAAATCTGTTCTCTGTTTAGTATTCCATATCTCAACTAGGCAAGTCAATTTTTCAATTGCCCAGACAAATTATTGGCACCTTACATACTCTTATAGCCACATCAAATCCATCAGAAAGTTCTATTTGCTCTATTTTCAAAATATATCTAGAATTCAAAAATTCTTACCACCTCAATGCCACAGCACAAGTGCTCAGAACACTTCTTAGAATATTGTAAGTATTAATAAGTATTTCATATTAATAAGTATTTCATGAATGAGCTAATGAATGCAATGCCTTTCCTAATTATAGGATCACATATATAGTTTATTGCCTTGTATGCTGGTTTATGAATTTCTGTTGGTTTGTTTGATTACATTCAAACCTTTAATAATTTTATTGGCTATAATTTCATTGGTTTACAATATTAATCTCTTTGATAACTATTTGTTCTCAATGCAAACTAAGAAACATGGTTTATTCAGAATTCTTCATTGAAAACAACAGGATTTATTTAAAACCACTTTGAGTTACTATTGACACATAAAATGCTGGACATATTTAATGTATATAACTCAATGAGCTTGGGGATAAGTATACACTAGTGAAAACAACAGAAATCATTAATTTAAAAAGTTAATAAATTTCTTATAAATACATATGGCCCAAAAAATCAGGAGGAGGTTTGGAAAAGTAGGTCCTGCAAATAAGTAGGATTCAGGGCAATTGCGGTATTGACCCTGACACTGCTGTAACCCTATTACACAAATTAAATGATTGGGCATTAATATCTTTTCCTTCACTTTTTAATGATTTTATGATTTCTAGAATTTGTTCTTAGAAAGTATTAGTTTTATATAGCAACCATTTTTAATCTATCCCATCATTAAATTAAGTGGGAAACACAATCAATTATAAATGAAAATGATATAAAAGATAAGGGTGCATGATTTGGATTTATTAGAACTTCTGTTTAATATTATTTTAATCTCTTAAATGTCCATGATTTTATAACCAATGACATTTGCATATTCTCTTACCTAGGAGTTGTTGATTACAAAATGAAGCTCAACATTATATTTCATATTTTTGAACTCTGATTTCCAATCAAACATTTTTGAAAATTAAAATCCTGAATATGCAAACAACTCTTTGAATGATGGGGAAACCAAAAGAAAAGGTATGGTTCTTAATTCTTTGCAGTTGAAATGCTCTTCATGTTACATTATGTTTACTCTAAATGGCCAAACACAGTGCTGCTCCATCCTAGTTTGCAATGCACGTGACTCACACAGTTAATAGTAGTGGGTCAAATAGTGGTGACTAATAAGGCTAATAAGACTTATTCTATGTTGGAGCTAACAAATCCTTTATCAGTACTTCAACCACTCTGCTTATGTGGCCTCATTGTTAAGATTATGCCTTTCATCTATGGAAACCAATCCCTTTCATATACAATTTCAGCAAGAAGCTTATAAAATGTGTATTAAAGCAGTATTGACTTGTCTAACAATAAAAAGTACAATTAGGCTTCCAACACAGAGCATTTCTAATTTGCATAAAAACCTTTCTAACCTATTCCTTTTACTGCAGAATATAACCAAAAGGTTATATTCTGTTCCATGCACCAGTAATTACTCTAAAATCACTAGCGAGATGTACCTATGTAATATTGTTCAGTTCTTTATGCAGATCATTAAAACTGAATTTATATGCAAGGTGTATCAATAGGAAAATACTATTAAAATCATTAGAAAAAATGACCAAACACAATGGATTTCTTCTACATAATATCACATAATGTAATAATTTAAGATAGTTTCTTTATTGAGAGCTACTGTCTTGATAAAAATCATCTTAAGGGCAAGACTAAAATATTTTTATCACACCTTTTAATTGGGGCTTCTAATTTATACACTATAATTTTAAAAGACAACTTTGTATTATCAGAAAGAGTAATTATCAACAGACTTTATGTAAAAAGTAGGTAAACTGATTTGATGGCTTACATGATTATTTTAAGAATATTACAAGTATTTTTGATGGAACATTTTTATTTCAGAGTACAGTTTGCTCCCCGGCTATGTATCATCCTTGTCTCATAAAATTCGTGCTTCTCTGTGTACCTGAGAATTTGACTTCCTATTTTAAAACAATGAAAACTTGTATGACTCTTGTGGTTCTTGTGCTCTTTGATTTCCTTAAATGACTCTTAGGAGGAACAGTTCAGAACGTGGCTGATTCTCCACTTCTTTGCAAATATGGCATAAAAATGTTTCCTGACCACTGCTGATCAGCCTTCCTCGTGGTTGTTTAATAAAGAGCAGCATGGCTCCACCAGGGTAACACAGAATGACATTGCCTCAGGTCACTGCAGGGCATGTCACATCATGTAACAACATAACCTGATCCAACAGGTCAGGTGCCTGTTGCCTATTTGTAGGAAATATCTTTTATTTCTCCTCCAGAAGAGAGGCCATGTCACCAGGTATAACGAAATGTCAATTCTAGCTCCGGGTCCAAGGAATACCAATGGAAATCATTTCCTTCCCAATTATAGTGGACTCTGTTCAGCACTGAGTTACTTAGAGTGCATGTCATTAACAAGAATGTAGTTATGATTATGAAACTGAGTTGAAGGAAATCTGCCATAATTAGCACAAATTTAAGACTGGACAAAAGTTGTGATACAGGCAGAATGCCATATTTTTTACACAGTAAAACAAAAAAAAAAAAACAGAAGAGAGAGAAAAGGAGTTATGAAGCCAGTAATAGTTAATGAAACATCATTCTTTTACAAAGGAGAATTGTATTTTCTAAGAAAGACAAATTTATAAATGGCCAATCAAGAGTTTTCTTTTAAAATTCCTATTAAGCAATTGATTAGAAAATTAAATGTATTGCTCCATTCCTGAATTAACTGATGCAGTTATCCACTGTGCTGGGTGTATTTAGGCATAGAAAAGAGGCATGATACCCAGTGTTTGCCTTCAGTGTGCTTAGATGAATGAAGAAACAAAATGGACATACATTGCACATGTGAGATTGCAATGATCTGAGAATAGATCAGGATTTTGCCTGGAATAGGAAAAAGGGTTTCAGGGATTTGAATTTATTATTACTTGCTTTGAGCTTAATTTTATAATCTCACAAGAAGATCCAAGTTTATTGCAAAAGGTTAAAAACACACTAAGAATGATGAACTTTAACAACATTTAACTTGAGTTTATCTATAAAGGTAAAGGGAATTTCCATTAAGATATTTCTTAGGTAGGTAAAAGAATTATTCATGGAAAAAAACATATAGGATTCATGACTAGAGAATTTGAAAGGAAAATCTTATAGCAATGCTATAGAAATTCACATCTTAAAAGTTAGTGTGTGCTCATCTAAGAGATTATCCATATAATCAGTTCCCTTTAATTAATTACTTAGTTGGCATGAACCCTATCTTATTAGTTCTAATCTGTTAGGTGTTAAAGGAGAAGAATTGAGTAAATATGAACAACGTTAAGAAAAATATTAACCAGCTTTTTTGTGACAGAAAAGAGTTTTATATATGTGGCCACTCGAGGGGTGATACCCTCTTTCTCGATCTGAGAGGTAAAACAAGGCACAAAAATGGTGAAGGCAGATTTTTATATTTTTACAAAGTAGTTTTGTTATTTGGTAACTAATAATACATATTTTTCAGATTAAAGATAGAGATAAATATTACTTTTACTAATATGTTGTCAGCTAAATCAAATATGAGCCATTTCAGAATTTTCTATCACTTCAAATAATTTGTCACATTATTCGCCAATTTTCTCCATTAGTTTATATAATCAAGATTTGACTGTGCATATGTTAAAGGTACAAGACAGAAACTAATATATGCATCAAGAAAGAACCATTAATAAACACAGTTGTCAGAATTCACTTCATAATTTTGTTTCAAAGGACAATTGGTTTTCAACTTAAATAAAACCTGGGCCTTCAATACAAGTGTATGATTTACTTGGTAGCAGTGGAGAACAAATCATATAAACATAAAATATTTGAAGTCTAAGATATACCCAATATACAGACAGGCTTTCATGCCTTGTAAATGAAAACTAAAAGCCTAATCCAAATGAGCAAATTTTCAGGGTTGAAGAGAAAAACTATTAAAACTAATGGAATGTTGTGGTTATTCATTATCTGCTAATTTGTCTCGGTTGTGCCAATGTTCACAGCTATGTCTAAAATTTTAAAGTTACATAAATAACTCCATTTAAATGGACACTGATGAAAATAAAAATAAAATAATGCTCTGCTTCTTTTCTGCAAGCAAGCTGGCATTCACTTAAAGATTACTGAACTATTCTGAGTTGATATTAAATATCTTTGAGCACAAAACTGAGCAGAAGTGCCCTGAAGCTTCAAACTATAGCTAAACATGACTAGAGGAGTTTTGGTGGCTCACACTATCATTTTTTTGCCTCTTCTCTGTTTTTTTCTTTTCCAAAAATATCCAAGGAGGAAAGTGAATGGAAACCACAGTTGGGATCTGATTAGGGCACCAGGGTCGTGTCATTGTCTAACTCTCCACTGTCATGAGGTTTGGCATCTCAGATATTAGATTGACAAATTACAAAGCAAGGTGGAACTATAAGACAGGAGCTCCTGAAACTAAACTAGTTATTAATAGTTGCCAAAAGAGAACCAAAATATGCTTCAATGATGATAAAGCTAATGAGGCAAGAATTCTACCTTCCCCTAGCTCCATTGCCCTCAGACGGGCTAGGGAAATAAATAGCATAGTCCCTTCTAAATTTCACAAAAACTTTTCTTTGGCACAGTAGAACAGTGGAACAATATGAGTGGGCTGTTCTATTTTTCTTTGGCTTTTAACTTAGCTCCCAAAGAAAGTTCGCACTATGTAAAGATTTTCACAGTTATGTACTAAGAAGTCTGCAGGATTTGTTACAAGGAAGTCAGATTTGAAAATAAAACCATTTTTCTGTTTGTGGATGCAATGATGAACATATGGTCAACACCTGGAATTTATAGAGGCCTTTACCTAATAAAACCTTCTGAGACATTCCAAGAATGACAACAAAGTGATGGCATAGAGCAGAACTGCCAAAGGTAATCTTCTTCACCTCCTGGTTCTTTTAAACCAGAAAACATAAAACTAACAACTTAGTGCCCCCAAAATGCTTATGAAATGTGCATTAAAGAGGTGGGAACCCAAATTCCCTGACAAAGGTGCCATTATATCATGATTGTGAGTGTCTTTCTGGATTTTCTCAGAAAGAGCTGGTTTATGAGGAAGATGACTGATTGGTAAGCATACTATTAAAAAGTAGAGTAAGACAGAGTGCAAGATCAAGTTCAAAGTTTATAAAGTTTTACTTAGAATGCTTTTATAATGGAATGCATTCTTAAGTGATAAAACCACATATAACACTGATTTATAATTTTTTAAAAATCTATTAAATTTAGCTGAAGTTTAGGGAAATGTCATTTGCAAGGTGACTCTAAACTCAACATAAATTTTAAAATTAAAATTCCCAATCAGGAGAAGAAAAGTTGATGAGATCCAGATTAAAAAACAAAAGATTTTTAAGGCTTCAAGATAGAACCACTTAAAAGAATATACAAATGTGTTTACAATTATAAATCAAAATAATTTAGCAAAAATATTTTCTATATTTTGCAAATAATATTTTTCAAATGATAAGGTTTATTTTTCAACAACAATCACAGTTAACCACAATCCTGATCCTCTCCCCAGTTCAGACTTCAGCAGTCTGTAATAGCTAAACCAAGATTCAGTATATTTTTAGTAACATTTCTCCAAGTCCTTCAATCCTAATATCCTGCTCCTTCTCCCCAAGAGTCAGAGTCAAATGGGCAGAAGAAAGAGATTATTTCACCTGCAAATATGCAAAATTAAACAAACTGCCATAAATACTTCTCAGGGACTAAATGGAAAAAACAAAAACCAAAATAACTCTCCCTATTTTACCTTCCAGAAAATCAACAATTGATGCCCTCTACAACTTTCAGATAATATGCCACCACCAAAGCATAAAAACAACAAAAAAAAACGTTGCTGAGACATGGAGAGGAGGAGATGGCCCATGCAGAGCTGGTCTTGCTGTGAAGAGGTAGAGAGGAGTTTGTGAAGCAGCTGAGGTGTGCATGAGTACAGAACGGAGGTGTCTTCTGTGGTGGTGGAGAAGACTGTTTAGGACAGGGTTGACGGGAGTCCAGTCAAGAGTGATTAAATTACTTTTTCTTAGAGTTTTTTTCTACATAAGTACTCTTATTTTTAGAATGATTTCTTGCTTCTTCCAGAATATAATGGAATTGAATTCTTTTCATCTTTTATGGCTCATTCTTTTGCTCAAAGAATCTATGAACGTTACTCACTGAGGAAATCACCATTTGGGTCGTCCAGTTTATTACCAGCCAAAACCACCATGAGATATCACCTCACACCTATTAGAATGACTATTATTAAAAAGTCAAGAGATAACAAGTGTTATGAGGGTATGAAGAAAAAGAAACCACTACCACTGTTGGTGATATATTCATAATGAAAAATCATTTGGAGGCTCCTTAAAAAATTAAAAATAGAAATGCCACATAATCCAGCAATCCCTTTGGTGGATAGATACTCAGAGGAAATAAAATGAGCTTCTTGTAGAAACATCTGCACTTCTATGTTTATTGCAGCATAATTCACAATAGCCAAGATATGGAAACAAACTAAGTGTCCATTGATGGATTAATGGATAAAGAAAATATAATACATATACATACAATGGAATAGTATTCAGCCTTAAAAAAGGGAGAGTTGCCATTTGCAACAACAGGGATAAACTTAGAGGACATTATGCTAAGTGAAATAAGCCAATCATGTGAAGAAAAATACCATATGATCTCACTTACATGCAGAATCTAAAAAGAAAAAATGGAATAAATAGAAATAGAGAGTAGAACAGTGGTTACCAGGAGCAGGAACTGGGAGAAAACAGAGAGTAGGTTCAAGCGTATGAGTTTGCAGTTAGGTAGGTTGAATAAATCTAGAGATCTAATGTACAACATGAGGACTATAGTTGATAATATTGTATTGCATACCAAAAATTGGCTGAGAGTAGATTTTAGGTGCTCTTAACATCAAAAAAGTGTCATTATGGAAGGTGATGGATATGTAAATTTGTTTAATTTTAGTAATTATTTCACTATGTATATATATCAAAACATGTTATATACCTTAGATATACACAATAAAATAAATTTTTACAAAACCCTAATCAGTCTAAGAAAAGATTATTCATCTTTCACTCCCACTCTAGCTCAGTCTCTTATCCTCAGGAAATAAACAAAGAGTAAAATAAAATATAACAATGGATAAAAATCATTGCCTGATAGCTGATATCTAATAAGTAAGCATTTAAAATTAGTCCAGAGCTGGAATTTTGCTCATTAAAAATGCTATAGGACTGAAGCCTCATGGTTTTTTACATGTATTCCATTACATTTGTCCTGCATTTAGAATTCCTTTGTTTTATATGTTCTAATTGATTTGGCTTAAATTTAAATACATCTGTAACCAAAAAAAAAATATGAAGACTTCATAGAAAATGCTCAACATTGTTCTTTGGCAAAAATTTAGAGTTATAGCTACCCATTAAAATTAGGAATAAAATAACAACAAATAGACCCTAAACCAAAATCATAGCAAAGAGTTACCAAAGAATTGAGAGAGTTTGTAGCAAATACTGGTCATAGAAAGCATGGGAATTTCTTAGCCAATGCCAGTCATTAAAGTTAATGGAAAACTCATAGCAACTGCTAATAATTGAAGTCAATAGAGAATTGATAGCCCATGCTGATCAGCAATGTTAATGGAAAAATTCTCACTCCAAACTGCTCGTTTTCAGATGTCATCTCAGAATAGCAAAAAGCTTGTAAGTGTGAGTTTTGACTCTTATGTTGACATTTTTCATTTCTTTATATTAATCACATGTATGGGATGTGAAATAGGCACAGCTTATTGTGGCAACAGGGGTTTAATTATGACTCCAAATGTATTTGCTAAGGTGTATTTCTTATGACTTTGGTGCCCCGAAAATGGAAGTGATCACCTGCTAATTATGCATGGATCCCTGAGAGCTGTCTAGCATGATCATCTGGTCTGCAGTCCAGGAACTGTGAAAGGCCCCTTTGCTTCTTAGCAAGTATCAAATGCCACTGGTTCTCTCACTATAAAGAAATCAACAACCCTACAGATAAAAGGTAGTATGAAAATGTAACCTTGCCTGTCCTCTTTCTAAGTAAATAAGGAGCTTTTTTACATTCGATCATAGCTCCACATTTATTCCTGTTATTTCAAATTTGCTGGGTTCAATTATTAGATAGATTTTTCAGGGTAAGCTATCCAGTGAGCATGATGACTGTCCAGGTAATATCATTTAAATCACCAGGAATCGTGTGTGCAAACACGGAACCAGAACTGATGGCATGTAATTAGGCATGATTCACCAGCACACTTCCTACTGCAATCACACAAGTTCATTTCTTCTTAAGTTCTCCTGTACTTTCCAGGTTCTGCATATTTGTCTCTCCCATCTTCCTTCCTATTATGCTATCCTTCGTCCTACTTGTGTACCCCAAAACTACTTATCGTTCAATGCCTGGTCCTAATCCCACCTCTACTATGGGATATTTTCTGATCATCTTTTAAATTCACCTATTTGTGTAAACAAGTACTCGTCTGTATTTCATATTTGATATGCATAGTTTCCCACAATATTTGACATATATTGTTATTTAAATCTTTATCAGTCCAACCTATATTTCACAACTAGATAGTATCCTCTTTTTAACAAAAGGAGTCTCACATTTCTTTGTCTTGCCCACAGTGAATGCATAAGTCTCAGTGGCTTCTACAAAAGAAAATAGCACTGACAAAAAAATGAGAGGAACATTTAGCTCTGCCATATAAAAACCTTGAGAGCTTTCCCAAGTTGCCTGAGTTCGATGAGCCTCAGTTTTCTCACCCAGTGAATGGGAGAATTCCTGGACTATTTATACGGTTGTCAGAACCAAATGCAATCACACGTGTGAACATGTTTTGAAAATACATCTCTTTATTGTAATAAGTGCCTAATACAGATTAAAGCACTAAAAACTACAGATTTTAGCTTCTGTGGGAAGACAGAACAGAAAATCTCCCAAATACATAAGTTTGAAAAATAATGTAATACAATATGTTAAGTAAAGGGAGTATGAATACGTGGGAAACAGTTTCAAACAAAGCCTAAGAACTAAGAGGAGAGATGGTCGATAGACCTGGGGCCTGCCATAGCTTGCAGCTCAGTAAAACCAGCATTTCATGTTTCCATACAAACAGGCTAGTTTAAGTGTAAAGTTATCTTTGAGTGCAAGTGTGTTGTAAGATAGTTTCTCTAATGAAAAATACATTCTTGTCCTCAAGAAAATTCAATCTAAAAAACAGAATAGTCCTTCATGCCCTTTAAAAAAAAAAATCCAAGATAAAGATTTATGAGCTAGAACAAGTGAAACAGTTTAGGCTGTAAACTTACGAAATCTTGACCTTAAGTTTTTGTTTATTTTGACTAAAAGACAAACATAAGAACTGCCATAAAGACTCCAGTTCATATACCATATTGAAATGGTGAAATAGAGATTAATTATTCCAATGAAAGGAAAGTCACAAAACAGGAATTAAAATTGAAAACATTAGCCCCATCTGAATAGGGTACAAATCATCTTTTACTTTCTTTATATAAATACCATGATCAAAAAAGAAAAAAAAAAAGAAAATCAGAAAAGAACTTTTTGATATGGAGAATGATAAAGACAGAGCAATATGTAGGAACTGACACAAATTCAACTGCCTTCTAATAGCAGACGGGTTATAAAGTGAGTGAAATTCTCATTTATAGTGAGTAGAATAAATGTGGTAAGTGTGAGGAAAGAGTATCTGCAAACAATTGAATTCAAACTTTTGAAATACTATGTGTGTCAGAAGAGGGGTAAATCAAGACTTTTTTAGTTCTTTATTGAAAGCTTATTATGACGTGGGTAGAGTTGTTAGCACTTGGATATCTATTAATTCATTTAACCTTCACTACAGCCCTGGAGGAAGACACTGGTATTACCCTCATTTTAAAGATGAGTAAACTGAGGCCTAGAGAAGTTAGCTGCCTTGCTAAAGGTCGCAGAGCTATTTGACTTCAAAGCCCGTGCTCTCAAGCATTGCTCCCTTCTGCATCTTACGATGTCTCCATCAAGCTGAGATACAGATTTATTATATAAATGTCAAGGAAAGAAGAGGTTTTCCTGAAACAGAGCGAGAGGAGTAATTCACAACTTTTTGTGAGTTCTTGGCCCATGCTCAAAACCCAAAATTTCTGCAACAAACTTGAAGAGACTAAGAGACCAAAGCAACACAAGCATCCTATGGCATGGTCATGTCTCCACAGTCCTAATGAAAACATCCAAAATCGTAGAATGTTCCCCTGATTGCCTTTCAGCACTATGTAGAACATGAGCAGAACCCTTTATTTTGCTGCACATTTCCAAGTCTCTGTGAATGAGGCAGGGAGGGTTGGGGCACAGATGTCAGACTGACTTCCTAGCAAACTCATCAGAATATAAGCTACATGAGGGCAGGAATTTTATTCTGTTTTGCTTCCAATACCTCCTCAACACCTAGAACATTGTCTTAAATATAACAGGTACTTGATGAATATCAATTGTATGAATGGTGGAAAGTTCTACCCTGCTCTAACCCAAGATGCCTGAGGCCCCTCAAAAGAGCCAATTTTTGATTAAAAAAAAATAAAGAAAGAAATGAAGGTATAGAAAGAACAGGAATGAGAGATAAGAGACTTTGGTTTAATGAACTGATAATTTCAAAAAAGACCACTGGAAATTGTCACTGGAAGGAGATCAGTAGTGAAAAGAAGAAAATTAGGGCATTAAAAAGTTGTTGATGTGTAGAAGGTATTCATAATATGATACCCAGTGAATTTTACACTTGGAAAAGTAGCCAAAGATGACAGATTTAGGGAGCATGGTTGTGATGATTTTCCTTAAAGCTGATGGGTTGAAGAAGCTGAATTGTCTATGGGTCCTGATGACATTAGCCTCCAGGTTCATTGCTCAGCACTCAGCAGGACATGGTCCTGGGAAGTTCTCCTGGCATCTTTTGAAGACGTTTCTCCTAGCCCATGATATTTGCCATAGGTCTTGGAGGCTATAGTATGAGTCTCTCATACTTTGACCTTTCAACTTGGGAGAAGATTACTTGGATTCCGTAATTTTCTACTTTAAATATAACCATGTGACCAGAATGTGTCAGGAGGCATAACGCCCTCAGGGCTGCAACTTCAGATATTTTTTTAGATCCAGGAGAAAAGGCACATTGGCCAGAGTTCCATGCAGATGGTTAGAGATGAGATTTTCAGGATCCCATATGCTTCCTACCTAGTGGAGTTAAAGCAGCATGTGGTGATGACAAGTCCTGAGGCTTTAAGTCTTATAAATGGGAGGCCCTGAATGGGTTTTGAAAGAATTTTCCTCCAGTGCCTTCTTCCAGAGGCTGAAGGCAGGATTAAGTTGGACCCAGGTTACCTCCATTCAGGAGGTTCAAGAAGGCTAGGAAGCTGAAGCCATGTTCTTCAATCTACCCTAACAAGTATTAATATCAATTTTAAAGAGTGAAAATTACACAGCACTATACTATCACCTATCATTCACCTATCATTATCATAACCGTTGTAAGAAAAGTTCACATTTTCTTTTCTAATGCTTAAAAAAAAATTGGCTTTCTGATTAGTCATTTCTTAATCTTTCATAGGGATCAACATTGTACTGTATTATTAAAAAAATCAATAATTGAGGTCTCCATGTAGATGTTGTATGGATTCTCATTTGCTTGCTGTATAGGAATTAATAATTGTCTGCGTATGAGAGCACACGGACATGGGTGTATTTGCAAGATGTTCTCATTCATATTTTTATTGTTCCTTTAAGGTTTTAAGAAAACAGAAAACAAAAGAAAAAAATAATGTTTAAACGGAAATGGCATTGTAGCTAAAAGTTTTCTCAGTATGCAAATGCTGAGACACTGTAAGGAAAGGATCACATTCAACCATTCTAAAGAAAGGAACCGAGCTTTCCTATCACGACTTTTTAACATTGGTTCCACGTGGGTGGTCTTTTATTTCACGGGGCATATTAATCTCCTGTTATACATGACAGCCACTACTGTGTGTCATCTCAGTACAGTACAATAAAGTGACTCCAGAGTTTCCTTCTAAACTTAGTGACCAGGCTTCTCTTACTGTGACAAATGTTTATGGATTCTTCTAATTACACGTCTGGTTTAAAGCTAAGATACCAAGAGAATACAGTTCTCTTTTGTAAAGTTCCCAAGGTTTTTCTATAATAATCAATTACCATAATGAGTTTTTTTAAAGCTTCCATTCATCATTTTCTTAAAATATATAAACTACCCAGGATAAAGATAAATAGCCACAGCCAGCATACCCTGAGGCGCTCTACCAAAGGCCTCCTTTAAATCAAAATCAACTGGAAAACACGTTGGGTTTTATTTCAAAGTCAATCCTGCTTAAGTTTTTTTTTTTTTTTTTAATGTGTAAAACAAAAAGGGAGTAAAAGAAAAGTCATGACAAGTTGGTTTCATAAGAGGACATGAGACAATGCATCATTATCACAATTATCTCTGTAGTTCACATAGATTTGTTAAATGGGTCTCACTAGCCAACTTTTGTACTACTAAAACGGAGAACTAAATCTCCACGTGGGACTTACCTCACCCATTAACCTATTATCTCCTTCTGCTCCTAGAAAAACTGTATCCAAACTGGGAGTTATTTGGCACGGCTTTATCTAAACCGGGATCTCTCAACCTTGGCACTATTGCTATTTTGGGATGTGCAATTCTTTGTTGTAGGGAGCTATTTTGTTCATTGCAGGATGTTTAGCAGTATCCCTGGCCTCTATCCACCAGATGCCAGTAGCAGACGTCTCCCTCCCTGGAAATGTGACAACCAAAAATATTTCCAGACACTGATAAGTGTCCCTGGGAGGGGCAAATGCCCCTCTCTATTTGAGAATAACTGCTCTAAACCCTTCATAAGCATAAGATGTGAGCAAGACACTCTGGCAGCATAAAAACGGCCTTAAATTGATTGAAAAAACTAAGGAGATCTTAAAAAGGGTGAAATTGGGTGAAATTCAGGCGATATTGGAAGATGTGTGTGGACTTCATACAAAATACATTCTTCAAACTCTCTGCTCTTTTTTCTCCCTGCACTCTCCCTTGGTTATTTTCTACTGTCTTTATCAACAACTCTAGGAAGCTGTATCAGCCTTCATTGCTCTTCCTAATTTAAGATTTTAATCTAAAATAGTTGCTGTGTACTCGCACCCAACATCCTTTATAACACCGTACTTTCTGCTCAAACCACTATTCTTCTAGGTTTTGAGGTTCCCACACTTATGCCCAGAGACACAGAAACAGAAGTATTTTTAAGAAACATTTTCGGGAAAAATTGTTGTTTACTTTTGTCCTTATATTTTCTTTTTCATGCTATTATATCCTATATCCTACCTGATAAAGCAGAATAGGTAGTACTGAAAGAGTGAAAATTTAAAAAATAATTGAATTCAGTCCTAGTTTTGCTTTATTTTAGCATCATTACATCAGACAAATTGTGAGTTTAAATTTCCTAATATTTAAAATGGGCTCCCTCAAAAGGCCTATATACAGATTAAATAAGATACCATATACAGAGGGGAAAAAAAAACCAAAATTTCTGACATTACATTTTACATATTTTACATTTTAATAGTAATAGTGTTTGTGAAACTTTTTGTTTTCAAATGAAATGGGGACATAATGTCAAATTATTAATATCGTGCATAAGAGGATACACCTTAAAATATTTTACATTATTATTAACAGGAATGACTGTTTTCCCTATATTATCGTTGTTCACTGATTTCTCAACTCTGAAAGCTTCTCATTCATTTTCCTCCCCACACATATTTCCAAATAAATATTTTAGACAACCCTAACCAGAAGCCTGAGTTCCAAACAAGAGCATCTAAGTTGTTCCTAAAAATAAATGTAAAGAAATACTATCCCAACTACCCTTTAAACTGAAGACATCACTTGCATATCTGAAGGAAAGTAAGAGTGTCATCTTAAAAGATGTGTATAAATTACCGGAACTACAGTCATCCCCCTCTAACTAGTATCTTTGGCATACTGCAGATCTTAGAAGACATAATTTTTAGATAAATTATACTTGATTTGGTACTTATTTATGAGGGAAAAATGACTGGGTTGCCTCAAAATAAAATATATCCTATGATAGTGACTTATACAGAACATTGAGTTTATGGAAAAAGCAGTGGTCCAGAGAAATAACTTCTTTATTTATGTCAAGAATTTTAAAAATGCTACATTTAATTTTAATATCATGATGAGCAGTATTCCCCCTGCTTGACAGGCCTCATTACACTGCAGCATGTACAGTATTTGCCTTATTTAACAATTTTTATCAGTCGTTTAAGAATGGGCAATGCACTCAAAAAAAAAAAAAAAGGAAAGACATTTAGTATAGAGCCTCTTAGCTATACAAAAATTTGGCCTCAGTTGTAATGAATAACGAAAAATATAAACACAATGTTTCTTTGGTAAATCCCATGCCCATGATTTCATGCATTCGGCAGCCAAAGATAATACTTGTTAATTGCATAAGTAAATGTAATTCTTATTTATGCTAAAATATCGCTCTGCTTTTCTTCATATAAATTGTTTATCTACCTAATTGAATTAATCAAATTGGTGTGAATATCACCTTCTGGTCACTCTTAGATTTTCCCTTATAGCTATTGATGGTATTTATTAATATCTTTCCCGTTCTTTCTTGGTGTGAAGCAACCTCAATCAGGGACCCCTTTCTAAAGTTCTCTTAAAACGTGGAAATGCAAAGCATGTAAAGAAAGGCAGCACTGATGTGGAAAGTTCTACCACCCCCCAGAAAATTCTGGACCAATTAGTAAGAGGAAGAAAAACTATGAATCAAAACTTTCGAGTAAGTAGAATTTTTCATTCTTCAAAGTATCACTTATTACTATTATTTCACTGTCATATTTTAATCCCTCCTCTCTTGCAGATATTCATGTTTGAATTTCACCGTGGTCATTATTCATATCATTCATAGAATCTTATGCTTTAAATTCTTGCTTTATAAATTTTGACTTGTACTTTTATATTACATGCTGTTTAAAAATTGTTTTTAAAACACTAGTCTCATATTAGGTAATATTAGGTGACTATAAGCCCTAGTCTACCTGTGATTCTGGTCAAATATTTTAACTTCTGTGGCCTTAGCACCTCTTCTGTAAAATAAGACTATTTTTGGTTAAATATGAAAACAAGAATTGACTATTAAAATTAGAATATATTTTGCTAAATAACTAGTAATTAAATCTCTTTCGGATGGAAAATTTGTGATTTGATAACTAATGGAATATTCAAACAATATCTATTTTTATTTTTAGTTAATTTATTATGTCCCCCCCAGCCCCACTAGGATACACACTATTTAAAAGAACAGGAACTTTGTTTTACTCACAGTTAAACTCACAGCATTAGAAGAATGCTTTGGCATAAGCTCACAAAGAACAGGCAGAATTGATTTAAACTGAAAAATATAATTCACATTTCTAAAATATCTTAGCAATTCTCATCAATTGAATGCACTTTTTTGTTCTCATTAAAATATATTAAAAATTACTTTACTCAAATGAGGACAGGAAAAAAAGAATCCCACCATAAGTCAACTGTCTCAGACACTCTTAAAGGAATAGCTTTTATTTTTTAAAGAATAATGCTTCAATTCATCTACATTATTCTGCCACACAGAAGATCTATTAGAAAATAAAAGGATTTGTGTGGGTAACTCATAAAAGGCCATATTAGAGCCCTCTGGGATAATTTTTCAAAATGGTGCACAGTGTTTTAACGGTGTGATTCTCATTGACTTTAATGGGAGTCATGCAGCTAACAGCACATACATGCTTTCAAAACGTATCTCTAAGTGTTCTGTCACTAACCCATGTAAGTAATAAAATGGTACACTTTCTTTCCAGACATATAAACATAATCATGTTTATATCAGTATAATTATGAACTTTTTTGTACCATTATAGCTGGATTTTCATTATGCTATCACTAGCTTCTTGTTTGCATAAAGACCCAATTTTCAGTGGACGTGGCTAGGATGTGCGTGTGCGTGTGTGTGTGTGTGTGTGTGCGTGTATGTGTGTTGACCATATTTGATTGTGACAAGACAGCATCCTCTTGATAGAGAAAAGTCTTTATGTATATCTACATCTGAAATCACTCACTAAGCTATTTATTTACGTTCTTCTGGACATAGCTCTACAATACAAAATCCTAGTTTGGGAAAAATATGGTAGTGTGATGACTTTTTGTTACGAAATAAATATAGTCTCAGCACCTTGCTGGCCTACTGTAAATATATGATTTTTAATAAAACAAGATTAAATATTTAAACATTTCTTTGCCAAAATATATTAGTTATGACCTGCAACATGGCCATAGTCCTAAATTTCTTCTAAATATAAGGTGTCCACTGTGCCAGATTGTATGATGACTTCACAATATGGGCAAATGTTCACCAGAAACCATAAGGTGGTTTCTAATAAAGTCAGCTATTACATAATACAAAAAGCTATTACATAGTAATTCATTTCAACAGTTCAAAAATATAAAATAATTTTTAAAAAGTGAATGGGCTAAATACATTAAACTCTCTGAATTTTTTGCTAGTGTTTAAGCAACACTCACAGGTGTTTTATTATCCTAGGGTCTTAGCACTGGAAAGAATATCAATGACCTCATAGTCCAACTTTTCCTTATTCCTCCCCATTTTGCAGATGAAAGAACCCATAGAGAATGAATATGTTTTCAAAATAAAAAATTCTATTAATATGTGATTCTAAAATCATCATTTTATTTTTAAAATCTTTTTAGTGGTTTTCTCAAAAAAATTTTGTATGGAGAGTTTATCAGCTTGTGGACAAGAACAGATCTCACACCCTCTTCACCCACCCCCCACATAAAATTATTAAATAGTAATCTCCCTAAGGTTTTATATCCATAGAGGATGTTCATTTGTTTTTTGAGAAAATGTTATAGTAATCTACTGTTTCTACTTAATGAAGAATGCATTTATAGTGTCAACTCAAGATAATATTTAAGACACCTATGTCATACTCACACATCAGGCAGAGACAGAAAACTGCCTTTGGAATCAGCTCTGAGCATGATGATAAGACAGATGCTCTTTCACTACTAGTAACCTATGAAAGCCATGTTAACTCCTTGGGTCTAAAGTAATCCATTCAGAGAATGGCCCATTAGGATCTGGAACCTCTACGACTAAGTGGCAGTAGAACCCAATAAAGCACACCCAAAACTCTCAGTGGTGACTGAGGAAAGAAAAGGTGTGTGTATGTGGGAGGGCAAAAGGGTGAGGGATGGGAGTGGGGGACTAAGACCATGGGCTTAAACAGACTGAGGGGCCATGGAGGCCAGGGAAAAAGAGAAAAGGAGAGGAGAGGTTTGTCTGCAACTGTTACAGACAGTCATTCAAGGTACCCCAGAAGTCCAAATAGAGGTTGAGAGAATGAGTGAAGTGGAATAGCAAACACATCCCTGAATCTTTATTCCCACCTCTAACACACACACACACACACACACACACACACACACGACTCTGTATGGGCTGGAATAGCTCACTTGAACCTGAAAGTTAGAGTCATGTTTGTATGTTCTTTTACATTTTGTGTGAGTATTTGACTGGCTACTGGTTGGACCACTTTATTTTGGACTGTACTGCCCAACCAAGAAATAACTACCCACCATTTATTTGGTGAAGAGTTTTATCCATTTTAATATTAGAAATTCATAATAGAACCCCATTCTAAATAATCTAATTGTGTTATATACTTACAGTAATTGTGAAATAAGTGGTGTAGTTATTTCTTGGTGTACTAGCATAAATCATTTATAACTAATACTATCTTCATGATGTTTATTGAGTTATAATGTATACTATAATATATATTATTTATGCTATATTACATGTATGCAACTGTCCTGCATCATTCTAGAAATGCCCTCAACTGATAGAGAGTGGGGCCAGGCAAGCAGCAATTTTGTGTAACAAAAACTTATCAATAATCATCTTTTTCTAAAAATGTACTTACTATACACAAAGACTAAATTATCATTAAGGATGATCAATTTAGATAAATTATCTGCTTGGATAAGTAGACTCAGCATTAAGGGTTAACCTTGTTGGGTAACAAAACACTAGCCACTAGAGTCAACTATTAGAAGTTTTCTGAGATTTTTAAAAAGTCCTCACTCTCCTCATTATCTATATTTCTCAGGCTGTTGCATGGAGAGGCAGTAGTGCATAAGGGTTTATACTATGAGTTCTAGAATATGTTCATTAGTTAAAATCCTGCTTCTACTATTCATTAATTGTGTGATTGAGCAAGTTACATTCCAAGCCTAGTAAAATAAGTTCAATAAAAGTAGTTAGTTCATCCATGTAGAAGGCTTACCCCAATGGACAGCACACAGTAGATGCTCACTAAATTTCATTACTGGTATTTTATTAACTTATTATGACTACTTTGACCTGTCTGTGAACATATGTTTCCCCTATTCCTCTTCATTTACATTCCTAGAGACTCAACCTTATTTTGCTTTGGTGACCTAATTTAGCTTACATTCTTGACCTTTCTTCTTTTTTAGAAAAATTAATTTTTTATTTTTATGTTTTAAATTATTTATTTTTAATTGTTATGGGTACACTATTTTGTCATTTTTTCTGTAAGAACATGGTATTTCTCTTGCCAAACCCAGCGTGACAAACCAAGCTTGGCTTCTAATATTTGATGGTTTACCTTGGTACTCTTAACCTTTATAGCACACTTTGACATCAACTCACTCTGCTATACTCAGAAAATATTAATAGAAGTCGAAATCTTTTTGGTTCATACTATTAACTGGGGACACAAATGTTTTATTAACCTTTTCATAATTTATATAATTATAACAACATTTACTATATTCTGCTACAGCCCTGGCAGGGATGCTCAAAATAAAAGGTGCCCAATGGAGACATTTTTGACACACCTGTATCATCAGCTATGATTAGCCTACCCTGAAGAATAATTATCCAATGATGGATAGAGGTCATCAACTGTCACAAAATTTCTTGGTCAGGGGAATTTTGTGACAACCTAGTATGTCATCTAGCAAATGTCTATATTTGAAAACAGAAAACAAAAAAAATGAATGCAATGAAACGATGCAAATTTATCACTGTTATTGGGAAAGGTTTCTCAAAATAATTCCATAACAATAGCTTCTGTTTATCTATATTTCATGCTCATTGTTTTGTATACCTGGATGTACACATAGCATGCAGGAATTCTGCACCATGCATATTTGGACAAGCATTCACAGAGGTTTTATAGTATCATTTCATCATGTTTATGAACATCACAAGCTTTCTTTTTTTTTTTTTAAGTCTTTGCCATCACTATGCTATCATTGCTTATTTAAAAATATATATATTTGTTTTTGGTTTTGGTTTTTTGTGTTTTAGTTGTTTATTTTTGTTTTTGTTTTGAGATAAGTTCTTGCTCTGTCACCCAGGCTGAAGTGCAGTGGTGTGATCATAGCTCACTGTAACTTGAAACTGCTGGGCTCAAATGATCCTCCCACCTCAGCCTCCCGGGTAGCTAGGACTACCAGGACACGCCACCACTCTCAGCTAATTTTTTAAAGTTTTTTGTAGGGATGGGGTCTCACTATGTTGCCCAGGCTAGTCTTGAACTCCTGACCTCAAGCACTCCTCTCATCTCTGCCTCCCAAAGTGCTAGGATCACAGGTGTGAGCCATCACACCCGACCCTATACAATTTATTTTTTTAATTGACAAATAAAGATTATGTATATGTATCATAGACAACATGTTTTGAAATATGTATACAGAGTGGAATGGTTAAATCAATCTTATTAGCAGATGCATTATATCACATACCATTTTTTTTACAGTAAGAACACTTAAAATCTACTCTCAGCAATTTTCAAAAATATATTATTATTAAATATAGTCACTATGTTGTACAGTAGCTTTCTGGAATTTATTTTTCCTATCTAACTGAATTTTTGTATACTTAGGTCAACATCTCCCTAACTTTCCTCCACCAGCCCCTGATAACCATCATTCTACTCTACTTCTGAGTTTAACTTGTTTTAGATTCCACATATAAATGAGATGAAGTGCTATTTGTCTTTCCGTGCCTGGTTTATTTCACTTAAAACAATGTCCTCTGGGTCCATCCATATTGTCACAGATGACAGGATTTCCTTCTTTTTGTGGCTGAATAGTATTCCATTGTATGTGTATACCACATTTTCGTTACCCATTGATGGACACTTAAGTTGATTCCATATATTGGCTATTGTGAATAATGCTTCAATAAATATGGGAGTGTAGATATCTCTTTGACATACTGATTTCATTTCTTTGGGATATATACCCAGTAGTATGGTTGCTGGATGATATGGATCATATTTTTAATTTTTTGAGGAAACTCCACACTGTTTTTTTATAATGGCTGTACTAATTGGCATTACTACCAGCAGTGTGCAAGGGTTTCCTTTTCTTCACATCCACTAACAATTATTTTCATCTTTTGTTAATAGCCATCCTAATAGTTGTGAGGTGATATCTCATTGTGGTTTTAATTTGTATTTCTCTGATGTTTAGTTATGTTGGGCATTTTTTCATATACCTGTTGGCCATTTGTGTTTCTTCTTTTGACAAATATCTATTCAGATCCTTTGCCCATTTTTTAATTGGAACTTGACAAACTTGTCTAGTTAAAAGCTCCATTGGGTATAGAGGTACGTACAGAAAGACAATGTCTAGTGTGTTTGCCTCCTGGGAACTTAAAGCTCTGCCATTGTTGCCAAAATTTGTACTCTGTCACAGGTTGGGTTTTCTAAAATTTGAGTTTGAGTCAAGTTTGGAGTGTAAAGAATTTATTAGGGATTAATACCTGTGAAAGTAATGAAAAGGAAGTAGGATTGGGTAAAGGGATAAATTGA
Organism: Lemur catta; assembly: GCF_020740605.2. NCBI lineage: Eukaryota > Metazoa > Chordata > Mammalia > Primates > Lemuridae > Lemur > Lemur catta. The sequence continues at coordinate 30,542,325 of NC_059138.1, forward strand.
ATTATGCCGAAGGCCCGACAAAGCCTTGGTCGATCCCTGGAATATGGTCCGCTAAGCTGGAAAGGCCAAAACTTTGTTTCTGCCTCCATCAGTCAGTGGATGTGGACTACCTAAAAAGGGTAAACCTTGATCCTGACTGCTGGAGACTGCCTAAAGACAGCATTCCTAGAAGCTATGCAACAAGTTCTTCCTTAAGGATCCGGGCAGCAAATCTGCTTGTCCACTACAATATATTTTCTATCTGCCTGCTTTCAAATAACTGATCAGTTGTATTTTGATATCTCATATCTAGAAAAAGGCATGGTGTACAACATGCTAAATTCAATTGCTTTTCCCTTCTCATCCCCCTTTATACCACTACTACTCCCCACCCCCGACAAAATACTTCCAGAAGAGTTAGAGGTGCAGGCCCTGTGCTAAGTGGTATTACCTATGTTATCTTGCATAATTCCTTTATGCAGATAAGAAAGGATGTGATAATGCTCAAGGTTACACACAAGGCTAGTACAAGGATGGAGCCTGAACCCAGCTGATCCAAGGTCTGTCCGTAAGTTCCGCACCTTGCCCCTGAACTATATTGCCCCCATATGAAGTCAATGAAACACAACATCCATAAAAAGCAATATTTAAATCTGGAATGTTTATATACTAACACTATAGTTTTCAAACCAATCTCTCAAAAGACATGCTCTTTTTCCTAATTTAACTTTTCACTTCCTTGGTTAATCAGCAGATATTTTTTTAGTACCCTGCCAGTTTTATTAAAAAAAAAAAAAAAGAATGACAGTTATCAGACATATATTGCAGGGGGTTAAAAAAAAAGAAATATTGAAGTGTATGAAATATTTTACTGGTAAAATATGGTGTACATTTCCTAATACTTCAGATAAATTTGCCAGTCTAAAGCATTGTAATGACTTTATTAAAAAGTTTGTAGGCCGGGTGTGGTGTCTCACGCCTGTAATCCTAGCACTCTGGGAGGCCGAGGCAGGAGGATCGCTCGAGGTCAGGAGTTCAAGAGCAGCCTGAGCAAGAGTGAGACCCCGTCTCTACTAAAAATAGAAAGAAATTATCTGGCCAACTAAAATATATATAGAAAAAAATTAGCCAGGCATGGTGGTGCATGCCTGTAGTCCCAGCTACTCAGGAGGCTGAGGCAGTAGGATCGCTTGAGCCCAGGAGTTTGAGGTTGCTGTGAGCTAGGCTGACGCCATGGCACTCACTCTAGCCTGGGCAGCAAAGCAAGACTCTGTCTCAAAAAAAAAAAAAAAGTTTGTAATCTTTTGTATTATTTTCTTGACTGCATATTCCTGAAAGATAATCATCAAAATATATCATTTCTATGAATTGAAATTCTCCCATGTAGGTCCACCATATAAACCCTTTCATTCATTCAGATATTCCTTTTATAGAAAGGCATCTTCAGTTTCTGTTTCAGCCGGGGTTATCTCAAACTAAAAATATAAGCACAAGTTGTAAAACACCTGTTGTTCTGAATCTTTTCAGTATAGATTTTTATAAAAGGATCACAGATATGTTTGTAAGAAGTGTTTCTATGCCTCAGTGGAGACTCTAGCTGCATCTATCAAAGAACTGCTCTAACTTTTTAAAATCTAATGGCAAGCCACCAAGCCTGGTCCGTTTAAAGACTGCAGTAGAAAAAGCAAGAAATTTGGGGACTTTCTCTTACTTATATACTCAAATGACTTAGAAAAGGGTAGCCATAGAGGAATTTTTACAGTAATTTATGCCTATTTTCCAAAGTAGTGATCATAACTTGCTCAATTTTAGAGCTTTCTGATACATCTTTTGGCAAAGGGACTCCCCCCCACAACACACATACAAGTAAAATAATCTGATTTTCAAGTCACAGGATTAAATAGTGTTCCTGTCCACCAATGCCTCACAGTTTGGGATTGGCTCTCTTTAGCTGCTGCAAATCAGAACATCCCGAGGCACTAGTTACTCACTCATGTTCTAATTCACAAAATGGAGTGACACACAAATGAATAAAGAAGGCTTTATTCTTGGTAGTTAAGAACTTCCACATCGATACAGTTAAGAATTCATCAGCTGCCTGCTATCTATGTTTCTTCATTGTTTCATATCACTGTCATTAAGCAACTTATTAGCCAAGTTATTTTCAGTATAAATTTAACACCTTAATCCATTTTTTCATAAATTCCCAGAGGTGATTATTTCAGAGAACATTGTTGAGTGGCACATTCCCTTTTGGCCTTTCCCAGTACTCATGAGAATTTCTGGAATATAGGACAAACACTCTTGCTAGAAAGTTATGTTAAGATGTTTAATTAATAGGAAACCCTGTATTAAACCTATATATTTTTTCTTTGTATTGCATCTCTGATCTGAGTTTTCCTTCTGGTAGCCGTGCTTCCTAAAACTGGATTGAATGTGCTAGCTCTATTCATCTCTATAGATTACACTGGACCCTCACTCATTAGGGTTTGTTCTCTATTTTTTTTTTCCTTTTCTTCACAATATGTTCTGAATCTTGGCAGGTCACACAAGTAGCCATAGAATTCCAGCCCACAAGACTAGAATTCTCTGCCACCATGACCAATCCTCTTTATGTTTGAATTGCAATGTATTCTAGCCATTGGTTTCTGAGAATCTATCAACTAACCACTATTGGAACAGGCCAAACCAGTTAAATGAATTATTAAAACTGTAGATGCCTAGGCACCATCGCACTCACAAGCATACCGAATTAGAATCTCTAAAGGTAAGGAGGGATCTGTTTTGTAACCAAGTCTTATAGTGACCCTTGGGCATATTAAAATTTGACAACCATGGAGTCATAGAAAGATATTTAACCTATTTCAGTCTATGATTCAATATCAAAGAGTCCTTGACAGTATAAGTATTCTGAAGACATCTGGTCACAATGGCTTTGTTAGTAGTTGTTTTGTGACATGCCTCTGTTCCAAACATTTAACAGTGAAACATAAAATAAAAAATTAAAAAAATAAACCAGCAACACAAAATCTGATTCAAAAGCAAACTAACTTCTTGTTGGACCAGAAATGGAACATAAATTCAAATTGGAAAGTGTGGTTGAAAGTAAATGACTTTTGGAATTCTGACCCCGAAGCTGCCAGTAGGGGTAGGGTCTTAGTTCCTGTGTTTGAGCCCTATAGCTTAAAACCCAGGACTCTGAGTCCATGAAGGAAGTTAGGATTCAGGCTATGCAAATTATGGGCTCAGGGAGGCAGAAGGACAAAGAGCCATCTTGCGACCAAGAACTAAGCCAAGAGAAAGGAAAATAAAGCCAAACCAAGAGCTAAATCAAATGAAACCAACCAAACAAACAAAATTCCTACTCAAAATCATCCTGCAAATCCAAATTCTAAAATGCATGAGGAAGTCTCCATAAAAGAAGACAGCCAAACCATGAAACAACTAACAAAATCAATTAAAACATGAGTTCACTTTAGATAAAAATAATATCAAGAGCCAATATGACTGAAAAATGAAAGTAAGCACAGGATGTTTATTATGCTAATTCCATGGGCCTACAAAGCTAAGATTCTCTCTTTCTTCCCCCTCCACCCCAACAGCCCCATTGTGTGTTCTCCAAAGTCTACCTAAGAATTCTCACCAATCTCTCCACCATGGCTCTTTATAACAATTCTATTAAATTGCCTCATCAGAATTCAGAAACAGTCCAAAGATTTTTACCCCAATATTTAAAAGTAGGCCATTACTTAATTTTCTCAAGTAGGATAACTGAGATAAAATTAATGCCTGGAACTAAAAGTTAATTCTGAAAGGAAAAACAAAAAAGTTCTACTTGCTTGTTGACTTAGTGATTAGCCTCATTTATTTTTCTAAGGATAAGCTTACGTTTTAAATTATATTGTGGTGTATACAGCCCTCAAGTGTTTTGTCCATCACTTGTCTGCAATGTGGAATAACAATTTATAATAAAACAAGGGTATTGTAAGTTTCCTACTACAGAATCTGCATTAAATATATTGTGCCATCTTCCTTGGAAGTATAAAATATACAGAAATTTTTGATGTCCCATGTGTCATAGTTAACTACATCGGATCCAAATTGCAAATCATATCCTAAACTGCAGAGGAGGTGACTAAGATATAAACTGGCTGAGGAAACTTGGCCATTCAGAAGGCAGCAACATGAATAATCTACCCGTCAATGATGTCTTTTCATGTGAGAAATAAAAACATCATTCCAGAAAATGGTTTTCATGACCTCTCACTTGTAGGATATCCAGGAATTATTTGCATGAAGGCATTGACAAGAAGATAGATACGGTCACTTGCACTTGATTCTCACACTGGACATGTGAAAGACATATGATACATGACGGAATATCTAACAAAATATTTCAGTTACCTAATTTTTTCATAAAAAGTAATAACAAAAAATTGTTTTTAAAATCCTGGAAAACTAAGCTTTTATCTCAATCTCAAATTCTGCCACAAAGTCTTCAGCTCTGGTTTCACGTGCAATACTTATGTTGCATATAAACATATGTATTGCATATATTGCTTAGCTCTCAAGTTTAAGCAGATTATAGGCAAATGTTTTACCATATTTCATCACTCTGAGTTGAGTGAGCAGGGTGAAAAATATTGTAGGCAACTAAGAATATTAAAGAGCAGATTGTGGGATGAAATTAATAATCCTTTGCTTTTTTCTTTCTTCCTTCCATTCCTTCTTTCTTTGATTCCTTCCTTCCCTCTTTTCTTCTTTACATCATTTGTTATTCAAATATTTGAACTTCATTCAAATTTTTACTCTATACTAACTATGTGTGCTAAGAATATACAAATAGAAGGAACAAGTTAACCTTAAATGGTGTTATTTTCAAGAGAATGTACACAAAGCACTGTTTGAATAGGGGAGACATACAAAATTCTAGTGGAATGGTTAAAAAATAGTCTAGCAGAAAAGTTAAGGAATTACCCAAGACTTGGAAGGTTAGTATAAGTTTGCCATGCCAAGAAGTAGGGGGAGATTATTCAAGGATAAAGAGGCAGATGGTTCATGAAGAAGTCAGAGACATGAGAGAGCACGTGTTTTCAAGCAATTATATGGAAATTAGGTCTTTTCCTTAGTAATAATATTGTCATGGTTAACTTTATGTGTCAGCTTTGCTAGGCTTTGGTTCCTATTTGTTTGATCAAACTCTAGTCTAATTGTTGCTATAAAGGTACTTTGTAGGTGTGATTATGCTCTATAATGTGGTGGGCCTCATCCAATCAGTTGAAGACCTTAAGAGCAAAAACTGAAGCTTCTCAGAGAAGATAGAATGCTGCCTCAAAATTATAACATAGAAATTCTGCCTGTGTTTCCAGGTCACTGGCCTGCCCTAAAAGTTCAGACTTGCCAGCCTCCATAACCATGCGAGCCAATTCCTTAAAGTCTCATTCTCTCTCCCCAGCCCTGCTTCTTCATTCCCATTGGTTCTGTTTCCCTGACAAACGTTTACTAAATACACAGTGAGTAGTAGCTCTGCTGTGCACACTTTCATGGCTCATTCAATTTACTCCATATTATAAACTCAGTATAATTATACTCAACATCAGGGAAGTAAAGACAGAGGAAACTGAAACTTAATTAAACTAGAAATAGAAAAAGACTTGGCTAAGGCCAGTTAGTACAGGTAGAGCTGTGATTTGAACCTCATTTTGTGTGACTCCAAGGCCTTCACTTTTAATCACTATACTGTTTTCTTAAAATATAAGTTGTAGAAGGCTAATAAATACATCCAAAAAGGGGAGTAATATAATTTGATCTTGGTATTAAAAAGATAAGTCCTCCTACAAGATGAAAGATGGATTGGAGACCAATGAATTATTTTAAAAAGATCACGAATAGTTTGTTTTTTTGCTTTTTATAAAACAAAGAATTGGTGTCACACACCATCCAAAGTACAAATGGTCCCATTTGATATCCCTATGTCATTTGACTGACAAATGGCTTCTGTTCAGTGTGGCCACCATGCTTGCCTTTCTTGTAACCACTTGACTTAATTATTGATTAAACCTAAACCCTCTCTTTTTTTTCTCCACTCCTTCCTAACACTTGTGTTCAAAAATGTTGTAAAAGAATAAAGCCATTTTTCTGACATCGAAAGGTCTATAATGGAATCTCTGTATGTGTGTGTTTGTATGTGTGTTCAGTAGATATTAACATGGTCTAAAATAATGAGTTCAATCCTGCTAGAACATATCAGTCACATACCCTGCCTGCAAAGAAGTTATAATCTATGTATTTTGTTTATTAAAATATAAAATTGTTCATATTTCAAAGGCATTAAATCATCCAATTAAAATTAATTAAAGTGCTTATTTACATGCTATACAAAATGTGTTAAATAAATTAAGTTGGTATGTATAATAGATTTCCTCTAAAAGTTTAGTTCATAAGAATCATGGGACATCTATTTTTCATTTTTATTATATTTCAGTACATTTATACGGACATAATTTTGTTAAATGTTTTACTAAAACATGTTTAAAAGTAATTGTAATACAAATAAACATAAGGAATGTCAAATGAGAGTTAGAGAAAGTATTCTCTTATTAAGAAGAGACCACCATGTCTTCTACAGTTAAAAATATCAGCAAATCAAGAAGTAGACATTTCAAGCAAAAGTAAAAATTAAACTCCACTTTTTTTTGCTCGTTTTTGTTCCTTTTTTTTGTATACTGCAGTAATGTGGGTGGTTTTGACCCAGAGTGAATTTATAACAATAAAATGATACTTTATTGGAAGTTCATATTTTTTCCTATTGCGTTATAATACTTCCCAAACAACAGGAAATGCATTGATATTCTTCACATTCCCTAATTCTTGAGGTTCTTATTCTATAGCTATCTGTTCTTCTGCCTCCTAGCTCTCCCTTCTTTCTTCTCACAATCACCCTATCACTGTCAAAATCATCTTCCTACTCTCCTGTTGCCCAGATAGGGAACAAAACGGGATTAGAGTCAGAAGGATGTGTTTTAGAGCCCCAGCTCCACCTTTACTTACTTCATGACCTTGCAGAAGCTTCTTCTCTGAGGCTCAGGTCCTTCAATTAGAATAACGATATCTTTTATGATTATTAAGCCTACATGAAATACATAATTATTAGTCTCTAGTATAGAGACTCAATAAATATTCATTCCCTTAACATGTTTTGGTGGTTTCCTATTATACGTAGGATAAATTTTCCAATTATTTAATGCTTTAGTATGAAAAGGAATGAATTCTGCAATTTCGTCCTGACCTACCCTTTTATTCATTCCCCTGGGACACCTAAACATGAACCCTGTGCTCAATCAAGTCCATTAATTTTCTTAACAATAAATCATTTTCTCCCATCAATTTTGGGTCATTATCAGATAAACACTGAGATTTTTTGGGGGGGTCTAAAGCTTAGGCAATTTGAGAGGACTTCTTTAGAAAGGAAGGAAGGAAGGAAAGAAAGAAAGGGAGAAAGGCAGAAAGGAAGAAAAACTACAAATACAACACGGAGTATAGGCTTTGGAAGAGGCCCACAACACCCTCTGGTTGGCTATATTCTTTCCTTTTTCTCTGCTTATTAAAAATGTAACCCATTCTCAGCTCTTAAATAGGACCTCTTTGAAGATTGGCAGTTGTTTTAAGCCCACTGCAATATATTTCTCCTCTAAATTCTTGTAGTGCTTATTATCTACACTCAATCTGTATTACATATTGATTTATATTTTAATAGTTAATTAATATGTATGTGTGCTTTTACAAACTGATTTGATTACCAATTCCCTGGGTATTGGTTTTGTTCCAATCCCACCCTCCTCCCAGCCCAATTTTTATATGTTTTATATATGTAGGTACCCAGTATTTGTTTGTTGATTCATATCAAAGATAGTTCCAAGATCCCTTATTTAGTGAAAAGATGGCATAGATTTTACTGTTTTATTTAAATAGAAATTGTTTCTATTATAGTTTCAAAGGCACTAAACCACCCAATGAAAATTAAATAAAGCACTTATTTACATGCTATGTGAAATATGTTAAATAAACTAAATTGATATGTAAAATAGATTTCTTCTAAAAGTTAATGCTCATGAGAATTATGGGGCATCTACCTCTCATTTTTGTTACATTTCAATGTATTTATACGGAAATGATTCTGTTCAATTTTTTACTAAACAATCAGTTCAGTGTATTTTATAGTTTCTTCTCCTAAAGAAGTCTAAGTCTAAAATAGAGCATTATCCATATGAAAGAGGGTGTATTTCTAAATGAAGTGTCATTAAAAGCGGCAGCAAGGAGAGCATTTATGCACCATGTCTTAAGCCATCCTTCCTTCATTTGTGCTGCTGTTGAAGTATATTTCTTAAGCCCTTGATGTGACTATATCAGCAAAATATAATAAATTAACATGAGTAATCCTCGACTTTTATTATACTGTATCTTTTCACATGAAAAGCATATAAGTAGGCATGAAATACCATGAATTTTCTACCCCTAACTGCATTATATAAAGAGCTGTCGTAGGCATATGAAGTGCTTTTAATCTGAATGAACTTCATTAGCTTTGGATTTAGTTGTGCATTCAGGGTACAAGTTGAAAGGCCTACCTGTTTGCTCAGGCTTTTCTCGGAGTTTGCCTGAGCAACACGGAAAAGATGTAGTGACATGGGATGGAGGTATTTTAAGAAATAATTATTAGAAAAAGCACTTTTGAATGCTCACAGAGATCTATTTAACAGTCCGGTTCATTTCACCTAAAACCAGTCAAGAGTTGTCTCATGGGAGCGCCCTCTAGTGGGATCGCTGGGGAGTCCACATTACCTGTGGACTAGGAGGAGCCCAACAGGAGGCTCAATGTGCCGCAGGAGGAGAAAGAAAAGTCACAACAGTAACAACTGCCATTTATCAAGGGCTTGATCTGTGCCAGGCATTAGTCTAACTGTGCATGTCTCATGATGGAAGCCTCACAACAACCCTGTGAAGTATGTACGGTTATTTTCCTCATTTTTGAGATGCCATGTAAAGGCCAGAGAGGTTAAACAACTTGCCCAAGGCTACACAGTTAGGTACCAGCAGAGTTGAGATTTGAAGCCAGACAGTCTGGCTCCGGAGGCACTGTTTAGCCACTCTGGTATGCAGAGAACACAAAGTAAATAAATGACATAAAAGACAAAGATTTTATGTTAAAGTTTATATTTTATTGAAGAATGGCTGTCATCTAAAAGCAGAATAATACATTACTACTAATGTACTACTTAAGAATTGCTTATGAGTAAAATAAAGTGAAATTAGAAGATAAAAGACATAAAAACAATTTTAAAGGATAAAAGATACTGTCCATATGGAAGACAACGTCTGCTAACTCAAAATGGCCCTGGGGCCTCTGTTAGATGGAACAATGGTAGGTTAAGTAGAGGTGTGTGCCTGTGGGTGTGCGGGGGCGCAATTCCTGCCTTCAAAGAATTCCTAATCTCACAATGAGTCATTCATGTAGATAAATAAATATATCACAAATCATAATAAATTCTGGGATAAGGGAAGTAAAGTATAATGGATATGAAGTAATGCATTATGTTAATTAGCTTGATTTATCCATTCCACAATGGATATATATGCTTATCAAATCATGTTGTACACTATAAATATATACAATTTTTGTCAATTAAACAAATAAAGTGATACATTGTGTTAGGGTATTGGGATCATGAATAGACAAACGGAGTGCAATATGTCTGAAGATTAAATTGGAACTTCTAGGAAAAATATTTCAGCAACAGCATCATATAGAGCCTCAAAGTGCTGGATCACAAGCCATTTAGATAGGAGTGATCTAGAAAGTGAGCAGGGTGATGTAAAAACCATCACCAGTGATAATAAATATACTGAGGTCAAAGATGCACGGGAAGAGATGGAATAAAACTTCCATGAAATGGGAGAGTAGAGAAAAACCCCAGTATTTCTAAATAATCTTGAAAGTGTGTGGATACTTCCATACTTGACCTAAAACAATAAATTAAATATTATACATTTAAAATGGTGCAATAGAAGTACAGAGCATTAAGAATTTTACTAATGCTGGGATTCAGGAAGGGCTTTAGGAAGAGGTGATGATGTTATAAGATGTGCAGTAGTAGAATCTATTTAATATATAATGATAAGAAGAGGGGTAGGAGTGTCAGACAGAAGTAAGAGCAGAAGTAAGGTCAAAGTCAGAGATGGAGGGCTAGCCCATGCTATAGCCAATGAACTCTGTATAGTTTGGTGTAAATGATTTGAAGGGCACTACTGTGGAGTGGGGGTTCGGAAAAGGCAAGGAGTGGATAAAAATTATACAGGTGGGTAAACACCAAGCTGTGAGGGTACTGGAATACCTTGGCAATGCATCGGGTCTTTAATTGGAAACTATGGGACTCACCTGTGGTTTCCCATAAGGGGCTACTTGCTCAGAGAAGTGCTATTGGATGATTCCACTATTATTGGGATATGTACAATCTTCAGATTTTTTTTGTGTTAACAGAGTTAGTATATGTAATAGCCTCTGGCACATAGTAAGTGGTAGAAAAGTATAAGCTATAATCATTATCATTTTTAGTAGTAGTAGGGTTACTTTCTCTGGGCTGGGTAGTTTGTTCTGATCTAATGCTGCTCTTTAACACAGCACCTCCTAAGGTCAATTACAGATATTTGCCAGAGTTGTGGATGAAGTGATAACTACGTATCAGTGGAGCTAACTGGAATCCACCGAGCTATTCTAACATCTGCCATCAGTGAGCTAACCACCTTTACATTAAAGGAATCAACAAGCATGTTTAACAAGTTTAACAGGTGAACATTTGCAAATATGAATACTACTTTAATTAGGAAAAACAACATGATGAGGATAGTCAGCACTGTGATCCACAATAAAAGCAAATCCTGCTGTCTTTAAGCCAGTGGGTGTTATCCTTGCATAAGAACCCTAGGATCATGCCCTTAATTAGCTAATTATTTAGAAATTAGAAAGGAATCACTTAACAAGGAACACACACCCCATGATACAAATGACATGAGTGGTGAGTAAATTTACTTTCAAGAATTAATAAAGAGTGTCAATGAACTACATATGGTCTGCATGTGTAATTAAAAACAATTACAGTGTAGAGAAACATTGCATATGCTAGTAAGTTAATATCCTCAATTAAAACAAAAAAATCCTCAAATTTTTGATAGAAAACATATGTATTTTCTGCATGAAATATGGAAATAATTTCTGTCTGACTTAACGTTTATTTAAAAGAATCAACAGGACTACAGAAATACATGGACAATAGTTCAATGACACCATGGTGAGCAAAAAGATCTTGAATGACAACAACAAACAATCTCCCTCCTCATTTGTTTCGGCAATTTCTCCTTCTGCTCCTTAAAAATGGTATACTTGAACAAGTAAAAATTAACCTCCATAAACAGTGATCCCTCCTTTTTTTGTAGTTTTTGGCACAATAATAAATATAACATCCCAGATGTATAACAGGAAACAGAATCACTTGGATTTATTAAGTACTCTCCCATATTCCTACAAAAGGAAAAAATTCCCAGATCTGGTGGGCTATGTCCACATATTAAAACAATCATAACTTATGTTCTGTGCAGTTTATGGTAAACCTCAGTTAACAATGATATACAACAAACCTGACTCCATTAAAGAATAAGTGAAAATATAACCAAATAATAAGTATAACTCCACCCAAAATACAACAGAATATCTACTATGTTTACTAAGTGAATTTATTTGAACCTCATTTTATTAATTTTGAATCATCAGGGTCACCATATACCTATCTATTGACTACTTAGCTAGCCATTGATTTCATAATCTTCATCCTTACTTTTACCCCCCCAAATAACTATAAAGATACAAATATATATATATTTATATATATATATCTATATATATATATAAAAAACAGAAAATTGATGGAATGGGTAGAAAAAATCAAGGTGAATGATATAAGATAAAGCCAAGTATAAAATTAATACACAAATACTGAATATAATTTCTCATATACTCTATTAGACATGGGCTGCAAACCTGCCTCTGAGCTTCCTAGGACTCAATCCAAAAAAACATAGTCAGATTCCTAACACACAATTCAAAAACTGAAAACAGACATGCTACGTCATTGAAATCTGAATGAAATTTCTTTCTTAGGTTTTCATGTATAGAACAAACTCATCCAGTATAGTGAAAAATGAGCCCAGATAGAAAAGTAACCGGTGCTACTAACATCCTTGTAATAAATCTAACGGAAGGTTCTCCATGACTTTCTTAAAATGCTTCAATATGGTCTGCTAGTATAAGCATACATACCAATCATTATGATCTGGTTTAGTTTTCCAAGACCTGGATTATTCCAGTGACATCATTTGGATGATTGAAGGGCTAAAAAGACTTTAAATTGTGGTTCTTAAAGTGTGGTCCCTGGACCAGCAGCATCAACATGACCTAGGAATTTATTAGAAATACAAATATTTCAAACATTCTGAATCAGAAACTCTGGAGGGTGAGGACCAGCAAACTGTAATCCTTTCAGGTGATTCTGATACATATTCAAATTTAAGAAACTTTACTTTCCACAACGCTCTAGATATATTATTTCTTAAAACTTATTTTTATATGTATTTGACAAATAAAATCTCATTATCCGGTTGGGAACCTACCCAAGATTTTTTTTCCCTTTTTCTTTCAGCTGGTATCTTTCCAGCATTTTCCCTTTCAACATCAGCTTCCACTTTGAACAGCAACTAAGAAATGAATGAAAAATGAGGCAAGATACGGTTGTTAATTTGATCCCCTCTACCACTAACAGCAAAGTGTGTGTCCTACTGTAGTTTATGGTCTAGTAGGAAGACAGACTTGTCAGCAGATTTTGTTAAGTGACTTGAGGAAGAGTGTTATTCCCATGTCATTTCTGTTCTCTTATCATGAATAACCAATAGTAATAGAGTATGATTCCATATTGTGCATAAGCCAATGTACTATTCCCAGAGTGAAACTGAAGTAATGTTAAACAAGACTTTATTTGGTTCAGGAAAATAATTGGGATAATCTTTTCACCAAATATCTCATTAACTTTTATCAAACAATCTTTGATTATCACTTTCTTTCTGGCATGCATATATATTTTTTTTAACTCGACAAAAAAATTATAATCATTTTGCTTTCTCTTGTGCAAATCTGTATGTCAAGATATCTTAATATATTTGATATTTGGGGTTTGGATCATGCGATCCAACATCCTCATTTTACAGACAAGCAAACTGAAGTCTCCATGTTAGATGACTCAAAACTATTAGAAGTTTTTACATCTGGTCATGCTTCTACCAGTTACTAAATTTTAGATCGTCAGAGCCTACTCTAGGGCATTTAAAGATTAAATTTTCAAAAATTACTCTGAAAGTTCTATGTCAATTATATCATTGGAAACTCAAACTTCTATAGGTTATTTTTTATTTTCTTTAAAAGGTTATCTTTCTAGGAGATAGAAACCCAAAATATATTTCTCTATCCTATCACCACATTTCAATGGCCAAGATGATGAATAATTTTCTTCTACAGATGACAATTTTTTATCTCAGATGATGTTTAAATACCATTAAAATTCACATTGTAGAAATAATTCACTGATACTTATTACATAGTTTTCAGATGAACATTAATACCCAGATGCTAATCAACTAAATAGCTCATCAGATAAAGATAACAAAATGAGCATTCAGTTGAAAAATGCAAATAAGAACACGTTTATATGACACACAAAGTTTAGTGTTTCTGGAGTATATATTAGGAAATTAATGACTTGGTTAAAGTAAATGAAATGAATAGAGGAAAGAATTCAAGAATTTAGAGGATGTTTTATTAAAGAGTTGTTATTTCAGAAAATGTTAGTACTTGGAAGAGAAGGTGAGGAATGGAGTGATAAAAGTATGAAGGCAGATAGGCTAGGTTATTCATAGTAAAAGTATGTGATTCTGTGGATAATTGGTTCTGTTTCTTCATGAAACAAAAATACCCACCACACAAAAACGCATTTTAAAGACTGTATCTGTACAACCACAGCAGAGTTAATGCTGACCGAAATACTGTAAAGTGCACTTCATGAGATAGGGTGGGCTAATTTGGGGTTCCTGGATGCTTAAAGGGATAAGAAAGACCAGCCACAGAAGTTTAGATACATTGCACTGCTTGGTCAAATATAATTTTTCTACCCACAAATATATATATATATGAATATATTAACTTCAAAACATACAAAATTCAAACACAAGTTCTACAAATTGAATTGCATCCTCCCAAAATTCATATGTTGAAACCCTAACCCCCAATGTGATGGTGTTTGGAGATGAGGCCTTTGGGGGATAATCAGGTGTAGATGGGGGCATGAGGAATAAGGGCTTGATGGGATTAGTGTCCTTGTAAGAAGACATGCTAGAGAGCTTGTTCTCTCTCTCTCTCCCAAGCACATGAGGACACAGTGAGAAAGCAGCTACCTGCTAGCCAAGAAGAGAGCCCTCACCAGAAACCAAGCATGCTGCACCTTGGTCTTGGACTCTCCAGCCTCCAAAACTGTGAAAAATAAATAAATTTCTTCGGTCTAAACCACTGAGTCTATGGTATTTTGTTTTGGCAGCCAGAACTGATGATAACTTTGAAACAACTTAGTTTTAGCCCTTTAGAGTTTTAGAAGTAACTTTTAGTCCTTCAGAGTTTTATGACAATTTTTAAATTACTAGTTTCTGATAATTTAAGCAATTATTGGAGGCTCTCTTTCAGATACCAAGGCACTCTAGGTATTCTGATCAGTGTTCTCCCCAATATGGAGCAATTAACCCTTGCATAAAATATAAGTTTTGTGGTATTTCTGAGCTCATGACAATAAAGAAAAGCTTGAAACTGAATCGCAAATGCTGAACAATATACATGCACCGAAGGTGAGTTTACACAGAGGGCAAATGTCAATGACAGCATTGAGAGCTTTAAGGGAAAAGAGAGAAAGAGAGCTTAAACTGAGGCCCTGGATTAAGCCCGGAAAGGACTAAAGTTCCCTTTGGTTCCAAGGAGTCACAAAATCATGAGATATTTAGAGAAAAGCATACTGGTTATAGAACTCACAATTTTCTATAGATTAAGATCAATTACATATGAACTCCTAACCATGGGCCACGATTCTCAATGGAGGTGGAACATGATGTCTGAGAATGGGAAGAACCAGCAATAGATTTAAAACTTCAAACCCTCAGATATTGGAACTATCATTCACAAAATAAAGAATATCTATGTGTAAAACGTTTGAAGAAATGATAACATTACAAAAAATGATCAAGCATAAGGTATTTTCAAAACAATTAATTATATCTGAAAAAGAATGAACAGAGCTTTCATGATTTTTTTAAAATAAAAATATACCAGTGCATGGGGTTTGCTATAGTCTAAATGTGTTCCCCAAAATTCATGTGTTGAAAACTTAATCCCCAATGCAACAATGTTAGGGGGCGAGGCCTTTGGGGAGGTCTTTAGGTCATAAGGATTTGCCCTCATGAATGTATATCAATACCTTTGTAAAAAGGGCTTCCAGGGGTGAGTTCACTCTCACTCTTCTTCCAAGTGAGGCACTGTGTTCATCCCCTTTTTGTCCTTCCCCCTTCTGCCATGTGAGGATGCAACAAGAAGGCCCTCACCAGACACTACATCTTGGACTTCCCAGCCTCCAAGACTGTGAGAAATAAATTTTTGTTCTTTATAAATTACTTAGTCTGTGGTATTGTGTTATAGTAGCACAAATGGGCTAAGGGTAAATCAGAAGATAGGATACAATTTTAGAGAGAATCTGTGAACTTGAATATATATCTGAAGTAATTAACCAAGATGCTGCACAGGGAGACAAACAGATCGATGATCAGAAGGAGAAGTAAAGACTGCCAGGGGAGGAGGCTTCACTCTTTCCTGTGTATTCAGCAACATTATATTTTCTAGCCTCCTCTTCCTACTTGCGCTGTTGCACTTAATAAGAATATGTACTGTTTCCAGCCTATGTATATGGCTGGTTTCTAGCCAATGAAATGTGGACAAAAGTCCAAAAATAATCTAGTGTAATTTTCTACATGCACTTTTTCCTTCATCTCCTGAGTTGATGACTCCAGGATATCACCCTTAAAGTCACAAAATGGAGGCATCACGGAGAAGCCAGCTGTGTCCCTGAAGCAATGCTTATGGTACAATGGCCCAAGAATGCTGTCCAATTAGAGAAATCCACATTGGACCATGTCTAAACAAAACAAACTTCTATCATGATAAATAACTGGAATTTTGGAGTTGTTTGTTATAGCACTTCGTATGATTTATCTTGATTAATAGACTTGGGGTTGCTGTGGTCTGACATGTCTAATTTGGTATCTCAACAGCAAAGTATGCAGAGGATAGAAAAGAAGTAACATAATCCTTGAGCATTTTCTAGAATTGATGAAAAATGTTAATTTACAGAAATAGGAATAACAATTCATATCAAGCACATTTAAATAAATCATACCTAGACATTTAACAACACTGAAGTATACAAAAACAGAGACATCGTCTTATGGAAAAAGAGAGTTCTCCTAGAAAGGAACATCCCATAGACTGAGAGCAGATTTCTAAACAGCAACAGCACAATTCAAAAGACAGTGCAATAATAACCGCAGTGTGCCAAAAGAAAAATAATTGTCAACCTAAAAATCAAAACTCAATGAAGTTATTTTTTCAAGAATAAAGACAAAGACTTGAATAGGCATTTCTGAAAAGAAGACATACAAATGGCAGTTATATGAAAAAATATTCAGCATCACTAATCATCAGGGAAACATGAATAAAAATCACAATAGGGTATCACCTCACCTCACTTAGCATGGCTATATTAAAAAAGACAAAAGATAATAAATACTTACATGGATGTGGAGAACGAGAACTCCTATACCCTTTTGGTGGAAATGTAAATTGGCACAGCCATTATGGAAAACAGTATAGAGTTTTCTCAAAAACTTAAAAACTACCATATGATCCAACAGTTCCACTACTGAGTAGTTTTCCAGTGGAAATGAAGTCAGTATGTTGAAGAGGTATCTGCATACTCATGTTTACTGCAGCACTATTCACAATAGCAAAAATACGGAATCAACCTACTTATCCATCAATGCACAAAAGGATTAAAATATGTGGTATAGATACATAATGGAATACTACTCAGCCATAAAAAGAATGAAATCCCGTCATTTATGACAGCATGGATGAACCGGAGGACATTATATGTTAAATAAAATAAGCCACACAGAGAAAGATAAATGCTGCATGATCTCACTTATATATGAAATCTAAAAAAGCTGATCTCATAAGAGAGTGGAACAGAGCAGAATAGTGGTTACTAGAGGCTGGGGAAGGTAGGAGAGAGAGGATGATGGGGAGGACTGATCTACAGGTACAAAACTACAGTTAAATAGGAGGAACAAGTTCTGGTACTCTAGAGCACAGTAGGGTGACTATAATAAATATATAGTGTATTTTTTCACAATAGCTACAAAAGAGGATTCCGAATGTTCTCACCATAAAGAAATGATAAATATTTATGGTGATGGATATGCTAAATACCGTGATTTGATCATTACACAGCGTGTACATGTATTGAAACATCACATAGTAACCCCTAAATGTGTGAAATTATGTGTCAATTTAAAAAAAGAATAAAGACAAAGCAAAAACTTTTATCAGATGAATAAAAATTGAGAAAAGTAGAGCTTGCTAAGAAGTAGAAACTCAATTAAGAAAATTCTAAGAATTTTATTCCACACAAAGTTAAAATACTCTAAACTAGAATGTTTAAGATATATAAAAAGAACATTTAGCAAAGAGTATCAAAAATCTACAGAAAACATTCTTCTTAATACAAAAAGTAAGAAAAGGATGACCATGAGATAAAAATGATTTTTATATTTTTAAAATATAGTAAAAAATATGTGAGAGAAATTGTATGAGACCTACAAAGAGTGCTTTTTTTAGCATTGAACTGGAGGCCCCAGTCTGTGCTTTAAAACAAGAAAAAGAAATTATAATTAGATTTTAAAAGAAAGAAAAAAATGAAATTATATTTCTACCTCAAACCAAATACAGAAGGCATTTCTTGATAGAGTAAAGCAAGGGTCTACAAACTATAGTTAGCAGGCCTGATATCTGCTTTTGTAAATAAGTTTTTAACAAGATAGAGCTGTACCTATTTATTTACATAAGCAGGTAAATACAATTTAAGATAATTCCTATTGCCTTAGAGCTGTATGTGTTTAACCAGCCTTTTGTGCTAAAAGGAACTAGATCCAAATCATTCAGCTGTTTAGGTACTATTAATACAACTCAAGAGTTGAGTAGTTGAGAGAATGTATGGTTTGACAGCATCCCTAGGTATAGACACCAGAGAAGCCCTGGCATATAGGCACCAGGAGATATTAATATTACTAGAGTGTGAAGAGCAGCATTGTCTGTAAGAGCAAAAATCCTTGGGGAAGGAAAAACCATAGTCAGGAGAACCAAAAAGTTATGGTATAGTCACACAACAGAATATTATACAGTGGGGTTTGGCAAACTTTTTCTGTAAAGTGTCAGATACCAAATAGTTTAGGCTTTGTGGGTCACTTACAATGTCTGTCACACATTTTTTATGACATTTTAAAAATATCAAAATCATTCTTATCTCACAGGCCTTATAAAAACAAGTGAGTGGTCAGATTTGGCTTGCTGGCTATAGGTTGCTACGTCCTGATACATGACCTCAAAAACTTATGATCATACAGTACACCATTTTTGTACAACTCAAAAGCAAACAAATCTAAATAAGATATTTTTGTAATAAAACTATTTTTAAAAGAATTAGAAAGATAAACACAAAATTCCTTATAGTGATTTCTTCTGGCAAGGAAAGGGAAATGAGAACAGCTAAGTAGAAGAAACACTATCAGCAGTATTCTAGTTCTTAAATTGGGTGGTAGAATCATGAAGACTTTTTCTTATTATTTTTAATAAGTCATACATATTTTTCATGCATTATTTTTACATTTCAAATGTTAGATCATTAGAAAACTGTGTCCCTAAATGATTTAATTTTATAAAAGTAAATTTATTCTTAGGAGTCAGGTCACTGGCTCTCCATGACATCATGTTTCTCACTACTAGGGAGCAGTCATGGAGACTTTCAGGGGAAACGCATGAATAAATTAATTGAGACAGACTTGCATAGGTAATTATGAATTCTTTTCACATATATAAATATTGTGTATATACATATGGCCATAAAAAGTTTAAAATTTGAAATACTGGATAAAGTAATCTATTTCCTGAAGTTTAAAACAGTTCATAAGATTATGTTTATATGACTCAAAGACAAAAGCTCAATGGCTATATTGTACAGCAGGAATAGTTATAACGTCTGTCAACCGTATGTATATATTTTCTAAATATACACATTACGCAAAGAAATTATAAAACCTCAAAACTATAGTTCACCTAAAATAAATATGGCATTGTATACAGGGTGTTGGCTTGGTGCTAAGTAATTATGGGAAATAACGTGAATGTGATCCTTAAGTTATACAGGCTTATATCAGGTTTCTGCAAAAATCATATAAAATTCCTCTTTCTAAGGGTCTGCAGGGGAAACGCAGAATATTAATTTTCATGGTGTTCCATTCCAGTATTTCTGTAAGAATTATATGTCTGGATAAAGCAGTTACTACATGCTAGCACTAATATAGTTGAAAACATTCCACGAATTGAATAAGAATATTTCCATCCAAAAAGTGCCAAATAACAGGTCACCTCAAGTGAATGGAGAAAGGTATAATTATGGGTACATTTAATACCTGTAATGAATTCAACTTTGAAAGATTTCCATTGTTTATATGTCATATACTAGTTATAAATACATTTTTAAAAGGTATAGCACAAAGAGAGCATTAAAACTTCAAAGATGTTTTATAATACATATATATATACACACACTGTATTCGTTATATTGCAATGACATACTGTTTTATTCAGTTGTGCGCAATCTTGACTGCCAAGCAAAATATATTTGCCCAATCTAAAATTATGGATTTTTATTTTCTTTTCTGTTCAAATTATTTGGATTTAAGCTAGGATTTATAACTATCAAAGCCTGATGGATGATCAGATAAAGACTTAGAAAAAAATTCACATACTATAAGTTAAAATATGAGTTAATGGAGAAAAAAATCACCACTCTGTAATAAATTAAGGTGACAAAAAGAATGCCCATTAAGATTTTATGGAAAAAAGTGAAGTAATACTACTTTATGTTATTCAGATAAACTGAACATATTTCATGAACAATGTTTTAACTTTTAAAAAAAGGTAAAAATAAACTTTTGGGCAGTGTCATAGATCCCCAAAGACAAATTTTTAGAAGTTTATGTGCCAATGATATTTAAGAGCTGGAATGAATAGCATTGTTGCTGTCTTTCAAGTCACAATAACAACCTTACGTAATAGACCCTGAATTTTCAACCATTTTAATGGATTTGCTCATTATTGATAACGTTGGTCATTGCCAAGAATATTAAAGCAAATACACTTTTTAATTTACTTATTTATCCACTCACTAAAAAACAAATTCCAGAAATTACCTACTAAATAGTTAGAATGTATTTTTTTTTTATTTCAGCATATTACGGCGGTACAAATGTTTAGGTTACATATATTGCCTGTGCCCCACCCGAGTCGGAACTTCGAATGTGTCCATCCCCCAGATGGTGTGCACCGCACCCATTAGGTGTGAATATATCCATCCCTTCCTCCCCTCACACCTGCCCAACACCTGATGAATGTTACTACTATATGTGCACATAAGTGTTGATCAGTTAATACCAATTTGATGGTGAGTACATGTGGTGCTTGTTTTTCCATTCTTGTGATACTTCACTTCATATATTGGGCTCCAGCTCTACCCAGGATAATATAAGAAATGCTAGATCACCGTGGTTTTTTGTGACTGAGTAGAACTCCATGGTATACATATACCACATTTTTTTAATCCACTCATGTATTGATGAGCACTTGGGTTGTTTCTACATCTTTGCAATTGTGAATTGTGCTGCTATAAAAAAGTCAGAATGTACTGATCAAAGCAGGTAAAAAGTTAAATCACACAAACTTGAGAATCACATTATCTATTGAAATAATGTAGTCTTAAAACTTAATTGGCCTTCATTGTAGTAGTAAACATAAAACTGTGAGTTCTACTATAAATACTTTTATATTAAAATATTGCTGCACTTTAGTGTTTATTGTAGCATTATTCACAATGGCTAAAATGTGGAATCAACTTAAATGTTTATCAAGGGACAAATGGATAAAAAAGATGTGGTGTATCTACACAATGGAATATTATTTAGCCATGAAAAAGAAGGAAATGTTGTCAGTTGCAGAAACATGGATGGACCTGGAAGACATTATTTTAAGTGAAATAAACCAGGCACAAAAAGGCAAATATTGCATTTTCACACTCATATATGGGACCTAAAAAATAATTGATCTGAAGGAGGTAGTGAACAGAATGGTGGCTACTAGAGATTGGTAAGGGTGGTGGGAAGGGGTAAGGAAGAGGTGTTGGTGAAGAGGTAATTCTGTTAAATAGAAGGAAAAAGTTCTAGTGTTCAATAGTGTAATAGGGCAACTATAGTTAACAATAATTTATTATATTTCAGAATAGCTAGAAATTTTCAAATGTTCTCAACATAAAGCAATGATAAATGTTTCAGGCGAATCATGTCCCAAGTACCCTGATTTGATCATTATATGTTATATGCTTGTATCCAAATATAACATGTACTCCATGAATATGTACAATTATGCATCAATAAAAAATTTAAAAAAATAAAATATTGTTTCACTTCCCTAAGAGTCAGGTTTTATTTTTCCCACCTTTTCCAACCTAGATCACCAAAATAGCACCTTTTTTTAAAATCGTGCATTGACCAATTTATTTTGCTTTCTTTTTATGGATATATTTTTAGTAAATATTTCTCAGTATTTATATTAATAATATACAATTTATTTTATTTAGAACATTCACAAGCAATAAAAAGAAGCTAGTAAACAGTGAAGTACACAGATAGTACTAAAATATCACTCAGATTTCTATCACAAATAAATGATCTTCATTAATGTTTTGGCATACCACCTTCAGACACAGGTTTAGGTACACGTATGGGTCTTTGTATGAATATAGGTCAATAGGTGTATGTAAAGTAGGAAGTAAAGCATATTTTACATGCCTAAGAAAATATGACCAATTGCTAAAAGGAAGCATCTAAAGAAAGCATAGATGCTAAAGAAAAATATACCGGTATATGGAAGTCCTGGTCATGGTGACCATGGCTATTTCCTAGCACCTTGCTACTCCAAGTGTGGTCCACAGACCAGTGTCATCAGCACTGCCTAGGAGCTTGTCAGAATGTGGAATGTTGGGTCTTATTCCATGCTTAATCAGAATCTGCATTTTAACAATATTCTACCAATTAGCATATACATGAAAATTTAACAAGCACCACTCTAGATGTCTTGTAAGCCTTATACAGAAAGCAGAGGTGGTGAATCAGTGCCAAATTATCGGTTAGGTGCAATAGGCATGGTGCCTAGAGCCCACAGAACTTTAAAGGGCCAGTGAAATTTTATTGATTTCTATTAAAATCAGAATAAAAAATTAGCTTTTATATGGAAGAAAATATTTTAATATATGATCTTAATATATTTCAGTTTCATATTAGTGCAACTCTAAAATACTATTTTTAATATGGTCTTTAAGGAGGAAGAGGCCCAGGGAGGCAAAAGTTCCTAGGGCACATAGAAGTCATAATGTAGCCTTGTGATGAATAACAAAATACCCCCCAAAATCAAAGAAAGTGTGGACAGTTGTCTCAGTGACATTTCCTTTTTTATCTCTGTCATTACCCGTTAGATGCATTTTTCAGAAAGAATTATAGAACCCCCAAAAAAGATCTTACTGAAAATTGATCATTTGTATACCTACCATTGTTCAGAAATGTTCATTTCAAAAGGAAACCTAATGTACTTATTTTTTTCTATCCTGTTTTTAAATTAGCACCATTTCAGATATTTTTCACATGTCAATAAACATCTCTCTAAACGTTTTAATGACCGTATGCTATTCCATCCTGTAAAATAAATGCTTTCAGTGAATTTGTTGAACATTCATTTAATTTCCTCTTATTGCTATTATAAATAACACTGTGATTAATAAATATCCTTGTTGTAGATCCATGATTATTTCCTTCAGAGAAATTCCTAAAATAAAATTATTGGTTCATTGAGTATATGCTTTTTAAACTTGTTTAATTGTTGCTAACTTTCAACTTTGATAGTTCCAAACTTACAGAAAAGTTGCAGGAATCATACCAGGATCTCCTCTGTTCCCTTTACCTAGATTCACCACATTTGCCCTATGCCTCGTTTGCTTTGTGTTCTGCATTCTCTGTCTCCCTCTCGCATCTGTACCTGTACATTTGTCTCTATCTGTATCTCTCTATCTTCTTCTTTCTCACAACCATTTGAGAGTAAGTTAACAAAAATCTGTGCTTTTCCCAAGAGCAAGAGGGTGCTCTGTTATGTGACCACAATATAATTATCAAACTCAGGGAATTAATATTGGTACACTACTATTATCTATTGCACAGTCCACATTTAAATATAATCAACTACCCCAGTGGTGTTTTTTTTTATTAGTTCTCCACTCCCATCTCCTACCTTCTCACTCCAGAATCTGATACAGGATTCACACTGCATCTGTTGTTATTCAGTTACCTTTAATCTGGAATGGCTACTCATTGTCATTTTTGTTCTTGACATTGTTTTAGGGTATTGATATTTATTACCAAATAATTCTTCAAATAATATTGCCTCTACTGAGAGAGCCAGCATATAAAAATGTCTATTTCTTCATATCTTTCTAACATTGAATATTAATGTTCTTTTTCAACTTTCCAATCTGATAATCTAGATTTTGTTTTTCTTTAAATATTCATTTCTTAGACAACAAGTGAAGCTGAATATTTTTTCATATATGTGTAACCAATTTTCTTCCCTTTTCTCATTAATTGCTTGCTCATGTCTTTTGCTTATTTTTCTATCAGGGCCTTTGTTTTACTTGTCTTTTTTATTGACTTATAAGTATTCTTTATTTTTTATATAATAAAGATGCTAATCTTTTGCCAACAAATATATTTCTCTAAGTCATTTATGGTGATTGATAAATAGAAGAGTTTGATTTTTATGTCGTGATATATAATGTCTTTCTTTTTGATATTTTTGCCTCTGGAATTGGGCTTTGCAAAACCTTTCCTATCAAATATTATTATAATATTCTAAATTTTCATCTAATTACTTTATGACTTGTTTTACATTTACTTTTGAGCATTATAAAACAATTTGGTATATAAACAATATTTTAAAAAATAAATGAATTAGCCTATTTTCCCATTGATGGGAATGCCAGCTTTATATTAATTATATTGTACTATTTACCAATGCAATTAAATTTGTACCCACATTCAATATTTTAGGAGAAACAGGAATAATAGAATTTTAAATTAGAAGAAATCTTAGAAATCATAGGATATAATTCATTCCTAAAGGTAAAATATATATTTGTGTGATAATTCAAAACAGAAAATAATTTTCCTTTTTTAAGAGTAAATTAAGATTTTTTTTTTTTTTTTGCTTAAAAGCTGGGGGACCTCACTCTTAAAAATTTAGTAATATCTGAGCAACTAGAGAAAATTTTTTTAATAAAGTGGCAAAGACAATTTTATTTGATTTGCTCTTTTATATTTCATAGACCATATAGAAATTAGTTTGTTTATTCATAATTTTATTTTTACTTCCAAATCCCCTGACTTAAAATTTTGATACTAAAGAGTAGTAATTTCTCTAACATCAATTAGGAAGATATCTAATATGTTTAGACTACAGCCTATTACCCCACGTACCCTTTATATTACATAAGATGGCACATTCATTGCCAAACATGCATTTTATAAATTAAATGAATTTTAGTGTAAAGCTATTTAATGAAACTAGCAAATTTAGACTTGTTTAAATGTCAGTAAAATATTAAGTACCATATGTTCTGTGCCAAGTAGTTTTTGAAAGCACATGAACTTAATTGTTAAAAAGAGAATTTATCGACTTAAAGTACTTCACAATCAATGCTATCATTTAATGCATCTTTTGGCAATTATTAAACCCTAGGGACCAGCACGAATATCCTTATCAAGTCTAGAAAGACGCTAATGGGGAGGAGAATAGACTGACACTTGCATTTACATGTGGGCATAAGCCCAGAGCAAAGTGAAGGGGAAAAAAAAAAAAAAAAACCCATAAAAACGCCCTCAGGCTCAATGCCCAGGGCGGATATATTGCACAGTCAGTACAGTTTCCAATAGCACCATTTCCTTCATTAATCTGGTGTTTTATTTCTTTTCTTCCTTTTGTATTTTTGGATGCTTTTCAGTTTTTAAAACAGCTAGATTTTTTATAAATCTACATGAATTATTTACTTCTTAGATTATTAGTTAAAGGCCATGATTAATAAGAAAGTCACATTAAGAACTTAATACAGTCAAAAGTGTGTGGAAAAGTTTGAGTTGGTTAAATTTGTAAATTATTGATAATAATAGAGGAAAATAATTGAGCACTCATCATTGCCAGGCATTGTTCTAAGCACTTTACAACTATTGTTTTATTTAATCTTCAAGCTACCCTGAAGTACTTACTAGTTTTGTCTCCATTTTATAGGTGAGCATACTGAGAAAAGCTGAAGCCCAATAACCATCTTAGTTTTCAAACTTGGTGGGAAACTGTCTGAAATATCTATTTCCCTGAAGTTGGAAATGTAGCTATAATACTATATATAATTTTACTTTTTTATGTCTCAATATCATTAATGCCCCAGGTTTCTTTTAACATAAATGACAATTGTGCTCCAAGTATTAGCAGGCAAAGCATTAAATTCAGATTTTTGTTTCATTTTTGCTTTGCTTTTTAGTTTTGATGCTCTAGTGACTATCTGGTTGAATTCTCAGTCTAAACTTTTGATTGATTTAAGTAGAAAAAAGTTTTTTACGTACTTGAAGAATCTGAATAGTCAGTTTCCAGTTTATCTAGGTGAGTCAAATATTGAATGAGGGCAGGAAGATTGCACAAAGCCTAGAGCATGGAGAGGAGGGGCAGGAGTCCAATACACTGTGAGAGATGTAAATTGAAGAGGTGAGAATATTTCCCAGTAAATGTTTGAGACAAAAAGGTTTGTGCCAAAGAACACTTTCTTCTACATTCTATTTCGGCCATTAACCACATTCACACCATCACCTCCTAACAAGCAACATGAGATGCTGTTCTTTCAGAAGCCTAGGATGTCTTTCTAAAACCATAAGGGTGGTGCACGGCTGACTGTTTAACCAAAAATGTGTGATTGTGAGTGTTCAAAATAGTCATTGCCACAAGGTCAAATAGCCAAAGTTCTCAGGTTTCCCAGTTGAAATCAATATTGATCCAATGTTTTACTTTATTACCACATGACATAGGTGACATTGTTAAGTGTTTCTGTGAAAGCCATGGTGAGGTTATATTATTTCACTGATAGAATCAAAAAAAAATGGGCTCTTTAGCAGTGTATTTACTATATTAAGCTAAGTAAGAAACATAGTTTAAAACAAGGAAGGTTTTGTACAAACCAAGGAAAACAATAGAATTTAGTGAAATAGTGAAGTTAAGAGGTACCAGAAAAGTCACGCAGCTCATTCTATCTCCCTCTGAAAGTTCCATATATCCTTTTTTTGTTAAAGCTCTGCATGTGAATGCTAAAAGGTGAATGACATGGGGGTAGAAGAAAAAGAAATAGAAAGAATTATCAATAGCTGAGCACCTTGTACAGGCTAAACCTAGGAACTGTGAAGATCTCTATAAATCCTCACAACCACCTGTAAAGGAGGGTGTTGCTGTCTCTGTTAGGTCTGGTGGAGGATAAACAGGTGTTAAGGAGGGGGCTGGAGAGGAGAGGGGGAACTCAATTGTAGCTAGGAACAAAACTGTGGCTGGGAACCATTCCCTGGTGGGAACATACACCGGAAAAAGTGCCTAGTAACTTTTAACTGACTTAGAGCTTATTATCATCTAATTAGCATAACATGGGTGGAGCTTCATAACCAATTCTCAGAAAAGATGTATGCGTGGGAAGGGAAACTGTTATATAACCTACCCTGTTGTGTAACCTGTCATGTACTCTGTTATACAATCACAATCTGTCAGTCACCCCCAAAGGTGACAAATGGCAAACAATCCTGCCAGGGGAAAGGCGGGACAACCCAGTTGGTTAAAAGGCAACATGTGCTCAGCCTCCAGTGTCTTTCTCCACTCATGAGGACTGACTTACTCTACTCTCTCTGGAACGTATTTTCACTTTGTGTAGCTTCCTTTATTGTCATTCTTTCTTTTATGTGATGAACTGCTTGTATAAAATTGCTCTGTGTTTGTGATCACTCTGTCATTGTCTCGACTCAGTACCACTATTCATTCTTGACACCGGGAATCAGGGGACCAGGGAACATCCACACAGAGGAACTTAACAATCTCCATTATAGAGGTGAAGAGAATAAATCTCATGATGAGGTTAAATAATTTGTAAATTTACATTGTCATTAAGTAGTAGATACAGGATTCAAATACAGGTCTTTTTGTATTCTAAGTTTATATGCACTTACATTATCTTTAGTGCTGTAGGTTAAGTAATTTATCAACTAGCTTAGCTACTAGCAAAATCCAGTAAAAAGGGTCATGGAGAAGACAAGATTTTGGTCACTATGGACTAAACAGAAAAAAGAGGAAGGGAGAAAACAATGGGGTTAATATTAAATGTTTGAAGGAAAAATGAATAATAGTCAAAAGAAGTGAAAACAGAGAAATGTCTGAACAACTTTGTCTAGGGCTTATTGTAAGAAAGTGTTTTGGCACGAGCTAAGTGAAAGTTGAATAAAGGTAACAGATGTGAAAAGAGCTGGCATCAAGCCTGTCAAATAGATGGCACTTGAATTTTACCTTCCTCTGAGAAACTCTTTGCTTGACTCCATTGCCACTTTGTGCCGCTGGTCCTGCTCCTATAATGCTTATTCTTTTTCCATCCATGTTTACAGTGTTTTCTAGATGAAAGAACATGAGCTCTGGAGTCACAGAAAGCCAACTGTGGCTCTCTTCCTTACCGTGTGGTACTTAACTGTGGTTTTGTGGCTTTGTGCAATCACTTGAGCTCTCTGAATCTCATACATGTTTTCTGATTTTATCTATATAGCCCAAATCTCCAGTTGTAAAGCCATGAATCTTCTGTACACTCCCCCCTTCCTAGAGCAGTGGTATTCAATCTGACATGCATCAGATTCAACTAAGGAACATTTAAAAAATGCATATATCTGTTCCCCACTCTGGATCTACTGGATGATTCAGAACCTTCAGGATCAGCACTGTCCAACATAACTATAATGTCAACTATATATGTAATTTTAAATTTACTAGCCACCACATTGTGAAAAGAAACAGGTGAAATTAATTTTAATAATATATTTTATTTAACCCAATATATGTGAAATATTACCTTTCAATATATAAAAGTTCTAGGGAATATTTTACGTTTTTTTATACTCAGTCTTTTTAATCCATCTCAATTCAGGCTAGGCACTTCTCAAGTATTCAGTAATCGCAAGTGGTCACTGGTTCCCATATTGGTCAGTGCAATTCTAGATCTCTTTTGTGTTCTGGCATTATTTTGTGGAAGGGACTACTCTTTTGACCCTAGCACATTTGGGGTGACATATGTCTTCCCAAATCTCTGTCCTTTCAACCCTTCTTAGACGAAGCTTTTATGAATCTCTCTTAAAAAAAAGTTACTCTAATTTTATGGGGAATGCCAAGGCATGCCAGTGAACTCAATTTTGTTCATACATGCATACATTCATATATGTATGGTTCATACATACATACATTTGCTACGGATATACTATACAAATGAACAAAACCCTAAAACTCCACAAAATAGGATATATTATTAACTTAAATTCTATATATTTTCCTGTGTTCTTTTTTCTCCCTTTACACAAGTCCATTTTATTTCAAAATTATCTTTGTTGCAAGAACAAAGAGTTGAATTAAACTATTTTTGAATTAAACTATTGAAATGGTTCTAAGATTCTAGTCTTGCAATGCTAGAAAAGATGTCCATCAACATATTCTGTTCTATAGAGTGAGAAGACTGTATAACATTTTATCAGCTTAATTACAAAGTCCATTTAAACAGAACTCCCTGGGGACTGTAGGGTTTGAATCTTTACGGTGTACAATTATCTTTACCCAGTCAGTGCACAAAATAAATGACACTATTCCTGGTTCTTAGTTCAAATTAAAAAAAAAAAAATGTTGTGAAAGATAAATATATCATGTAAGCGAACATGGTTCGCTGCTGAATTGTTCAAAAATGTATTAACACAAACAATTGTTGGGGTAATTATTAATGCTAAAAATATGTGAAGTTGCAGTGACTCCGCATTTGAAGTCTAGTATGTGTCATTTGTTTTATTCATGATAAACAGATCATTTAGTTGGAAAAATCCCATCTGCTTAGATATATCTCTTATTATTTATGAGAACCATGTTTAGGAATGCAGGCAGCACATGTGCATAATTAATCCTGAAGAGAATTAGACATTGTTTGATTCACAGCTGAATGCAATTAGCATTAGGAAGTTTACATATGTTGGCAATAACACAGATTAGCAACTAAAGTGCTTGTTAAAAAATTTAACCTGAGGCTGCTGGAGCAGACCTCTCTTAATGATGCTTTAAATGTTGTTGATGAAGTAATAATCAATTTTGTTTTATAAATAGTAAATCAAGAATTTAGGTCTAATTAACAGTGCTACAGATCACTTCACATACATATCAGATGTACTTGTGATGTGTGCTATGAACTTTTTTTGAGTCCTGTGTGTAAACAGTTGTTATGGGGAAGACATGTTCCTCTCTAAAAAAGAATCATTTTTCAGATACAGAAGGGTGACTGTCTACCTTTTCGAAGGACTCATCTAGAGGTGTTTGGCATGAGAGTTCTTTGTCTTTCTGCTTTTAGTTGCAGGCTAGAAAAACAATGCCCTCTCTTTTCCAAGCAAAGCCATTAGCCGGCCTACAGACTGTGAAACAGAGTCATCTAATGGGGAGGGAGGAGAGAATGGAAATGACGAAAATGAGGCCAAAAGTAAAATTGAGCTGTAATTGTTCGCACTTCAACTTTGAGAAGTTCACCATTAATTAAAATGTTTCTGCATCACTCACCACCAGACTGGCAAGAAGGAGGTAAGGCTGTGCAAGAGGCAGCCCTGGAGCCTTCCAGAAAGCAAGTGAGGCCTTTTAGGAGGGAACATCTCCAGCACAGAAATGCAGCAGAGTCACCTGGAGGCGGCCGGGCACACTCTCATGTGACATTATTCACACAGACCTTATCTGTGGTTTTGACTTTTTCCTGTGCCTCATTATAAATTAGTATTACACATTTTCAGAATGAATGGGAATATAAACACAACTTAGGAAACATTTACCATATTTCATACAGTCTAAGTCTTACCTTTCTGTTTTCATATTCTAGCATTTCTGAAATGTGAGTGCCTCTCACAATGACAACCATCTCAGACTTATTGTTAGCATTTTTCTTTAATACATAAAATAATGGTAATAACATCTTAGATTCAATTATTAGCCAATTAATATTAAGTAGTAAAATTGCTTAATTTTTAAGTCTCAAACTAAATATTATTAGATATATATTATTTGATTATCACAAATGCCTCTTCTGTGCCAGGGCTGTGCTGGAGATGAGGAATAAATGAGAAGATGTAATATGAGTTGAGAAAGACAATACTAAGGGTATGTACAAAGAGCATACTTGAATATGCAACTGCAAAATGCTAACTTCATTTACCAATGGCTCAGCTGGCATGTGAACATAAAATTTTATAACAGGGTTGTGCACAGAAATAGTCATCATGACAGTAACTCTTTTCTGGGTGATAAGCAATGACAGCCAGTGGATGATGTTCGAATGTAAGCTCTGTGTGGGCAGGGACGTTTTTCTGTGAGTTGACTGCCAGATTCCCAGCATTGAGAACAGAGCTTGGCATACAGAAGTCACTCAGTAATTCCTTGTTGAATGAAAAAAACATCCAGGCCAGGAGTGGCAATCCGGCCTGCCACCTGTTTACTTATCCCCTGTGAGCAGAGATAGTTTTTATATTTCTAATTAGTTTAAGAAAAAAAAGGGAAGAATAATGTGTCATGACATACTAAAATTACATAAAATTCAAGTTCCTTTGTCTGTAAAGTTTTATTAGCACACATCCATATTCATTCATTTGCATTTTGTCTATGATTGTTTTCTTGCTGCGACAGCGACGGCAAAGTTGAACAGTTATAATAGGAACCTTATGACCCACAAAGACTTCAATAGCCAGATAGCAATGTCTGGTCATCTACGGAAAGTTTGCTGATGGCCAGACTAGGATATTGTCAGAAAGAGTAGATATCAGAAGGTTACGTTCATCTCAGTTCTCTGCCCTCACCAGCTCTCTCACCATGGAATCACCTCCTGTTCCTCATCCCACTGGACTAGGAAGATTGTACATCATCCCTGGTAACATACTTGATGACAATGAGGCTGAATCCCATTCCAAGGCCTCCCATACACTCCCTACAATTGTCCCTTGACCCTCATAAAATTAAATTAATTTTGGCTCTCCTGGTAGAAATGCGTAAGCTGAATTGTATATATTAAAGCTTAATGATAATACCTCCTGGTACATGATCAAATTTGGTACAACTTTAATCCATTTGGCTTCTATCCAAGAAGACCCATTAGAGAAAGAAAGTACCAGATGAATTTCATTATAAAAATACTTCACGTGTTATGTGGTCCTGAGACATGAATCTAGAGAGTGTTATGCTTTTAATTAAAGATTATCAGTTTGAAAAATCCCCTCCTCATTCACATCTGCTCTGTGCTAGGTGTTTTTACTTGTCAACTAGGAGTACAGTCACTACAAAAGAATCACAAAGTGTGGGCAGACCGGCAGGGAGCCAATACAGTCTGGGGGGGTCTGAAACCAGAGTGATGTTGCAAATGAGTCAGCAGTTCAAACGTGGTTCCACTGGACCCTGGTACAAGCACTGACAGTATGTAGGAAGCAGCTTTTAAAGGGAAGGAATATAGGCATAGACAGAAAAAGCATAAGTATTTATCTTAATGCTCTAAGTTCCCATCCCCCTTTCTCCTCAATAGCAGAACCTGATAGAAACAGGGGTTATTTTTCCTGCATGCAAATATAGACAAAAACTATGCCATTATTACAGCCTCACTTATCTCTAAGCACCATAAGAACAGGGTCCAGGTCTATATTGTTCATGGCTCTTTGTGTCCCCAGCACTTGAGTGTATCACATAGCCAATAAATTTTTCTGGACTAAAAAATGATGTCCCAGGCAGGCATTAGTAAAGCTGGGTTTCCTTAGATCTCCTTATATCATGCAATTCTTTAATATCCCTAGACCATCTGTTGATATTATGAAGTCTTTCTGAATGCAGATATAGATATACATGTGTGAAAAAAAAAAAATCTCCCAGAATAATAAATGGGTGGCAAAAGGGACAAATGCTTTAAAAGTAATAACAAAGATAATGTTACTCATTGCTTCATCTTCAAGAGTAGATCCTAAACACAAATAATTATGTATACCTTATCTCAGTGTAACTGAGATAATAAATGGGTGGCAAAAGGGACAAATGCTTTAAAAGTAATAACAAAGATAATGTTACTCATTGCTTCATCTTCAAGAGTAGATCCTAAACACAAATAATTATGTATACCTTATCTCAGTGTAACTGAAACAAGAACTGGTCAAGATTACATCTTTATATATCTGCATGATGATCTGAAATTTTAATATTTAAAACTTTACCAATTAGGTTACAGTTCAGTAATTCCTATAAGTTTCTATTTAAAAGATGTTATTTGGGAGCACTATTATCCATTAGCCACTAATTTATTATCCATTAATATTCCAGTGTAAATTAGTAAGATCACTATTCTCTAAGAATATAGAGCTGAGAAAAGAAAAATGATTGCAAAAAACTTTAAAGAGCTCAAATATCAAAGTTCAGAGTATAGGATCCTGTCCACAGGCCAAATCTACAATCATTTGTTGGGAAGCTATTGAGTAACCAAAAGGCACTTGGAAAGAGATGCCGAAACTGGGAAGACGGCGGCTTGATCCAGACAGTCCTAAATCCTGGGTATTCATTTCTCCCCCTTCTGTCTTTTCATTATTACACACACAGTTTTAGCAGGGAACAAGTCAACTTGCTAGATATTTTCCCACCCTTCTTCACATGTAGGTATGATCATGTGTCTAAATTATGGCCAGTGGGAGGCAAACAAAGATAATATTTGCAACCTCAAAATTATATCCTGAAAAGGAAGCTTCTTATCCTGCACCACATCTCTTTTCTCCTCCTTGCGTGCAGAGCAAGGGCATGGTACTGGTTATCCACTGGATTAGTCTGCTGGGGCTGCCGTAACAAATTGCCACAGACTGGGCAGCTTGCGAAGGTATACAGGAGGAGATCCAAACAGAACTTTCTCTTACTTTGCGATTCTGTTTGAGGCAGTCTTTTTTTTTTTTTTTTCCCATTGCAAATGGGTTTATTTAAAGTTTCAAACAAGCTAGTGTACACAGTGCTCAAGTGTCCTGAATTTCACCAACATGTCACTGTAAATCCCACTGGAGAGAGGCACAGCAGGCTCTCTCCTCGTCTGCTTGAAGGACGGTCTTCACTTGGGTTGCTGCACACAGCATGAGTGTGGATTCACGGGGTACGTGGCTCGTTGTCCTCAGATGCCGGCTGCTCTTCATTGCTCCCTGGGACTCCGCACAGGGGCTGTCTCCGCTGAAGTACCACTGGCTGGGTGTCGCCGCGCCCTGGGCCTCTTCCCAGACTCCCTGGTTTATCAAGGCGGCCTCTTTACTGGCCTCAGCGGAGAGTTCCAGCACGTGGGCCAGGCTCCTTTGAAGCTCAAGATCTTTTTTCACGGCCACGTCCTTCAGTTCTCCCAGTAAGCCCAGCACACGGTTTCTTCCGAATTCCCAAGGCCGAGCTCTGACAGCAGTTCCCGAGTGGCCTCCAGTTCGGGCTGCAGGGCGTCTAGGCGCCGCGCCGGCCTCGCTCCGCGTGCACCGCCCGCGCGGGCAGCCCGTGCCGGGTGCGGCCAGCGCCCTGTGCTGGTCCTCGAGCCGCCCGCCCGCGGCCTCCGAGGGCCGCCAAGGCCCCCTCCAGCCCCCGCCGCTTCCCACGGAGGCGAAGTCTGCGCTTCAGCGCGTGCGCCTTCCTCTGCAGCTGCCCCTTCTCTTTGCACAGTTCTAGCAAAGTTGTTTCCGCCTCTTCTTCGAACCGAGAGAGGCCGTTTTCCACCATGACGGCGAGAAGAGTCAGCAGGAGCGTCTGGGACTCCATCTGCTCCATCTCTTCGGACCAGCTCGGGCTCTTGTTCCGAGGGACAGAAGATGATGCCGAC
Source organism: Lemur catta (assembly GCF_020740605.2). Classification (NCBI taxonomy): domain Eukaryota; kingdom Metazoa; phylum Chordata; class Mammalia; order Primates; family Lemuridae; genus Lemur; species Lemur catta. The sequence continues at coordinate 30,577,073 of NC_059138.1, forward strand.
TCCCTTTGCTCTGCCGTTTTTCCCCCGGTTGTGCAGTCTTTCGGACCCGACTGCCCTCGTTAATGGCAGAGAGATCCAGCCCAGGGGGGCCGTGCCGCGCCCTCCTCCCGCGTGGACTGCAGGTCGCCCCTGCCCGCCCCGCCGCGCTCTGCTCTGCCGCTCCGGAGCGGGCGGAATCTGCCATTTTCGGGGCAGCCTTTCTAAGACAAAAAAAATTGAACAGGTCATCCCTCCTCTTCTCTGATTTCTTCTTGAATGCACTTTGACTCTATGTTTAATACTCATCTGAATATATCCAACTAGGCGAATGCTTCGGATCACAGTATCATCTTGCACATAATAGGTCTCTAATCTGTGGCAGCCAGATGGATTTGGGTCCTAATTTGTGATAGATATGAGGATCTCAGAGGTATAAATTCAGATATTGGCTTCATCAGACCTTCTTGCCACATTCATGTTGTCAACTTGAAAGATAATGCTCGTTTTGTAAAGTGTATGCCTCTGTGATATTAAAATTCTTTGCCACAAAATGAAAACATTTCACAATAATTACTTCTTCAGGATACTTAGCAAACAGAGGAGTTACTGGGTTTCTTTTGGGGGTAATAGAATGGTTCTAAAATGGAAGTGGTTGGGAAACTCTGTGAACATATTAAAAACCACTAAAATGTACACTTTAAATGGGTGAATTATGTAGCATTTAAATTCTATCTCAATCAAACTGCTAAAAAAATTTGGGGAAAGTAGGAAGTACCATGGCTAAACACACTGAGAAGTCTTGCGTACTGTATCCACCCTTGGAGAATTTATGAAGGCTGTAAGGTATCTGCCTCAGAAATATAATTTTTTATATGCATATAACTTGATATAGTTAGTATTTATCTCCTCCAAAACACACATTGAAATTTAACTCCCGATATGGTGATATTGAGAGGTAGGGCCTTTAAGAGATGATTGGGTCATGAGGGCTCTGCCCTTATGAATAGATTAATCCATTCATGGATTTATGGATTAATAAATTATTACAGAAGTGGTATTATAAAAGGAAAAAACTAGACCTGAGCTAACACACTCAGTCCCCTTGCCATGTGATGCCCTGTACCCCTTTCGTACTCTGCAGAGAGTCCCCACAAGCAAGAAGTCCCTCACCAGATGTGGCCCCTCAACCTTGGAATTCTCAGCCTCCATAACTATAAGAAAAAAATTCTTTTCCTTTGTAAATTGCCCAGTTTTAGGTATTCTATTATAAGCAACAAAAATGGACTATGACATAACTACATTGATTATTCAAGGTCTTCTTGGAATTATTTAACTTTTAATCATTTTATTACTTAGCTCTTGTAGCAGAGCTGTGTGTATAATACTCTGAACTACTGCCATCCTGGCTTAAACAGGAAGGGGTACAAATGTATCATGCAACAAATATCTAAGGGAAGGGAGTCCAAGACTGTCTCAGAAACTCAGCAAGGCCAGTGGTGAGACTTTTTCCATTTTCTGCTCCACTGTTCTTAGCCTGTAGGGTTTTGTCATTTGGTTTGGTGACCCAAGTCCCAATTTCCCCACTCTGCCCTCTGAGCATGAAAAAGACAGAAGCATTTTGCAAGACTTTCTACTTGTCTTTCTTTATACAAAGCTCTCTCATGTGGCCTCTCCTAACAGCAAAAGAGACCAGGTTTCCAGGATGTATTCTATAAGAAGAAAGGGAAGGAGGAGATTATTAATGGCGTTTGACTCTCCAATTCATTATCTGTAAGGCCACCCTTTTGATTATTAATATTTGACATATTTGTGTACATAAATGTACATATGGGTGTGTATATACATCTATATCTCCTTTTCTCCTCCCCATTTTATATGAAATATACTTACTCCTTTCTATAGGACATAGTTCAAAAGTCACACCTATTAAGAGTAACTGCATCCATCCTAAAGTCCAGATTTCCACACGATGTGCAGCCTTCAGCATTGGGTCCTGTATTTCTCCTTAAAGACTCATATGCTAACAAGTAAGTTATCTACCCTCAACCCATCCCAAGCAACTCTCTCTCACAGGCAAAGCCTCATATTTATTATCAGATTAAGCAATGATTAGTGCTGATTATCTAGTTTGAAAAGATAAATGCAAATTCCGATGAGGAAGCTTCTAATGTACAAAATGGACAGAGAGCACAATATATACACACACATACATTCTTACTATTTTTAAAAATACAATTTGTATTTACTGTCTCCTAGGTTCCACAAGGCAACCAAAATAGAAAAATTAAAAAAAAAAAAAGAATTGAATAAAGAGATTATTGGAGGTTGAAAAGTTAAGTGAAAACTGTACCGGGATAAATATGCGGTTTGGTGGGGAGTAAGAAAGCCATGTCAGCCTTGGCTCTGGTATATAATCATTCTGGTGTATTTGGAGCCCTCTGGCATGATGAGAGCTATACTGAAAACTAGAGCAATAGCATGCCCAATGCTATCAGAAGTTACTAGGTTAAAAAGGCAGTTTCAGAAAGACAACAGACATTTGGAGATGGGAGTCTCTGAACCTATATAATCTATTTTCTGCCTCTGGAGGGGTCCCTTGCACAGTGGACATATGAGCATGCACACACACACACTTGTTTTTGTTTCCCTAGGTGGTTTTTTGTATTATTAAAAAGTGGAGATGAATATTATGAAATATTTTTACCTAAACCAATTGAATTAGCTGGACACTTTTGTAGTTACTCTGAATTTGGTATCTCTGAAGGACAGGTTTTATGTTTTTAAAGGGATTCTTAGGATAACTTTGTTGTAGAAATTGTTATGATTCATGTGTTTTTACCTAAACGTCCAGTTTTCCTTAACCTATGTGTTTATTCCCTTTTGTATTTGTATAAACTTATGGGGTACAAGTGTAATTTTATTACGTGCATAGATTGCATAGTGGTGAAATCAGAGCTTTTGGCATATTCATCACGCTGTTTATTCCTTTTTAAAGCTCCCTGAAGTTATGGTGGGGCATCTTATAAATTTCACAACTTTCACGGTTCACTTTATACTTAATTCCTATTCTGTCTTCTCTAGATGTACAAAGCAATGGATTGTTATTTTTCTACATTCTCTTTGACCTGTAGTACTGTTAGATTTTTCTCTTGGCAAAATAATCCAAGTTTCTTTGCTTAAACTTTCCTATTTCTCAACACTTTAACAGCTCTCATTGAGGTCCTCCATTGATATATTAATAAATAGTCATTTTCACTTTTTTTCTCTGCATGATTATTTGAAATAGTATTTCTAAGAAAAATTTAATATAACTTTAAATGGTTTTACACTACATGCATTACAGGATCTAAAGAAATACACTCCCAAGGTTAAAAAAAGAGTAGTGATTACTTATGAAAACTTAGGCTAAACTAGGTAGCTCCAGAAAATGGGATAAAATAAAACATGAAGGTTTCATTTGTCAGAACAAAAAGATTTGCCGTGATAATTACAATTTGAAAAGTCTATTGTGAGGCCCCCGGAGAGGAAAAAACCCTACAGCCTCTATGGGATAATAGGAACAAGAGCAATAAGCAGCATGGGATTTTCTAGAGGGGGAAAGTCACTCAAAAAAAACTAAAGGCCTTTCTTTAACAAAATTACAAAATTAGTAGATGAAGGAAAAGTATTTAGTTTAATTCACCTGGTCAGCTATAAAGCTTTCAATAAAGTTTTACCTCAAAATGCAACTCAAATTATCTTATGAAAAAAAAAGTATAACTTTTGAGACAACTGAAACCTTTTACTTAATAAAGTGCCCAGCAAAGCTCTTGAAGCCTAGTATCAGACAAAGAAATACGAAAGCAGGCTTACATCAACATTTAAAGGATAAGGGACTACCTACCACACACCTTCAGGCTACTTCTCCCCTAATGACCTTTCCTTCAAAGACCAGAGCCTTAGTTTGGGGGTGTGGAGGAGAAAGCACCAGAAATGTCACGGAGTCCAGGATAGGTGGAGACGACAGGGTTGGGGAAGATGTGTATGAAGCATGGTAAACCACCCCTTCTCTTCCCTGCAGACCCCCAAGGTGCCCGCAGCCAGTCTTACGCCTCCTCACCCTTACCCTCAGGATACAGAGGATTCTTCTCTGGAAAACAAAGAATTCCAGTGAAAAAAGCAAGGAGAAAGATTCAAGAATCAAAGGTTCAAATATAGGACACCAACAAAAGTAAGAACCAGTACGTCAGCTATGTACCACCAAGAGAGAGTAAAGATTAGAGCAAGAGATGAAGGACTGATCGGGGGCGAGGGTGGAAACTGCTTAGAACTGTGTTTCAAAAGTTAGAAAGAACACTGATAGGCCTCTGACATATTTTTGCAGTATTTATTTTAATAAGTTTATTTTGAAAAATACTCCAAAGAAAATATAAATGAAAAATACTTATAGAAAAATAAACCAAGAAAAAATGAAGCAATATTAAATCCTGGAAAAACAAAAGGCTTTATCAGAAAGGAATTACAATCATAATTCACCCTTTGGCCCAAAAAGTGAAAAATATTTATGTAATAGTGTTTATATTAAACATCCACTATTACCTTAACCAGAAAATTATAATTATCTTGAGATTGGGAGAGAGTAAGTAGGTGAGAAACATAAAAGAGAGGTAAATCCTGTAGTTCTAAGACAGAAGGTCAATATATTTCTATAGTTATAAAATCAAGAAATATATATATATTTTTGAGTATGGATGTGAATAACAGAAGAAACACCTTAAAGGCATTGAGAGTGGTAATTTTTGCAGAGGAGAATAGTTAGGAGTTATGGTTAGGAAAGTTGTATTTTGGTATAAGCCATTAGTAATAAACATAGCATTATTTTCAGAAAAGTTGAATGTAACAAAATAATAAATGCTAATAGGAAGAAGTCCCTGGAGAAGATTATACGGAGTTCTTTTTAAAATCCAGCAAACTAACTGGATAGATTAAGTTGTAGACTTTATCTTTTGATTGGCCAATGTTTTCTTATTTCTGAGAACTGTCCATTAATTAGAACCCTTCTGGACAAATGTGAAGTTACCATAGGCACATAGATTAAGTCACAATTTGTAAAGAGCTCTTTATAAATATGATGTCATTTTATTAGCTTATATGCATAAAATTTTATGATGTTTAACTTGGTTTTCTCAAATGGTTTTGTTTGGCATGTATAGAAATACAAAACCCACTTAAAAATTAAAATCACAAAATCCCTGAAAGTATTAAAGAAATATATTTTTCACCTAAAATCTTATGTTTCTGTTCTAATGGCTTCACATCTCTATCCAAGACTTTCTTCCTCAAATTTTCTTCCTTATTTTTTATTCCCGTTCCTTTTGGCCCACCTGGTGACTCTAAATTTTTTTCCAGCCTCCTAGGTTCTTTAGGACCTCATGTAGCTACTGAAGGTAATTACTGCTAAAAGAGACTAACCTGGAAGGAGCTGCAAGAAACGCAGCAATGCACTAGCCACTGCAAACTCTGAAAGGCACTAGTGGCTCCAAGAACTCACAAAGATAAGCTTCATAGAAATAATCTGAATTGAATATGGACCAGGACCTTAGACATTCATGGTGGACTAAGATCTGCAGGAGTCAAAAAGAAAAAAAAATAGTAAGTTTGTGGAAAAGGAATAGTCACTCATTCTTGATCTCTGGTCAAAGATGAAAATTTTCACAAAGAATTGCATGGTACAGTGCAAAACTTTAACACACAAGCAGCTGGTCTATTCGTGCAAGTCAATGGGGGAAATCAAATTGTTTATTTGACAAGCAAACTAAGATGGTAACAAAGAAAAGGAAAAAAGTTTGGCCCAATTCTTTTACTTTTCAGTTTTGTTGTATTTTCAGTTCAGGTATTGTAAAAAATAAACTGCTTTAGCTCAATTTTTGGAAATACCTGTTTTTGTGTTATTTGTGATGACTTAAAAGGGATCATACCATTCTGAATTTCTCAGTGACCAATACATTTGTAGATGATATTCTTTTATTTCAGGAAGCTGCCAGAAGCAATTAAGGAAGACTGTATTCATCACAGCAGAATATATTCTGTTAAACTAATTGGAGCATTATATGCTACAATCTTGGCAAAATGCACCAACTACGAAGAGATGTCACTGTCTTAATAATTCTATGATAGCCATAGGAGGACAAACAGTTGTTGTTGACAACTGTTTGATCTTCATAAGTCTGCTGCTGTGACAAGCTACAAACTATATTTTATCCTCTACTTCTGTGATCCTTCACCCAGATAAGAACCAACACCTGGCATCTTTTCAAATTTTCTTTTTTTTTTCCACCTTTTACATCAGTGGCAAAAGTTAAAAAGGTAACATGAAAAGAAAGATGAAACAGGAATACTGTTCAAATTGAAGGACTGTAGTTTCAAGTTTCAATCCTGTATCAAAACATCTCCGCCTTATCTTCTTTCCCAGTCATCACAAATGATGAGTACAAAGAGGTACACAAACATCAGTACAATGCTACGTGTGTACTGCAATCCAAAAATCACAGCTACAAAATTATACCTGACATATCAAAAACTGACAGTCACATCCTCAAGATTTCCTTCTCTCATTCCCATGGACCTTCTTTATTAATAAATCTGACACATAAAAAGCATCTATATGACTAAAGTGTCAGTTACTGGAAAGACCGTTTTGATCTATTTCTCAACTTTTAGAAGAAATATTCTCCTTTTCATGAATACAGGATCTGTTCACTGACTGGCAGCTTTCAAATGACCACCTCTTGAAGTTTAATTTTAAGTTTTAAATAAATATTGTATGCATGCAGAATAATTACAATGCTCTAGAGAGATACTGTATAATGACATTGATTCTTTTTTATCTGAAAATGCCAAACCCTTAAGGCAGCAAAGTCTGCATTTGCCACAGATGTGGGAAGGTTCATTCCATTTGTTAAATTTCAGAAGGGGCATGCATAGCACTTTCATTAAGATGCTAGCAGTATTTCCTGAGTAAACTCCAATTTTCATGAGTTTAAAACTTCTTACCTTTAGACTTATCAGGTCTAAGCTACAAAATAGAATTTGCTGGTCTTCAAATGAATGTTTTACACATTTTTCTAAATGAGTAAAAAGTTTTTTCATTCTAAAAATGAACGAGTCTAATAAAATCTAGTTTGTGGATATATGAAAATCCTCTTCAGAGTCATCCATGTTGCGCAGCATTTTACAAATGACGCTTGTGTGTTGCTATTTAAAGACTAAAATAGTCGTTGGACTTATATCTATATATGGTATCACAGTTCCCTACTAAACTCCATTAGTGGATCATGCATTTTTTCACATATTTAAAATGATAAGAATAAGGCAAGGATCAGAGACAGAAATCAGCATTATGTCAGGGTTCTTTTTAAAATTGCATTCTTCACTTAAACGTAGCCCACTCATACCTTAGCAGCCATAGACATATATCAGGAAATGATAATTCTATAGTAAGGATGTATCCTGATTCAGGAACTTGTTTAAATATGTTGGCTCATCAAAATATTTTGGTAAAATCGGATTGAAAAATTACTTTAAAAATTTTGTCAATTTTTAACCATCCGATTTTATTTGGCATCACTTTCTCAGATGTGCTTTTGACCAAGAGCTCATGGCAGCTGATACTTTCCAGCCCATCAGCAAGTCTCAGGGCTCTGCTTCCAACACCTTTTTCAAATGTGGATGCTGCTTATGCACTCCACCACTACCATCTTGGGCCAGCCTTGACTATCAACTGGAATGTAGCTATAGCTTCCTAATTGGTCTCCTTGTTTCTAGTCTTGCTCTACTACATTCATAGTTCTCCATAGCAACCAAAATTAATTTTAGAAAAATAGAAACCAGATATTTTCACTCTTTACCCCCCATGCATTCAGATTATACTTACACTGGAATAAAACCCACACTGCTCTCTGTGGCCACTAATCCCATATAGTATCCACCCCTGGCATATTCTCCAGCTGCATCTCCCACTTTTTCTCCTTCCTTCACTCTACTCCAGCCTACACTGCATTTATTTCCTTCTACGAGGGAAGCTGATTCTTGCCTCAATGTCTTTAAACTTGCTGATCCTTCTGACTTGATTTTTCTCCCATATTTTTCCATGACCCCCTACTTTCCTCCCTTCAACAAAGAATTCTCTGACCAATCTTTTCAAAATAGTCACTCTTCACCCTTTGTCTCCTTTTTCTGCTTTCTTTATCTTCATTTTAATTACTGCTATCTGAAATTAAGGTATATATTTGTGTATGGACTCATGGTGAATTTTGACCACTGGAAGCTCCATAAACCCTTGAACTTTTTCTGTCTTGGTACTATTAACCCAGCATCTAAAATAGTGCCTGAATAATGAAAATAAAGAAATGGATATGTGAATAAAAGTAGGGAAGGCAAATGGCTGATCTTTGGATTAATATTTACTTTTACATTGACCATTATTTTAAAAAATCATTTGTCCATGCCCATGAGTATATTATCTGAAACCTTTGATTGCCACATTTGTAGTTTTCTTCTATACTCATGATACTTACCACAGGTGCTTTTTTTCCAACTTGGTCCATAGTGGCAATATTTTACACACCGGGAATACTACAGTCCAACAGACATATGTGTATACTAATCAAACATTTCAAAGCATGAACATAATGTGATTGATGCAAAATTCTGATTCTGGCTTTTTCTCCTGAGCCCCATAATTAAATATGCAACTGATGTCTGAGATCTTTTCATGTATATCTTGGAGGCACATCAATTTCAACATGTCCAAAACTGAACTCATTATTTCCTTCCAGACTTTTCTTCCTCTGCATTTTTTTATTTTAGTAAAAGGTAATGCAATCCAACAAATCACCAAGTATAAAACATGGGGGTCATCCTATTCTTCCCTCTCTCCATTTCCTTCCCGAACCCCAGCCTCAAGTCACTGTTCATTCTGGAGTTCATTCTCTTGAGCTTCCCTGCCGCTGTCCTAGCTGAGGACCTCATCTTCTGGGTTATTGTAGCTTTCTGTTAACTGTCTCCCTATCTTTAACTCTGGTCTTTTGTGATATTTGCTCTATTTGTAAACATGTATGGATATATTTTTGAGAATCAAGATGGCAGACGAGAAAAACCGCCAACCAAAGTGTCTCTGCAAGAAAGACAGATTTTAGAAGAAAGTGAAAAAAAATAATCAGGCAGACAAACATAGACCAGATGAGTGTCGGAAGGAAGGTGCCTGAAACTACAGGAGACTCCACATGAAGAAGTTGTGGAGGAGAACTGGAAGGAGAAAGGCCCCCGAGAGGCTTGGAGACCAGCAACAAGGGTAGGTGGAGCAGCTACATTTCCCCTTCCTTGCGTTTTGGACTGCGGATGGGCTCCTGAGCAGAGAGACTTGCCCACTCCAGCCCAGAGACGGCCCCCGCCAGTGAGCTGTGAGCTCTCGTGGACAGGGCACCAGGTTCCCATCTCCCTCGGGGCACTTCCTGATCCGCAGACCCGAGCAGATCGGCAGACGCCATATTGCTCCATTCTCCCCTCCCCCTTTGCCTACCGGCCACTGCCGAGAGAAACAGTTTAGCCACCACTCGGAGGCATCTGCAGGGAACGGGACCTCTCCTTTTGGGGACCCACAGCAGACTGAGGGATACTCAGATTGTGAGCTCCTTGCCCACCCGCCCTCTCAGGTGCTGCTTGCCTGGTGACTCCAGGAAAGCGAGGTAAATCCTGAGGTGGAGAGACACCGATCCAGCTTGGGCACCTGGTGGGTGACTTGAGACAAGCACTCTTCTCCCTGGAAGGGTCACGGATTGATCTCCAGGGCCCAGGGGACAGGCCTGCATACACCCAGGCCTCAATCGTACTGCCCTGGGGCACAGAAGGGTTATTTGTGAAGGACCCTACTGAATGTGTATACCTTCAGGGGCAGACCAGTGTGCCTGAGGGGCAACCCTCCTCTCTTAGGAAGGCCATGCGCCAGCCCAGGCTGGGTTCCTGGGCAGGTAACCTCCTGGCCTACATGACAGCCAGGATAGATCCACTGTCTTGAGGTCCCTGCCTGTTGGCAGAGGCCCTGGAGAAACTTTGGAATAGGGGAGGGTGGAAAGGAGCAAGGCCTGCTCTAGACTATAGGTCTCAGACAGCCCCACCCCCACACACAGACTTTTCTGGTGAAAGGGACCATTCCAGCCCCTCCCTACCAGCTTTTCCCAGAGGCAAAGAACAGACCTTTGACCCCTGCTAACAGCATTTGTGAAGTCTGAGGGCAGGCTGACCCAACCCAGCTCTCCCCAGACTCACTCCCTGACCTGCCCCCACTGAGGTGCAGAATAAGGACACACCTGGAAGTCCTAGGGCCGCACTCACCACCTGAGGCACTAGGGTGCCTCTCCAGAGGAACGAGAGCTGGTTACAGGATCCAAAAACAACACTGCAGTCTGCCTCTCCCAACCAGCGCCACCTACTGACAGGGAGGTCATTCTGCACACCATTTTACCGCATCTGCTGACTCATCGTATAGGGTGTGGTCAAATCTCATCCACAAACACCACCTAATGACTCAGAGACTAAACAGGGTGTGTCATCATCCAAACAAAAATCTAAAGGCAAGAAGCAGCAGCTGATCCAGATGGGAAAGAATCAGCAAAAGAACTCTGGAAGTATGAAGAATCAAACAGAAAATACACCCCCAAAGAGAAACACCAGCTCTCTAGCAATGGACTTTAACCAAACTCAGAACACCAAAATGACAGAAGAATTTCAAACATGGATCATCAGAAAACTCAAAATATGCAAGGAAAAATGGATAACCAACACAAAGAAACCACAAAAAAAATCCAAGACTTGGAAGAAAAATTCACCAAAGAAATGTAAACATGTATGAGCTTTAAAAATGTAAAACTGATTGCGTTATTCACCTGTTTTGAACTCTTTAGTCCCTCCCAGGTCCAGAAGTCCAAATTACTCAGCTTGGTCTTTAATGGCTTCTGATTCCTAGCTCCAATTAAATTCATCTCCCACTGTATCCCCCTAGACCTCACTCTTCATCCAAGGTGGACGATGTAGAGTGTTCTGCAGACACTACTCTTCCACCCCCTATGCCACTGTGCATGCTCTCCTTCCTTCCTCAAGTAATCTTGTACTTTTTATACTTCTAATTACCACTCATTCTTCTGGGGTCCCTTTAAGAATTTTGTCTCTTTGAAGTGTATTTCTATGTTTATCACAATCTCCCCAATCCACCCCTACCTCATAGAACTATTACCTTCTTTGAGTACATACTCTTATAATTGTTCCCATTACACTGATTACAGTAATGTAATTATGTATCTCTCTGAACTAAGCATATGAGCAACTTATGACTAGGTAGTGTATTTTACTATTACAGTGTCTGATACCTAACAATTGTTGAATATTTGCTGAGCTAATGAATAAATGATTAAATAAATGTATATTTTGTTTTCATGTACTTTTACATGTGAGTTTGCTGAGTTGAGAGTTTTTAGCAACTGATAAAATATATTTTTAAAACAGTTATTAATTAAATTAAATATGTTTAAAATGTGTTACAAAATTTTCTTGGTTCCCTTAATAAAAATAAGCCCACTATTATTCATATTCAAGCTTTTTACATTTAGTATTTTTTTCTTTTGAGCACCCCTTTGTAATTCATTTTGTATCCATTGAGTTAATGCTGATTATAATTAATTATTTTTATCTTCATGTAGATGTCATATGGACTTTTATAGTCATTCCATTATAATTAAACACACATTAATGGACATTTGAAACATGCCACCCTTTTTAAATAAAGCTTATATCTGTGGTCCACTGCTGGTGAAATGACCCAATATTAGAACAGTAGTTTGTAATTTTGATAGAGAACACATTTGGCTTTCAAGTTTTTAAATCAAGGCCCTTTTCCAGTTGGTTGAGTACCAAATGCATTGCACAGATTCTCTTTACATATAAGAGTATTATCTATTGCCATGGGTAGATTTAAGGATAATGCTAAGGACAGCCTCACTAGATTTAAGTCTGGAGTTATTGCCTAGCATATATTTAAAAATTGTGTTAAACTACTGCTGAAAAATATAAAATAGTAATTTAAAATATTTGTTACTCCACTGTCAAGTAAATTTTATTTTCAACTTGATCCCTGGAATTCTTTTTATTGTATTTTCTCACTATCAATAAGACTCATTTGACGTTTGTTCAAAAATTCTTTATATGTTCTATTTCAGGGTTTTCCACTGGTGTCTCAGACTAGCCTAAGATCCCATAGAGGTGGTTCACATTTCATATTCAACCACAAAGGCTTCATTTGTGTTTGTCTTATATTTGGGAGATCTGTTTAAGGTTTGTTGAAATAAAAAGGGAAGGAGTTCTGCAACTAAATAAAGTTTTCAAACCATTGCTGTACTGTTTTATAAAATTTTGCAAGGAGTATACTGACTTTTCATGAAGATACATTTCATATAATAAATTCATCTTTCATTTGGTAAACATTATATATTAAGCAGTCTAAAAAGAAAGATGATTATCACTTTTATAGAATCCACATAAACACAATATTTGCTAGAATCCAAATGCAATCCCTTCTGTCCTTTGGAAAAAGCAAGTTCTCTATCCAGTTTTCTTTAATTGCTGGACAGACAAGTTTTGATGTAAGGGGTGTTTTCAGAGGATATGGAGAAATCACAATTTTTTAGTACATTCAACTTGTAATTTCAGAAAAAATATCTATATAAAATTGTCAGCAAAATATGTATCTAAAGAACTAAACTTCCATTTGTATTGCAGGGCCAATTTGTTTTTTATTTCTTTTATGTAAGCCCCACCAAGACTGGCTCATTATGACCAAAGCTGATGTGATATTACTGTGAAAGTAGTATGGCCACCGTTTGACAGAATCATCCTTCTCCATTCTGGAATCCTGCAATACTTTGGTGACCAGCCAGTTTGAGTGGTCTCAGTTGCTGATACTTTAAAAGAAACACTCACTATGAGGTGAGTTTAAAAATTAGGAAGAGTCTGGTCAGGAATAACATTAATTGGGTGTCGGGCAGATGTGGGGCAGGGAGGGGATGGGTGTATACATACATAATGAGTGCGATGCTCACTGTCTAGGGGATGGACACATTTGAAGCTCTGACTCAGGGGGTGTGCGGGGGCAAGGGCAATATACGTAACAAACTGTTGTACCCCCACAATGCTGAAATAATAATAATAAATTAGGAAGACTGATTTCTTATATAAATATATGGAGATAATTTATCTACTTATCTATCTTCTATATATAGATTATACAGAATGAAAGATACACTCATTTCAATTTTTAGGGGATCTATTTACCTGTAAACAGTAAGGCAGAAAGAATAGGGATGCTGAAGTTAGGCAGAACTACCTCTGATGACACACTTCTGCTGTGAGTGTGACTTCTGATTATCTCACTCTCTGAGCACCCGTGTCCTCATCCATGAAAAATGGACAATATTGTCTTGCTGGAGCATGGCTGGACAACAGCATATAAATTTATAATTTGTTGATCAAAGTATTAAGCACTCTACTCAGCAAAAAGTAAAAAACCATATAGTTTCAGGATGAGTTTAGCATTATAATACCCCCAATATTTCTTTCTGAATACAGGGTATTCAAATTATATATTTCTTTAAAACATGACAGGAATGTCTTTAAGTAAATTTTTACTAGCTATTTTCAAAAGAAAAGGCCAATTAAAAGATACTTGATATACTTGTTTCAATATATATCATATTTCTGTAAATTCAGAACAACCTTCACAAAGTTTTTTAGCTAAATCTTGAAAGTGGAACATGAACATGATCTTTCTGCCATGACTGTAGAGGGACCTTTCTAAAACTGTGACGATAGCATATTTATATTTATGATGGTATGTTTGAAATCTCCAGTATTTTTCCTAAATTTTGGGCTGAGTCCCAAAATCTAGAAAAACTAAGCTGATCTGTAGAGCTTAGTTTTTAAAACAAAAATGCTCACAGAAATGCTTACTGATAAGCAAGTTCATTTGGGGATAAAACCAGAAATAACAGTCCTCAGCTAGAGATTGTGCTCAGTTCTTGAGCAAGAACTGATCAATTTTTCCAAATTCAATGATTCCTTCCTTCTCAGGTGTCCAGGGCCCACACCAAAGTGACCCTCAAAAATATCTTCTCAATATGCTGTATTCAATGTGCCCTTTTACAACCGCCTACACATCCTCTATACTGCCGTCACAACCTAATTCTCCTGAGACTCGTCGTTCATGGGTTGTGTGGGTTACTACTCATAGCTAACTAAAATCTGAATTAGCTTATGTGATTCTTTTCCCACATCACACAGCACATCATAATAAAACTGGAAATGGCCAGTGTTTTCATGTCTGTCTTCATTAAAGTTTCATTGTTAAAATAATTTTGAGCAAGCCAAAAATGTGAGAAGTCTTCAGTAATGGCAAAGCCACTTTTTGCTGGATTCAATCAGATCTTTAATAAGAGGTGATTGAAATTTCTCCCATGCTCTTGGTATCATTGGCTGGACAGGAATCATAAGATACTCTTTTTCTCCTGTGTCCCATTCACCTTAAATTTGTCTAGTAGTTGGAGAAAGTATCAGTTAGAAAAAAGATGAACTGCCAAATACTGAAGTCATAACAAGGGGACATAAGATTAAACTGGGAGTACATCTTTAATTCTCATTTAACTGTTTGTAATATTTAAAGCCTTGAAGAAGGACTAAATGATTTCTCACTTTTTCCATACTTTCTCCATATGAAAATATTATAAAACCTTAAAAACACCCTTCCTAAAAATTGCTATCCTTTCTCCAGGTAGTTCCCAATTATCCCTGTCAACTCATTTTAAAAAATCTAAATACTTGGGTTACCTGAATAAAGATTATTCATTTTATTTCATGTATTTTTACTATTAATGAAGATGATCTTTCTTTCACATATTACTCCGTTAAGAATTCCACCCATTTTCTTCTATATAAAAAGGCTTGAAAGACCATTTCCCCAAAGAAAATCTTGTTGTTCTTTCATGAAATTTGCGTCCACTGTTGAAATAATACCCAGTATAATTTATCAGAGGACACTGAAGAGGATGAGATATGGAAGATGCTTCAAAAAAAAAAAAAGAGTTATAGCTTCTCTGTACATTCATTATCTCACTTTTGAAAGTAAAGTTTTGCTGAAAATAGAATAAATATTAGAAGCAGATAGCCCAAGGCTTAAATAATAAATTTTCTCTCTACTTGTTGTGTGACCTTGAAATCTACTTTTAACTTCTGTACTGTTCAATTTCCATGTCTGTAAAATAGGAAGAGAAATGACTATTTCTCAGAGGTTGCAAGAGGCACTGGAGATGATAATGTGCCTGGCATGTAGTAAGTAATTTATAAACGTCAGTTTATTTTCACTCTCACCCCCCTCAAGTCTAATGCTAATTAATTGACAACAATTAAGTACATTTAATGTTTAAATTTGCAAAGGGGTTTAATGTTTAGTGACAAGTTGAAATCACAATTCATAAATGTTTTATGACCAATTTGATATCAATCAAAATAGTCTAACAATTAGATTCCCATGGTGACAAGATTTTATTTTAGATGTCTTTTTAACTATTACAGAACATATGTATGGAAAAGTATTCCTGAACTTTAATTGTAGTTGCTCAATTTAGAGAGATGTATACTGCAACTCCCTCAACTTTGGCCTTTTCTCTGGGTTACTGTGATAACCTCCCAAAAGAGTTGAGTCAATCTCTGCACTGGTGATTATCCTCAGACACATATGATCATCTCTATACTGTGCACAAAAATCTTCTATGGCTCCACACTACTAAGAGATTAGAATCCAAACCATTCATCTGGTATTTTAAAAAGTGATTTTTTTACCCTTACCTTCCCACCTAACTGACCCACCCATCCTACATACTCACATTCTCCCACACAGGTACAGCTACATAAATAACCAAACATCTACACTAACCTATTCATAGTGCTGGAAACTCAACATGCTATGATCTTTCATCCTCAGTACCACTGTGTAAAGAGTTCCTATGATTTAGAAGTCCTCCTTTGCAAATATACCACCACTACCACCCCCCACCCCTGGTCCCATTTCTATCCATGACAAATTTAACAGGGTTATCTAAAGCTTATTTTTCAGAGGTTCTGTGTCCACTGAAGGCCAAGTAAGCTCTTAAATTAACCTTCTTACAGCCAACAACTATTAACTTCAGAGAATATTAAAAAAATAAATAAATAGCTAACCCAGATAGGTAGATTCTTAAGGGGAACTGACACTTGGGTAAAGGAAACATCATCTGGTGAGTTTCTTATTTTTATAGCTGCCAACTGGAGCCTGGGCTCCAGTCTGCACCCACCATGCAGGTGCTAAAACTTTGATAAAAAGTATAAAGTTATTAATGGTATGAAGAACCACAATACAGAATTCAGGGATTCAGGGTAACAGCTACTCAAAAGTGAGGGGGAATCCAGGAAAGAAGAAAGTCAGAGAAGAGGACCTCCAAATTCTCTGTGTATACTCTGCTCAAATCTCTGGCTGAATTCGAAATAATTTATGTACTGGGCAGACTAAAGCAACCTACCTAATGGTGAAGAAACAGAACTGAGATTTTTGAGATGCTGTCCAAGAGATTAAATTTGTAATTTGAGTCCAACCAAGTTCCTTGCAGGCAAAAAATAGTCAAAAGAAAAAAATCGATACTCTTTAGAGGAATATAATCAAATCCAGAGTTTCTAAAACCTAACCTTCACAGTATCTAGTATATAATTCAAAATTGCTTGCATATAAAGATATGAGAAATATGACCCATTTTCAAAAGAAAAGACATTTAATGAAGACGGATGCTGAGGCAATTCATATGTTGGAATTAGCAGACAGGATTTTAAATCAGCTATCATAGCACTGTTCAATAACAAAGAAAAATATATTCACAATGCATTAAAATGTTAAAAAAAAATTCAGTACAGAGAAACTATAAAAAAAACAAATGGAAGGTTTTAATCTATAATATACAAAATCAATCTTGCTCTTCCAGAAAGCTTTTCTAGATCCTCATCCTGTAGTTAAAATTAACCTTCTCACTCATTGATATTTATATTTCTATTATGGCAATTTGTTGACATCTGTCATTTGTGATTTATTTATGTACATCTCTATCTCAGATTATAAATATTTGGCATTATTTATTGGAGACTATCTTTTGGCAACAGAAACCTAGTCTGAATTCTCTGAATTGATAACATTATGAAATAGTTAACCATCTGAGGCACTGGAGTCAAGTATACCTATGTTTTAAGTACACCTCCAACAATCTTAGTTAATCTGCCTAAGACTTGGTTTCCACATTTGTAAAATCACAATACTAATGTGGATCTATTGTGACAATTAAGTGAGATACTGTATTAATATATAAAGCACTTACATTTATTTATTCTACAAAAATGTTATTGATCACCTACTATGTATCAGGACTTCTGCTGGGTATTGGAGATAGAAGACTAAGAAAAACTTGTAAGATCCCTACCTTCTTAGGGTTTTTAAATGAAAAAGGGGAGAAAGACATTAAACAAGAGATAAAATTGCTCAATTTCGTAAGTGCTGTGAAGGAAATACACTACTAACTGGATAGGAAGAGCTAATTCAGTAACAGCTCAGTGGATGATGGTTATTTTTATTATATCATTTTTTAATTCCTCACCGCACTATGCCATGCTTTATAGAAAGTATATGCTTAATAAATGCTAAATTTACTTTTCTGTGGTTTAATTTGCATTCAGTAACAAGAAAGAAGAGGTCACCGGCTATATGGTGTGTCCATAACTAGGCTGGCCCAGCCCACAACATAAGCCGTGTATAATAATACTCTTTCCCTTCCAAAGATCTAAACCACTTTAGAAGGAGAAAGTATTTATTTAAATGCAATATAATACATTCATGAATTAAATATAAAAGAACTGAGGTGTGGCATTCAAGAAAGTGACAAATTTGAATTTGACAAGCCAGATTCTTTTTCCTGCAAGGAGGCTTTAGCAGGTAATCTTAGGGAAATTTGTTGTTAAAAGCAAACATTAGAATATAATAACTAAACAAGTGGTTTGGCGTGTAGAACATTAATTGTGCTAATTGTAGGTTAAGAAGAGGTAGATCTCACACTGCTAAATGTTGATTACAAGCTGAAAATTGCTGCATAGGAATTGAGTTTCTGTGCTTTAGCCAAGCAGTTTTGCTTTTGTTTAAATCTGTTTGAGTATGGGGGGCGTGGAGAAGCATTGCTAGAAAAACAATTAGATTAGTTTGTGACACTAGACCCCCTAGGGAGAGTTTTAGGGGACTATTGTGGTTAAGCCCTTAGGACACAATTTCAAACAAATCTTTATCCAATAAAAGTCTCTAACACCCACACCCACACCCACCCTGCCCTACAGCATACCACACACTACACTAATACAAATGCAAACACAGACTTTTTTTTTTCATAATATACGCAAAGCCTGTGCATTGTTGGGAATAAAAACAAGCACACACACACACACACACACACACACACACACACACCATAAATGATGCTAAGGTTTGTTTTCTTTTGAAAAGTACTAATTTAGAAACACAAACTGACTTTTCTCTGCCTTATTTCTATTCAGGTCAATAAGACTCAGGTCTAAAAACGGTCTTTGTTGCTTCTTTTTGTTTTTTTCTTGGTGACTAGATGATATTCAGAAAATGTATAGTTAAGTGTCTGTGCCTAAATACTGAAACTTTAAAATAGGTCTCAAGTTTCTTCTGAGTTTGTAAGTGTCCCCTTTATACTCTCCGGTTCACATACATTTCTATTGTTCTAAGGGTTAAAAACTGCACTATCAAAATGACAAGTCTTATTACTCAGTCAAAGTAAATGGATCACCACATAACCTTTCAGAAATGTTCTTCCTTAAGCTATTAAAACATTCCATGCCCTTAGATGACAACAATTTCTCTGCCTTTTGAAATTTCTTTTCTATCCTGCAGAGTTCATAGAGATATGCTTGGTTAAAATCAACTTATATAAAACTATGCACTGTAAATTCTGACACTTCTGTTTGAATCTCTTTTCAAACACTTGTCTTTGCTCACCATAATAGATGTCAGTTCTTCTGATGTAGTTCAAGCATAAGCTTCATATGAAGACTCAGCTATGTCTATTGCATTTCTGAAGCTACTACTCACTGAAGTTTTGTGCTGTTTGACATCAAAGATAGGCAAGAATCACCTGCTGAGTTCACATGCATGGAGCAAAACATCTTCAAATCACTTTTGCTAGACAAAAGTTTTTTTTTTAATATTAAGCTTTCACTATCATGTGGACTTAAAGACAAATGCAGTCCTCGTTAAGGTCGCAACATTGTATTATTAAAATATGCATCAGAAGCTCTGAATTTAGCTAACTTTTAAACTAAAAGTAATTTGTGTAGTTGCTTCAGATTTGAATTTAGCTGCAAAGAATTAAGCATCATTCAGACAGTCAAAACGTGATTTTTATTCAATACGAAGTTATTTTGCTCAAAGGTAAAAGCACTTTGAACATTCTCAAACCAAAAGTGAATCTTGTAATATTTCTAACTTTAATAGATGTCCTTGACATCAATTTAAGAGATAATTCCATTTAGAATAAATGTATACAGAGCATTTTAAAATTATATATTTTTATTTCTAATCTCTACTTAAATTTCAGGGTTACTATAAATAATACCACATATATATTTTTTGGAAAACAATAACAATATTTTTAAATTTTTACTAAGCAATGCAATTTTGCATTATTCTTGTTAAACCAACATTTTTCATGACAGTATAAAAACAATGTTATAAAGCGATGTAAACATGAAAATTATGTTTTCCATGTCTATAGTGTTCTAGATGAACATTTTAAAATTTGGACTCCCAATGATCCAGTCATTAAACTCAACAGAAAGAAAAGTGAATGATGCTAAAAACAAGGCAAAGACTGGACTTGCCCAAAGATAGGCCCTTTGGTAACTTGCATTCTATATGCTACTACTTTTCAAATGCTTTCATAGGATAGCAATAATCCAAAACTTTGGGAAGATAATGTATCTGTAAATTTCTATTTGTCATTTTTATAATATATTTTAAATACATATAATTTACTGCGACCATGATCTATTTTTTAAAGGGCATTTTGATACAAAAACTGGAAACATCTAACTTTAAAAAGTCATACCTCGATTGTTTTATTTTTGCTTTGGGTCAGTATTTAGGAATTCCTGCTCATGTGTGTCACATCCAACCCAGATAAGCACTGTGTTGACTTGTGGTCACATGTATCATTCAGCCCAAATTGTCTCAGTGGTAGAGTTTGAATAAAGCACAAGAACAGAAGAGAAATATGCAAAGAGTTTTTTTTTTTCAATCCACAAAAAGAATGCAGTGGAGAAAGAGAGAGATAAAAATGTCATGTCAGTGTAATCCCTTAGCTAACTAGTCAACCAGAGAATGGCCACTCAAGTCCAGAGTACCTGTGCCTTTCTTTATTGCAATTACATTTTGAATCATCTTTCTATGCTATGAAAGACTCTGATTAGAGAAATGTTCTGTTTCACATCCTGAAAGGGGTATAGTTAGGAGTGGAATCAGTTCAGACTTTAGCCAAGGCTACAACAGAAAATAAAGGATGGAAAACACCAGAAGAATTGCTAAATGACACTTAAACTCTATTCTAATTTTCTAAACATTTGTGATCAGTACATATACTAAATTTGATTTAAATGAATCATTTGTGTTTGTCACAGAGACTACAGCTCACCAAAATCCAGGTTCTTTATTTCTTCCTGGGTACACAACTATAATGCAGTCTCCCTTGCATATCAGTTCTATCCAATGAAGTATAAACAGAAAAAAATGTGTGTTACTTTCAAACCCATACTCAACCCATAAAATCCTCCCTCAACTTGCTTCCCAAAATTTTCTTTGATTCAAGCTTGAAAGGCATGTGTTGAAAATTGGAAAGTTCCTGGCAGTCTGGGTCCCTGAATGACTGCATGGAAGAGGACCACTTCTTTGACATATTCACCAATTAAAATAGTTACATAAGCCTGAAGTAGAGCTATATTGTGTTTCCAACTATTATACATTTTGAGTTCTACTTGTTATAATAGGTAGTCTACTATCAACCTACAGTATTGCATTTCATCTAAAAAATTATCTAATAAACTTTTACTGTTTAATTAACAAATGTATACATTTTGTACTAGAATGTGAACATTTAACTGTCACATAATTAGTCCCCAGTCCTCTTCTGAGAAAAGTGGCCTGTGATATAAGATGACGCTGTACTGAACATAGCTGGTTTGATGGGGTCAATATCTCCCCTGAAAAACTTGCCACTTAGACAAATGAGGGGAAAGACGAGGAAACACAGAAAACAAATGAACGTGTCTCTAAAATCATCCAGATTTGGTAACCATGCTACACAGATAGATTGTCCCTCAAAACTTTTAAGTGCAAGGCATTAGAGAAAGTTCCTTTTTCAGTTATTAGTGCTGTATAATAAACCATCCCAGAACTTTTAGTATTATAAAACATCCATTTTATTATGCTCATGGATTATACAGTTCTGCAATTTTAGCATCAAAGAAAGGATGGATTCTCTCTGATCCACAGTGCCTAGATTCTTAGATTGGAAGATTTAGAGTGAATTAGCAGCTAAGGATTAGAATCATCTAGAGGCATCTTCATGCTCATGTCTAGCAATTGCTGCCGACTGTCAGCTAAAATGCCATCATGTGCCCTTTTATGTGGTCCCTCAGCATAGGCTTGCTTGGGCTTCCTCTGAGAATAATGGCTGATTTTCAAGAGCAATCATTCCAAGAGAAACAGGTGAAAGCTATGCAATCTTTCACAACTTAGCCTTGAAAGTTACATGGCATCACTTCTATCAGAGTCACAAGTCTGTCCAGATTCAAGGGGAGGAAACAAAGATTCCATCTCTCAGTGGGCTAAATGGCAAAGTCACATTGTAGGAAGACTCCATGGAATGGAAAATATTGCAATAGCCATCTTCAGAAAACACAATCTACCACAAGATCATTAAATGAAGGATGATACATAGAAATAATACAGGATTAAGGCAAAAAGAAGAAATTATGCAGGCAGCTCAGACAAAAGAATGGAGAAAAAATTCTGTTTCTGCCTATGATGAAGTTGCTACTATAACTGGAATTATTTTGTAAAGACCTTGGGTAGTGATATTCATATAAGCACACATGTGTATATATAAACACATATTTCATATACATTTGTATAGATGCACCTGTATACACAAAAGATTTATATTCAGGATAAAGAACTCCTTCAAATTATTAATAATAAAGACAGTCAACTCAATTATTTCTAAATGGACAAAAGTCATGAGCGGGCACATTTTAAGAATATCTAAATGGGAAATAAACTTAATTTCATCAGTTAATATATAAATGAAAAATAAAACCAAAATGAGGTACCACTGCATGACCGCCTGAATGGCTAATAGTTTAAAGAATGACAATTCCACTGTTGGCAAAAATGCGCAGCAACTGATAGGAACATCCATTGGTAACACCTCTTCAGAACATTGGTAGTATCTACTGAAACTGAACATATGCGTGTTCTATGATTCAGAAATTTCTCTTATTGATATATACCAACTAAAATGTGTGCACATGTTCAGAGACATGTCCAAAAGTGGTTATAGAAATATTTGTCATGATAGCCAAAATTGGTAAATAACCTAACTGTCCATCTACAATAGAATGGATAAATAGATTATGGTATATTCTTTCAATAGAATTTTATATAGCAATAAGAATACCAATTGCTACCTATGACTTCACAAAATATGAATTGTGTAGATAGAAGATTGATTAAAAGACACCAAACATGAAATACTATAATACATATGATTGTAATTATATGACGTTCAGAACTAGGCAAAACTAAGTACAAAACAATGTGATTTAACTTGAGTTATCAGAACTAAATACATGTTAAGTATATTTAATCTAGCCTTCTTAGACATTCTTTAAGTTTTTTCCTTACATGATTTCCTTTGGGAATGTTGGCATAGATATAGATACCCTATGTTTAGAAAGCTGAGTATGCAGAACTATTGGGAAACTTTTGAAAGTTTTGTGAAGTTGAATAAAATGAACTGTATTCACATTTTAATTTTTTAGTAAATCAGACTCTTTTCAGATTCCTAAATATTTAATAATAATAATATAAATATTTTAATATGTACTCTTTTGTATTATAAGGATTTTCATTGATTATTTGGCACTGCGCACTGATATATACAACTTAAAATTTAGTGAACCATAAACTATCAAAATGATGCATATTTCAAAAGATGACAGTGATGAGAGTAATAGAAGCTTAAACTGTTAAATGACAGTGATGATGAGAGTAATAGAAGCTTAAACTGTTAAGTGATAATTTTGTTCCAGGAAGAGTATTACATCATTCTATTCTCATGTAATATGTTTCTGTAACACAAATTAACACATAGGTGTATCAGTAAGCAGGAAAATTATATTAATATAAAGAAACTGTCACATTTGTGTATGATATTTTTCTTGTCACATTCATATTTTATACCACACAGAGTATTAGAGAAATGTAAAGTATTCTAAGTGGAACTTATAGTAAAAGCTGAGTACAGTGCTGTACCCAATACCTAGCCATTCTGCATTCTTCCTGTCTACTCTCTGTGGCCACATGGTCTATCTTGGAGGAACTTTGCAGATGGATTTTTCCTGGTCTTTGTGCATTCTGCATTTGTCCCTATAACTCAACCTCAATGCTTCCTTAAATTTCCTTCCAACAAGCCACCTTCATCTGTTTTTAAATATAAACAAATACATGGGTTTGTTTAATGTAATGGGGTTTAATATACCTTTTAAGGCGTATTACTGTATTATCAGATTTTTAATTGCTTTTGTTAGTGACCTGGAAACAGAGTTACCTGGATTTTCAGTGGCTGACCCCTACTTGGCTTTTCCCTGTAAGTACAATTTTGCTGAATGCAAGATTTTTCCAAAATGCCAAAATATTTTTTAATCACAATGCCAAAGGACATGTGGATTACTTAACCTATACATCACAGATGAATAGATATGTAGAGCTGTGATCTACAAAATTCAATATTCACAACAAATATATTAGGAACTTTATAAGAATTTCTGTTTTTAAAACAACACATTTTATTTGTGTTGCAAGTAAAAAAATATTCTTTAAAATGTTTATCACTGAAGGGTGAATTGAACAATGGGTGTTTTATTGTGAATTTTACAGAAGAGATTCAGTTGAAATCATAATTTTCATAAGATGCCTATAAAAAAATGTGTAGTAATCTAAGTCACTCTAAGAGAAACTATCATTTAGAATAAAAATATAAACAAACACAAATTGTAAATTTATCTCCTTCCTGTGGTCAATCTTTACATTTTATAAGCTTGTTTGGTTTCGATGCATTCAAATTTATTAAAAAATGCAATAATTAGAAATAACTTGCTTATTGCATAAAAACATAGATAATTCAAAAAGGGGAAATAATGACTTTGTTTCCATCTGACAAAGAATATAAATAAAATGTGAATGAACTCTGCAGTCTGCAAGAGAAAGCACAATACTGTTCTATAACTGGCAATATTGGCTTGAAATATGCCAATAGCCCATCTCTGAACCAATCATTGCAGCAAAGGGAATAAAACATGCAGATTAACTTAATCTAATGAAGCCCTCCCCAACCACCTAGAGACTTAGAATGGGAGGTGGTTCCCAAAAGACACAAACTGTCAAATAAGTGAAACAGATAATCATCCTCATTTCTAATGAGAGAAACACCAATTAAAACTACAATGAGATGAAATTTTTTACCTCTCAGATTAGCAGAACTCCAGAAGTTTGAAAACATTCAGTGAAGCTGTAGAGCATCAGGAACTGTCCTACATTGCTGATCAGAGTGCAAATAGTTACAACTCCCATAGAGTTGGCAACATCTTAAATAAATATATGTCATTAGACCAGAAAATTCTACCTCTAAGAAATCTGCCCTAAAGATATGCCTCTGCAAACATGAAACAAAATTCAAAATAATCCAAATGTCCATTAATAGTCATCTGGTTAAATAAACTATGTTACATGGACACAATGTATTATTGCATGACAGCAAAGAAAAATGAAAAAGATTTCTGTGTAGCGATATCTGGTATAATTGTTAGGGGAAAAATAAAAGTACAGAGCAATGAATATTTTATACCATATTTGTGTAAGACAGAAAATAAAATACAAATATAAGTATTTGTTTTTATAAGAAACAATTGAATGATAAAGCAGAAAATAATAAAAATGGTCACCTATGAAGAAGGGAGTTGACAGGGTAGAGATGGTTAGAATGACATCAGACTTCACTAATATATAGCTTTATATCATTTTGACTTTTGAAGCATATACAAATCTAAAAATTGAAAGCAAGCTGAAACAAATAAACCTAATTATTTACCAAATTGGCTATATGACCACAAAGAACAAGAGAGTAAACAAAAGATTCTTTAAAGTATTACCTAAACAGAATGCTGACTCTATAGCCTTAGTGGGATATATTTTAAAGAGAAAAGGGAATTCAGAAAAAATTTCAACTCTAGTCAGACGTGAAAATATAGGTATTGTTAAAGTATGGCAAAAACAATGTTACAGTTGTCAAATATAGACTGTGGGTATATGGATATTCATTGCAAAACTTCTGCAGTTTTTCTGTATATTTAGAATTTTTCTTAACAAAATACTAAAAACAAATCATGACTATTAAGTAAGCCAAGATAGAGACATTTTGTGGGTTACCACTGTGTACCAAAGTAGATATTTTTACAGAGTAGAATAAAATATTCTTATGCCACATGCCCCAAAACCTAGAAGAAAATAAACCTAGGAGACTACTTTTTGTCCTGGATATACAAAAAGACTTAACTAAAACTACAAAACTATAAATAATAGAGTTTTAAAAAGAACTCATTGTTCAAATATATAAAAATTACATGAATATCTCTTTACAGTGAAGGACATAGTAAATATAAAGATGACAGAAGAGAAGATAGTTGCAATATCAAAAACAACTAAGTATTACCAGCCCAATTACAAAGAGCTCCTGACAATCAACAAAGAAGAATTACAATAAGAAAATGAGCAGTAGAAAGGAACAATTTATGGAAGATAAAACACAAAAAATTCTCAAAATTTTTAGGAATCAGAGATATGTTAATTAAAACCATGAGAACACTTGACCCATCTGAGATTCACAAGTGCTGAAAGGGATGTAGGGGTATAGCACAATCCCCCATCACTGGAAGTGTCAACTGGTAAAAGCATTCTAGAGGGCATACCATAAATAATGACACAGTAATTTCATCCCAGTTTTATGCCTCAGAGTATTTCTAACAGGAGTATGTACAAGTATGCACTCCATAATCAAAGCCATAAATTAGCTATTATGTAACAATGTGATACATTTATTTTTTAAATATCAAAATATGCCCATATTGCTGGTGATCCTCCCCAGCAGGGATTTTCAAGAAACTTCCTGGTACTAAGATTGGCATTTGTTCTGGTTGGACAGAGCATGTAGTGTGCCAGTCATTAATATTTTATATTGCCTGATTACCACATTATTAGTGGCGGTAGGGAGTTGGTTGCAATCTGGGTGTCCATCATTAAGACAGAATAAAGAAATATGATGGAACACCATGCAACAGTTAGAAACAACGGCCAATTTTCACATAGCAACACATGTTGTTTGAATTAGCATAATTTAGCCAACTAACTTCATATAGATAGGTATTTTTATCCAATATTTTGCTATACAAATAATCTTGTGCATATGTTAGGGGTTGTTCCAATTTGTACTCCCACCAGCAATTTTGAGAAGCAAGCCCATACATATTTAGATTTAAGTTATACCAAACTATTAAGGGATAGATAAGTTTAGTTGTGTAACAACTCTTTCAGAAAAGAGAAATGAACCAATCTCCAGCTTATTCTAAGTATTCATAGTAATATAACTTTGATAATAAAATGAAACATGGCCAATATAAAAAATGACACTTAGAGATCAATTTAAACTATGGAGATCACATAATTTTCTAAAATAAAATGAAAAAAGCAGAACAAAAAAGAACCTGTTAGCAATATTAGGAGGAAGAAAAGATCACAATAAAATTAAGAATGCCGTTCAACAAAAAAGAAAAACCACAAAAAGGTGAAAAGAAAACAACTAGAAAATATATATGATCTATATATAAAATTTATAATGAGTAGTATTCACAATATGCAAAGAACTTCTACATATCAATAACAAAAATGCACAATCTAATAGGAAAATGGCCAAAGAACCATCTGTGTTGATAAAACATTAAATAAATTTCATGCAAATATATGATAACATTAGCAATCAGGGAAATACAAATAAAAACCACAATGAGAGATCATCTTATTTCCACCAGATTGGCAAATTATTAAAATGACTTTCAATACCTAGTGCTAGTGAGGATGTAGAGAAATGGAAATTCTCATCCACTGCTAATTGAAATATAAATCATTACAGCCACTTTAGAGTATAGTTTTGTATTACCTAACCAAGTTGACAATATAGATATACTACAACCCAGTATTATCCTGCCTAGACATATACCCTTAGTAAAAACCATACTCCTACATACTGGAATATATGGGCAAGTATGTTTGTGACAGCATTTTTTTAATAATATCCAAAAACTGGAAACAGACCAAATGTCCAAGACTAGAATGGATACACTTTAGTACATTTATATAATAGAATACAGGAATGAAAAAACTACAACCATACAAAAACATAATAAATCTTAGAAACATGATTTTAAATAAAACTGTTGTAAAAGTATTCTTACACGATGAATCTATTTACATGAAGTTCAAAACCTGACAAACAAAAAGAATATTTAGGTATACATACATGGATGGCAAAACTAAAGAAAAGCGAGAAAAAAGATAAACACAAAATCAAGCTAGTTGTTACTTCTGCAACCAGAGAGGGAAAAGATTTGATCTGAGAGGGTCACAGAGTAGACTTCTAAGGCAATGGTCACGTTCTGCTTTTTAAGCCAAGTGGTGGGTATACAAAAGTTCATCATATTATTTTGTAGATGTGCTTCTGTTTTATAAACTCTGGCTATATATATTTCACAATGATATCAATTCCTTATTAGAAGAAACTTTATTGGATAAAAATTTCAGTCAATGTATTTTAAATGGATAAAACACAACATTTTCCATGGTATTACTCTTCAACCATTCACCAAAATTTTACTTGATTTGCCTTAATAGTGAAGTCTAAGCCCTGTTGTATACTTAGATTCCATGTATGACTTTTCTTAGTCTCGGAGTCAATTCAGTTTTGAAAAGCAGGAGTCTAGAAGCCAGAAGCCAGAAGCCACCCACTTAACTCATAATTCCCCTGCCTTTCAGGACTCTGCAAATCTTGGGAAACAGGAGTTGCCTTTTGAATTTAAAAATGGCAATGATTGATGATTAAAAGCATTCACAAATTAAATGCTTTCAGAATGATTTCTTTTCCTTTGCTACTTTTTTATTTTTACCAAACCCCCAAAGAATGTAGCTACATTGAAGGGTAACTGTTCTTCAACCCTCAAGTTCTGCTTTAAAAAATTTCTTTGGGAAATCTAGTTCTCAGCTTCCTGCCAGTGGTGACTGGAAATAAAATCCAGTTTATCTTTCCTGGTTTAAAAAAAAAATATATGTGATTTGTATGGGAATTTGTATATCTCTCCAATACAATTTTATAAAGCAAAACCTGGTGTTCATCTTAGCGAATTTCATGCTTGTGAAATAAAATGAATATTGCATTTATCTTAGTAGGCAAATTTTCTAAAATTCAGCTATTTCTAGATCTTTAATCAGTTGATTTCTTTATTAGGAGACGTTCTATCAAATTCCTTGTCCAGCTCCCTATGAATAAATAGCCCACAAGTATCCTTCACTTTCCAAATCATTTGGGTTACATGAATTGGCACGCTTTCTTCTCCCCAAGGTAGCTTACATAGACCACATGAGAGTACTTGATGTGCAGGAACACTTTCAGAGGTCCGTGCTCCTTTGCCTCAGGCAATGTCAGTATACCTTTTTTCACTAAAATCTCCTGCAAAGCCTGCTGAATCCTTGCTGCCTGCTTTAGCAGAGAGACCTTGCTCACAGGTTATTGGGACAGCAAATTCTCTGTGGTTCCAGCCTGCAGCTTTCTTGGTCTCACAAAATCATACAGATTGTCTCCTGGCTGTCTATATTTTTCCCTCTGCTATGCAAACTATAGTCCCTTGGCAATAAAAAGGAACATTTTGTGGAAATGCATTTTCAGAAATGTATTCTTCTCTTTCTTGTCTTCAAAGGCCCCCAAATGCATTCAGGATGATGGCAGATTTCTGTGTGGAGAACACAGCTTGTTTTCAATATCATGGCTATTCACAGTGATTGGTACTCACTGTGTCTGTATTGAGATCTCCCCCACTGGGGACCAATTTCCTGTTTCTTTCACTCTCATGGTACATAGGCCTCTAATAAAGGGTCTAGCCTCTGCCTAAGTGTTCTTGCTTATAATCATCGCGTACAGAAACATTTTCAATGAAGAGATTCAATGTGAAATTGATTCCTATTTAAGACTAATGATGTATTTGATACTAAAATACCAAAATGGCATCTGTTTTCCTCCATCTGCATTCTCTCCAAGAGAGCTAGCTCATCTGTTCTCATGATTTCAATTATCACGTCTACAAAAGGATGTGTCCTTTCTCCTGAACCCGAATTCTCTCTCCTGAACTTGTTTTCTCTCCTGCCAAATCTCTAGTTCTAACTATTATATCATATTACACCCTTTTTGGATGGCATGACTTCACCTTAAATAGAATACCTGTAAACCCTAACTCACAGCCTCTTTCTAACCCAAGCAAATCAGTTCTCTCTCTACCACAACTATCGGTTATGCCATCATTTTTCTCACCATCACGATTGTCCTAAATGATATCATTAAGTCTTCTCAGTTCTCCCACTGACTTGTTTCTCTTATCTAGACCTTCTTCTGTTTTCTCACTAACACAACTGTCGTTTAAGTTTTATCTTATTTGCACTATTCTCATAGCTTCCTTGTTGGATTTCAAGCCCCCATTCTTACTGTGCTCTGAGCCAATGCAGTCAAAAGTGGAAGAGGCAGGTGGTGCTGTCAGTTTAGGCAGGCAGGTAAGTTGGGAGGCCTGGCATTCAAAGAGTAAGACAGCAAGAATAGCACTAGTGAGGAGACTTGAATTATCATGTTAGAATATAAGGCCATTCGCAGTCTTACCCATTTTATACCATCCGATGGCTATAGCCATTTCTAGATACTCATTATAGTCAAAAGAAAGAATAAAGCTAGATTTTTCAAGGCAGTCCTATTCCAGGTTAAGAAAAGGACAGATATGTTATAATTGAACATTACTAAGTAGTTCTTTATTGCCTACTACATTAAGGTTAAACATTTTTGCCACCAATTCATGGCTGGATAATCTAGCGCATCTGTCATGTCCAAACCTATTTCTGAAATTTTCTAAAATGTGCCTTCTACCAAATCAAGTCAGTCTCCTTAATATCCCACAAGATATCTCAATTTCCATCTTATAATCCATTCAGATTTCTTTCTACAGAATGCCCTGGTATTTTTCCTCCATCCAAACATATCCTATGTACTCCTCCATGTTCAATTCGAGTGTATTTTTTCTAGTGAAACTTTCTTTAGGTGTTCTGTACAATATTAATCTGTACCTTTTACATGTCCCACTCTATCAGTTTGTGTCACTTTGAATGCTGTCTTTATTCCTTCAGTCATTCCATGGACATTTGCTGAGAATACTGTATGAGATTCTGAGTCTATAGAATCAAAGATATTCTTAGTGTTTCTCTCTTTGATAAGGAAAGATAACATAGATAATACTAATGCCAATTCTACTTCTAGGGGGAGTCATAGAACTATTTACAGAAATATTTACTCAAGAACTGGACATTAACAAGTATCATTTATTCAGGTACACCAGAGGAGCAAAGAGCACTCAAGGAAGAAAAAGTGTAATTATTATTTTTATGTGTACTCCATACCCCTCTAACTTCAATTCTTAATTTTTAAATTTTTTTTTATGACTGACTGTACAAGGAAGACCTGAACCAAAAAAAAAATGGTATTCTCTGAGTACTTTTTATAGGAATGGATTAAACTACTGGGCCTCCCATAGAAAATGACTACACAGAGGGGATTCTTCTGTGATAGAAATTTTGAATGAACTGGCCCATAAATAAACTGATTAGTTAAATCAGTCAGATTACAAATAGACACAGCCAAGAAAAGAAGAAAGCCCTCCAGTCATCTACAAGTAGCAGGAAGGAGTTGGAATGGGAGTCCCTTCCACAGCAAGCAAAGAACTACCATTTTTTTTAATCTCTTATTCATTTCTCCAGGAAAATTATGAAGTACACAAATAAAAGTCTCTAGTTATACATAATAAAAAGAATCTGTTTGTTGAATTCTAGTGTGTGCTTGGACAGTCAGTGTACTCCACAGAGGATGATTTCTGCAAAATAAATAGTAAGCACAAGAGCTGGCCCACTCCTCAAAGACTAGCGTGTTAGATGGCTCCTTTGGCAGGAGAATGGAGTTGGAAGGCGATGTTCTTAATGCAATGACTCCCTGTAACCTCATAACACTTCAGTAATGTTGCTAGAACCATGAAATACTGTCATCGAATTTCTCAATAGAAATTGGAGAAGAAGCTGAGCTGCATATTTCTATGTTTGCTCCAGGGTAAAAACCAGACAACATTCTTGAACGCAGAAACATATAGGCAGAGAAATGCAGTGGAAATATAGTAAGATATAAGTAGATCAAAAAAAGTGTTGAGAAAGATATGAGCTATCATAACTCTTGGAATGGAAGTTGGGACAAGATTTCCAGATCTCCAGAGGCCGAAGGATGCAGCTAACAACTGAGTTATTTATAATCAGAGTTATAATCATTGAAGCAACAATGAAAATGAGAAACATTTTTGCTTGGTGTTCCTAACTGTATTTCTATTTAAAGTTCAACATACCGATGAATTCTACCATAATCAATCTACTACTGACTGTTACTTCCATAATTGCTAAAAGGCTACACATTTTAGTAATTAGCTTCAAAAGACCTCACAATCTCTTGAGAATCTTTCAGGAAGTCTGTCTAATGCATATTTCAGAGAATGTGTTTTCAGAAATACACTGCAAAAATGTGTTTATGTGTTTGTGAGAAATATTTAAAGCTCTCAAATGAAGGTAGAGTGACTATTTAGAGAACATTTCCCTTCATTACCAGGGGCTGGGGAGGTAGATAGCAATAGGCCACTCTGTCCACTGAAAGAACCTCTGAATAGTGATCTAGATTAGCAATATAAACATTCATTTTTTCAAGCTCATTATCTCCAAACATCTCAAAAATTTCACAAAGGCTAATGTTAAAGAGAGATGGGGGTTGTGAGAAGGAAGGAGGGAAGGTAGGTAGGAAGGGAGGGAGGGAGAAAAGAAAAGTTAAATGAGCTTCTACTGAATGATATACTATGTCTTTAAAAGGGAATGTTTGCTGTGAAAACTGTTTAAACTTTCAAAGCTGCAAACATTGAAAACATTTCACTATGTTTTAGATTCCCAAATATATAAAAAGATACAATGAAGGTGTGCAATGTGGGCTCCAAACTAATCATTCTCTCAAAGCAGACTTACAAACTCATCGGGAACCTGGAAATTCATGGAGAGGAGTTTCCACTCACTTTCACATCTGGGAAATGTATCCTCTGTGGAGTCTTAAGGAGTCTGTGTTGCTGTATTTAATTTTCCTATAACATCATTTATTTTTAAAATATTTAGGAATAATGTGCTTTCAAACTCATTATGTAACTATTGATCATTCATTGAAACAATTGTATGGATTGTGTAATATGGGCCAGGCTATCAAAGTAAAATTCCCTTTCCTATTAAACCCAATATATTACTAGTACAAAATAAAATAAATAAGTTAGGACTTCCACATCTAACCCAAAATAAAGGAACAGAGACCAGATTTATCCTCCTGCATTATGCAATTAGAGAATTAGACAAAATAAAGGAGCATTTTTCAACCTTTGGGCAACAGGCAATTTACGAATAAGATACCTGAATAAAAAGAAAAAGTGAATCCTCGCTTTCACTGGAGGCAGTTTCCAGGCAGCAGCACAGGGAGAAGAACCCCAAACAGTATCCAGATGACTCACTGCATTGAGGAATCAGAGTTGAAGGTCTGGGAGAACAAAACAGCTAGAATTTGCAAGACAGACGGCCAGAGAGGAGGAAAAAGACACAGAAAGAGAGCTCTGAATTGTACAAAGGGATAACCTCTAGTTTTTAGCTTCATGCTGAAATGCAAATGTGTGAGGGAAACTGCCCAAGGCTGGGCAAAGTATCAGTAGAAAGGAGCCTGCAGAACAATTCCAGGGGCTAACACAGTGATGGGAATAAATCATATTTCCACAAGTCTGATTGGAAAGACACTGTAAAATATGCAGTATCCGATAAAATCCTCAAAAGGATATCTGCTTAGTAATGGGGCTGAATCAGCCCAAGTCCAGACAACTCTGGACTTCCCCTAACAAAACTTTAAAGCAATCTTTGAAAGTATCCATCTGATTTCAAGGAATTTAATGCCATGCTGGAACAAAATCCAACTCTTTAGGAGAATATAACAAGGTAAAATTCCAATGTCTAACAACAACAACAACAAACACAAATTAATAAACATACAAAGAAGCAGGAAAATATGATCTATAATCAGCTTTTAATAAATCAATAAAAACTAGTGCAGAATGGGAGAGATGATGGAAATAGCAAAATAAATAAAGAGGACATTAAAGGAGCTACTACAAACACACTCTATATCTTTAGGTAGAATAAAACGTGCATAATGAAAAAAATGTATGAAAAAAGCAAAAATAGAACATCTTAAGATAAAAAGTATAATACCTGAAATAAAAACATAATGGATGGCATTAGCAGTATATATAAGTATATAGCAGAAAAGATCAACAAATTTCCAGACACAGCAGTATATACAATTCAAAATGAAAGGCAAAGAGAAAAATGATTAGAAAAAAATAAACCAAGCATTAATATTCTGTGAGACAATATGTAGTATCTATCATACTTGTAATTAGAGTCCTAGAGGAAGAGGTGGTGAAGGCAGAAAAATATTTTAAGAAATAATGGCTAAAATATTCCAAATCTGATGAAAACTATAAACTCAGATTCAAAAACTCAACAAACACCAATCAGAATAAACAAATAAAATGGCTCCAAAACACATTATAATTAGATTGCTAAAAACCAGTTTTAAGTTGAAAAATCTTAAAGGTAACCAGAGGAAAAAAAGATACCTATATTTGTAGGAAAGGGATAAAAATTTACAGCACACTTTTTGTTGAAAACCATGCAATACCAAAGACAACGAAGGAATGTTTTTAAAGTTCTGGTTTTAAAAAAACCCTGTCAATCAAAAAATTTAAGTAGTAAAAATATCATTCAAAAATGAAGTCAAAATAAAAATTATTTCAGGCTAACAAACAGAATTAATCACATACAGACCTTCATTACAAGACAATTATGGTAATTCTTCAGAGAGGAGGAATATGGTACCAGACAGAAATTTCAATATACACAAAGAATGAAGAGCACTAAAAATGGTAAATGTATAACTAAATAAAAACATATTTTTCCATTTAATAATTTTGCTAAAAGACAATTATTTAATGCAAAAATAATAGCAATGTAATACGTGGTTTTGGAACATTTGTTAACAACATGGGTGAGTCTCAAAAAGAATCATGCCACATGAAAGCAACCAGAAACAACAGACTGCATACTGTATGATTCCATTTTTTATTAAATACTGGAAAATTCAAAGCAAAAGGGAAGAAAGCAGATCACTGATGGTGAGGGGATGGGCACTGGGAAGGGGATTGACCACAGAGAGATATAAGGGTAATATAAGGAAGATGGAAATATTCTGTCATGATTCTAGCAGTGGTGAACTGACTACCAAAACTCACAAATCAAAATGTACACTAACAATTGGTGAATATCATTTTATGTGAAGTATACGTTTGTAAAACTGATTTAAAATAAATAAAAAGACTATCAGTCAAAAAGAAAATTGCAAGTCAAATAACAGCTTTACATTTAAAAAATAGACTGTTTAAACTGACAACTTTTTGATTGATATCTGGTTTCTGGACTGATTTGACTGTTCATCAGTCAAATTATTCAGCTTTGTGAATGTAGATACAACATTCATACAGAATAATCTTTTCTTAACATATGCTGAGGTTGCTAGGCTATGAATGGACTATATGTAATAAAAAATATAATTTTTAAAAATCTATAGAGGCCACTAAAGCCAAAATAGATAGCTAATTTCTATCTCCGCTCTAACCTTAGTCCCATCTGGTCTCTAAGGGTAGTGACAATCTCAATAGAGTCAACTAGTGAAGTCTAGTTGAAGATTGAGTTACCACATATAGACACAGGTTTAAAAATATTTTTACATTTAAATATCAAAATAAAAGATAGCATATGAAAAGTTCTATTAAAAAACTTTTTCACCTTAGAAACATTCATTTTGTAAATGCATAAACCCTCTTAAGACTGAGAATGAGTAACATCAATTATACATAAATAAATAAGAATGTAGAGTCCTAGAATCCCAATGGTGGGAGGAGAAGAGTTTCAAAGAGAGACTGATTCACTCTGTCAAGCACTAAGTGGTCAGATAAAATATAAACAAAATATTTGACTTATTAATTTTGCCAGGTTAAGGTCATCATTGACTTTGACAAGAGAAGTTTCATGGAGAGGATGGAATGAAAACTTCACTGGATTTGGTTCTAAAGAGATTGTATTAAATTTGATCCCTTCTAAAACTTTAGTACAACTTCATGAAAAATATTTTTTAAACCATAAAACCATAGTAATTGGGTGAACATGAGAGAAGACAATAATTTTAGAAACTAAAAAGCTGATGCAGAATTGATAACTGACTTAATAAACCAAATCCTATGCAGCACTAAAGAAAGCTAATTAGACTTACTTTATGACGAGCAACGAGCTTAGGAGTTTTAAATAAGCTTGAAGGGAGGAGCTAAAATAAGAAGACTGTATGGAAATGATTACAGACTGATTACTATTCCTTCCCCTTCTAATCTGGTAGAAGACTAAATGTCTTTTCTCAAAGATATTAAAATGCAGGTGGTTGCAACCATTGAGGGCATGGAGTTATCATTAGAATGTTGAATGTACACACGTCCAGTGCACTTTTCCCCTTCAGGATGCTGCCAACCTGACCCTTATCCTCCAGTAAGGAGCTTAAAGACTACTTTCTGGGGAATAAACAATGTCAAAGGGTAATGACCATGAGGGTGGTCACATGCAAACCTCCACCTTAGATCACCCTTTAGGGAATACTTATAACTCCTACCACCCCTATACATACATCTTTCTATCAGCTCCTTATACTCCACTGGTAATCAGAAGCAGACAACCTGAGATTACCAGACAGTTGAAAAAAGTCTCTAACAAGAAGGAGACACAAACATAATAAAGCATCCTGAAGGAAATAGACCATGCAAGATAATGGCTGTCACTAGGTGTAAAGAGAAGTTCAGGCCAGGCATGGTGGCTCACACCTGTAATCCCAGCACTTTGGGAGGCAGGAGGATCGCTTAAGACCAGAAGTTTGAGACCAGTCTGGGCAACATAGTGAAATCCCATCTCCACAAAAAATAAACAAATTAGCCATGGTGGTGCATGCCTGTACTCTCAGCTATTTGGTAGGCTGAGGCAGGAGGATAACTTGCACTCAGGTGTTTGATGTTCCAGTGAGCTATGATCAGACCATTCTTCCAGCCTGAGTGACAGCGAGAGCCTGTCTCTTAAAAAAAGGGGAGGAGGTTGTATAAGAGCATAAGAGCTGCACAATCCATGAATATGAAGGCCTCTCATGCCTAAAATCCTTTCTCCATCTTTTTAACCTTAAGAACAAAAAGCCTACATGAACAAAGCTTAAATTTTTACCTATTCTAGTCTTGTTCTGTGCTGATATAATCCTATATTTCCCACTGGAATTAGCTGAAGACACTCATTTTGTCCTCCCACTTCTTTCTGTACTTTCTGATCAGCCTTATTACATCCCCTTAGAAACACCTTCAGAAGCTGATGGTCCAAGCCCAAGGTCTGCAGAGCCTCTCCTCTGATGCCCAACCTCTTCCCCGTTGCTTCCACACCTCTAGAAGTGGCAGCTAGTTCCTCTAGTTAAAAACTGTGTTCTCTCAGCTTTTCCATTTTGCTTTTTGCCCCTTTATCATCTATGTAATTAATTGTCTATATTAAACTACCTTCTTTTAAAATACCTAGTTTTGTTTTTGTTTTATTGACTGAACCCTAAATGATACAGGGTAGATATAATAAAACGTGTATCTACACATTGCTGGTGTTAATGTACATTTGTGCAAAATCTTTTAGAAGACAGTTTAGCAATACCTGTCAAGAACCCAACACAATGATCAAAAACTTTGGTTTAGCAATCCTATGTGTGTGTATATGTATACGTGTATATATATATATGTATATCAGTCAGCCTTTGCCTTACGAAGAAGCAAACCCCAAATCACAGTAGTCTGCAATATGACATTTATTTCTCATGACATATGACTGCTGTGTAGATTACAGCTTTGTTCCCATCTGTAGGACCGTTCCACGTGTGTTCTTAATCTAGGACACAGGCTGAGAGGGGAACTTTTTTCCAGGACATTCTGTTCTCATGACAGAAGTGCCAAACTGAAGCACATAATCTCTTTTAAAACTTCTGCTCAGACCTAGC
This sequence comes from Lemur catta, assembly GCF_020740605.2. Taxonomy (NCBI): domain Eukaryota; kingdom Metazoa; phylum Chordata; class Mammalia; order Primates; family Lemuridae; genus Lemur; species Lemur catta. The sequence continues at coordinate 30,615,130 of NC_059138.1, forward strand.
ACACTGTAACTTCAGCTCATATTTCATTGCCCTAAACAAGTCATATAAACAACCCTGATAATGAGACAAGAAATTTTATCCCACCTATAAAAAGCCCCTTAAGTCACATGGAAAAGGGCACGGACATATAATCCTTCTGCAGGGAAGGAGCAGATAGTTGGGGACAATTTGACATTTTACCGCACTTCTCTTGGTAATTTTTTCTAGAAGTTTAGATAAGTCCTAAATAGTTCAAAGGCTGAAAACATTTCATTCACAAAAATGTGCAATGCAACATTAATTATACTGATAAAATTTAAGCATTTAATACTATGACAGAGGCTATGTAAATTTTAGTTCAATAGCAAAATAGAAATATAAAACTATTAAAATGATAATGTAATGGAGTAAGATTAGAAAGTTTTTTTTTAAAAAAAAGACACATAAGTATGAATATAACTTTCCATATAGTCTCTATCTAGGTAATTACTGAAAATAAACTAAAATGAAAATCAAGAATGAACAAATGATGTGTTGCATGGAGTGGTGGTAGATGGTTCTTATTTCCCTCATTATTGATAAAATGACAATTTTGCAATAAATAATAACTTTGATCTTTTAAGAAGCCAAATTCCTTCAAAGAGATTTAGGGATTGTTGGTATACTGCATGCAATATTTATTGGAACAAGAAATAGTGTGCTTTCAAGGTAAATTCTAAACAGTGGCAACATTCCACTGTGAAATTTGGAGGGATATCCATTTAACTTGGAATAGGAGGGAAGTTTGAAACTTCCCTCCTTTTTTAATAAGTAAAAATGGAATTAAATGTATGCCACATTACCAGCTGAAATCTGTAGATATAAGTATTTTGTGATAAGGTTAGTGTGATCTGTGCTGTATACTGGAAATAGGAAGAGAGGCCCTGTCCTTCAGATGATTCAGTGTAATTGATTTTTTGTTGTTGTGGAATGAAATCTCTGTATAACTCTTGCTTTAATTCTTTGAAATCCAGACTTGGTTAATACTATTACAATAGAGTATTCTTATTTTATATTTTATTTAAAGAAATCTGTTTATATCCTCTTTATCAGGTGAAAGTAAGATAAAGTAGGTAATGGAGTCCTGATGAAAAACAGAGCTGACATTTTACAAGGGGCCTGATCTTTTAAATGGTAATTATGATTATATTCTCCTAATGCAATGTATTGAGATTCTTATGTATATATTCAGAATTGTAACAATATGTGCATTTTAGCAATGAAAATTAATAATTCTTTTCCAATTCATTTACCATGCTGATATTTTTCATAAGATGACTTTGAAAATACGGGAAACCTACCAAGAATTTATCAATGAATTATAAAAACAGAAGTTTTTTACAAATTAAGTAAATTATCTTTATTATAATGAATGCTTCTTGTCAAGGCTTGGCAAAGGCTAAATATTCCAAATATGATATTAGTCATTTATTCTCATCTTAATAAAAGGGGATTATATATTGTTAATTTTATTAAATCTTTTAATTCTTTCATATGGCCTGGGATCTGTTAGTATATTGCATTGTCCAGTATTCTAAATGGTCTATTATTGGCCTAAGTTAATGCAACTACAAGTAAAGGTATTCCTCTTCCACCAAAGGGATCAGACCAATAACTTTTTGTTTGTTTGTTTAACCAGCAAGAAAAACCTAATGTTATTCTTTCATTTTTATAATTATTGATTGACTGTTTATCCATTAAAGTTTTTGCAAAAAGTCACTGTACAGCATATCCTTAATTCCTTGACAGCCAGATATTTTATTTCTTCATACCCACAAATGTTTTAACTCTGATTCATCAATATTTTCCCAGAGTTTTCATAGGAAACCATACATAGTAATTTAATTCCCATTCAACTGAGAATATTTACCACATCCAATAAAAACTGACTACCATTGTTTGATTCAACAAAAAAGAATCCAAGTATCTATTTTTTATGGTGTGAATAAAAATACAGATATCAGAATTATGCTCATTCACACCTGTTATGATATGAAGAGGAATGTGGGAATTCAGGAAGGGGATTTGAAGTGAAATGAAAAATTACATAGGTGATTATCTTTCTAATTACATCTAGCTGCATTTCTAAACAAATTTAAAGAAAGTTTTTAATTTCTCAATATTACAAACACCTTCAATATTTTAGTTTTTCAAAACAGTTCGTCAAACATAAGTTGATTCAAACAGAAAGTCTACATCAAGATAATCACATGAAAACTTACCATAGAAATCTAAATCTTCATGAAAATCCCCAAAATTGCAAACTCTAAAAATCTACTTATTTTTCAACTTAACTTCACCATTACTTAGAGAAAACAGACGGAAAAAAAATCTAAATCTAAACAATTGTACACATTTTCCTACCAAACCATTATTAATAAGTCAAAATTTTCACTAATATTCTTTTATAAAAATTTTCTTGGCTTAAATATTCTCACAGCAGAAATTATGGACATAAAAGCTAAATTTTTACTAGGTCAGAATTATAGAAAGTTTACTTTCTAAGAAATATTTCAATAAATATCATTAGTTGAAAATGTCATTTATTCTGTTCACAATTTTAGATATTTATGCACATTTGCGTATTTATTTTATTTAATTTTACATAGATTTGTTTTAATAGAATGCCTCATTAACATTATAGTGTTATACTTGGACACAGTACAGTAACTCAGAATTATTTCATAACTAACATATAATAAGTTTTTGGAGCATTGACCTAATAACTAAGGATTCCAAGGAAAAATAAGGAATCACTCTGAATTAGCCTAGAATAGACATCCTCAACTCTTAGCCTTGATGTAGGACAGGTTAGTAAAAGGTTTAGCCAAAAGTGATTACTTGACCCAATTCCACATTTGCAAATGCATTTTTATAGAAAACACTGTATATTTTAAATAGTAAAAAAATGTAGGTTTTGAGTAACTGATAGTTATTGTCACCTCCAAGGGAGGCAGAGTCCCACATAGTGGAGGGAAGCAAATGGCATAGTAGTGCCTGCCACCAGGAGCAGTGGTCCCCATGTGTCTACCCATTTCATGGTATTCAGTGTCAGGGTTGTCACGAAAGACATGACTTCCACAGGCACTAGATGGAACAACACTTTACTCACATAGAGATGAAACAGAGCAAGATCAGTTTCAATATTAAGCATTGGTTCCCATGGCTAATGGGTCTTGCCTAGCAGCCACCACAGAGAGATGGTCTGCAATCTCCCGTTTTTTTGCTACAGACAAATGACTTGGCTTCCTTCCCACTGAAGCAGATATAGCACTGGGGTTGGTCAGGTGCCCTGTGATATTCACATTTCAGCAGAAAAAAGAAGTGGACATCAAGTCTGGAACACAGAAATATATTCACAAAGAGATGTGCCTAGCACAAGCAGTCATCTTTATCTCTTTGTAAGGAAATGTTCCAGGCCCAAGACACACTCGTGTGCAACAGTGCAGGGGTCAAAAGACTACAAACTCATGACTTCCTTTCCCAACAGATTTGTCCAAGAAATAGAATAGGGGTCAGCAAATTACTACCCTCAGGCCCTGGCACATAGCCTGCTTTTGTAAATAAACCTTCTTTGGAACACAGTCATGCCCATTCCTTTCCATATTATCTATGGCTGCTTTCATGCTACAGTGGTAGAGTTATGAAGTTACAACAGAGACCTCATGGCCAGCAGTACAATAGAAACTGTCTGGCCTTTTACAGAAAATGTTTGACGACTCCTGCAGAACACTACTGACTATATAAGCTGCTACTGACTACATAAGAATGAAATTTGTGCATACAATTTTACTGGTTAAAGAGCAAAGCAGTTGAATGTATATTTATAAACAAATGTTCTTTAGATATAACACAAATCACGAGAAGGCAAACATGAAGTATGAGAAACAGAATTGGAATTATTGAATCTCAAAAGAATAATTAAAGTAATTGCAGAGTGTGCTTCACGGAGATCCAGAGGGGGGAAAAAAAAAAAACTCCTGTCTTTTACTTGAAGGCAGGAGACTAGGCTGGTTAGCCTCTCCAGGGCCCTTCCAGCCTTAAGTCTGTAATCCTCAGCATGGAAAAGGAGTTTTGCTTTTAGCCCAGTCAAATGTGTTTCTGCTAACCCTGGAAAAATGCTTCTAAATGTACAACGGCTGACATTCTTAAAAGTAAACATGGTGTCTTTTCTTCTGGAAGATGCTATTGTTCAAATAATGACACTTCCTCTGACATTGACAGTGGCGAGTTGAGTAGAATGTCAGACTAAAATGAGAGACTATGTCCTAGTGAAAAATTGGATCAAGAATCCCCTGACACTACATCAGCATTTAGCAGACCAGACTTACCTGCCATTCCAGTGTGCGCTAAAGGACAGGGATAGAATCAATTAAACCAAGACCAAACAGGATTCAAATATTTTCTTTTTGTTTTTAATGCCAATAGTTAAAAAGTTGGCTCTTATCTAATGGTAGCCAACAAACAAAAGGGGGAAAAAAGGATGCCAAGTTCTAAGCAAAGGAAGCACTATAGTTAATATCATGAAACCAGAAAAATTTTTTCTCCTCCAAATGCTTTCAGGATTATAGTCTACTTTTTCGCCTCATTTTTTATTCCTTTGGTGACATTCAAGTCCTAGAAAATGTTTTTGAAAGCAATTATATTTCTAAAGCAAGTTTCCCAAACTCCCACAGCTTAACTTTTCAGCTTAAAATATCAAGTTTTAAAAGGTGTTGGCATTCAGTTTTACCTAACAAATAACTCGGTCTCGAAAAAGAAAAAACCTGACAGTTTAACAAGAAAAAAGTCAGAGAGAGAGAGAGAGAGTGTGTGTGTGTGTGTGTGTAGAGTGGGCTGATTATTTTGCTTTAAACCATTGACTTATTTGAACAATTTTTTTAAAAAACCCTTATATGGGTTATACACTTACACTTCTACCCATTTTTTACATCAAATAATTAAAGGACACTAGGTAAAACTTATCCTTTGAAACTATTCATCTGAAAAGGAAACCCAAGGAAGTTTTATGTGGACTAATGTTTGCTTTTCTAGTTGTTAAATATAGTCTTATTCTCACATTCATCTACTTGCCTAAATATAAATAAATGGCATTTAGAAGACTGGGAAATTCCTACAAACACAATAAGAATTTTGAAATAAAACTGCATTTTTTCCTTGAAATATATTTTACTTCTGGCATTGATGGTATATCTGGAACCAGGTTTTCTCCAGCCACAAGTAACTAAAAAGCAGATATTAAATAGCTATTATCAGAAATTGGACAAGAGGTTGTACAGGACTATTAACTATGAAAGAAAGGAAATATAAATGAGGTGACCCTTGTGAAAATCTTTTCTACTTGTAGGCATTTTCTAGATAAGAATGTAGAGAAGGAAACCCCAAAGAACAGAGTAATCTTGCTAAGATGTAGGAAACAGATTTAAATTTGGAGTGCCTAATGAGGTTAGAATTTATGGAGCAGAATTATAAGAAAAGAAAAAACTATACAGAAAAAAGACTCTAGAAAACTGTGAAGGGGTATATTTGGGTCTTCATCTGAGTACTAAGATACCCGTTTGACCACAGAGTACACAAAGCCAGACAAGGGGAAAAACAATTATCAGTGAGTTATAAGCCAACAATTTCTAGAACATACAGGAATAGGAACTATTTAAGTTCTGATCAGGCAATGTGAAGATGTTTTTGATCACGTATGGCATTTAGTAGAGTTACCATAAAAGAATGGCTTAATAGTAAATAAACCCTAAAGTAAGGTTACACTAGACCCTTTTTAAAAAGCTTAAAGACAAGAAATGATCAAGCTGATCTGCAACTAACTTAACTCCCTGCCCAAACAAGTAAACAAAATTCAAATATTCAGTGACAAGCATCCACAATGTACGGCATCTAATGCCAAACTACTGATAAGAGAATAAGGGAAGAAACACAAGCAGAAACAGAAAAAGAAAAATCGATAGAAACAGACCTAGAAATGACAGATGTAAGGGAGTTAGCAAAAAGAAGTTTAAAGCATCTAGCATAAAATTCTCAAGGACATATTAAGGTGAAAAGGGAGGATCTATTAGTGATGAAACATAATCATAATGAAATGAAAATCTAACTACATCCTTGGTGTCCTTGACTACATATTCAACACTGAAAAATAAAATATCAGTCATTTTGGAAGCATAGCAATAGAAACTATTTAAACTGAAACATATGGGGAAAAAGCTGACAAAAATGAACATCCTATAACCTATATTTTCATTTCTAAATAACATATTTTATTAAAAGAAACCAGAGTTCTTTGTAGAAATGAGTGTTCCTGGGGCTGGGGGAAAGAAAATACAAAATGAGCTTGGAGCATCTTCCAGTACCAGAAAGTGAGGAAATTCTTGAAATATAAAGGAATGGGCCACGTTAAAGAGACACAAAAATGAACCTGGAAGAATTCCTTATGGCTGATTTTGTCAATAAAATAAATAATGTAGTTTTGTTATTGGCCACAAGATGAAAGTATGTACAAGAGACCATACTGATATAAATAACTGAAATAAATAATTAGGGGTATGAGAAAAACCTTTCTTACACAAGAATTCCAAATACCTTATGTGGATGCTCCCCTGCCCATGAATGTGTGGGCTTGACTTAGTGACTCAATTCTAAAGAATCAGGAAAGCAAAACAGAAATGCAGTAATTTTTCAGTGGGGAAACCCAGCAAACACTACCTCAGTACATCATTAGGAATGTCATATAGGTAACATGTACACTGGACAAGATAGGAGGAGAAGGGCACTCTGCTTCTGTGGTTTTCTTTCCACAAGTCTATAGCCCTGATATAATGATGAGAGGAAAAAATAAACACACAAATTGAAGAATATCATATGAAATACCTTACCTACACTCCTCAAAACTGTCACAGTCATGAAAAACAAGGAAAGCTTGAGAAACTGTCATATTAGAGGAGACTATAGAGACATGATGATAACAAACAGTAAATCTAATGATATACACAAAAAGCGTTAAGACTAGAGAAAAGATATATCACTTGCAAATGAATAATAAAAAGAGTAACAGCTGAGAACATCAGAAGCAATGTAAAACAAAGCATTATGACCTTTTAAAGCACTGAAAAAAAGAAAAGTTGTGAATCTAAGTTTTATATGCAATAAAAATATCCTTCAAAAATAAAGGAAAGATGAAGATGTTTTTGTACAAAAAATGAAGAAAATGTACCACCAGCGAAGCTGGGCTGTAAGACATATTAAAAGGATGTTCTACAGGCTGAAGGAAAACGCTACCAAGATGGAAACTCAGATGTACACTATTGAAAGAATACAAGATATTTTAAATATGTGGTTAAAGTAAAAATATATTTCTCACATTTATATTTCTTTAAGATAATTCACAATTTCTAAAAAAAAGCAAAAGTATTTAAAGTTATAATACATATGTAGATTTAAAATTATGATAAGAAACACATACGACAAGAGTAGAGGAAATGGAGCTATACTTCCATAAAACTCTTTTACCACAAGTGGTATAATATTGCTTGAAAGCAGACTGATTGATATTCTAGAACAAACACAACAAAAATCAAGAGAAAAAAAACAATAATCCAGTTTAGGAGATACAAGAAAATATACTCAATCAAAAAAAATGAAAAAAGAAAAACAGGAAAAGAGGAAAACCAAACAGAACAGATGAAAAAACAGAAAATTAATATCAGAATGGAAGAATTTAATACAAACAAAGGAAATTAGATTAAATGTACATATATGGTTTAAATGCTGACATCAAAGGGCAGAAATTGCCATACTGGATAAAGAAATACTCAATAATATGTTGTCTGCAAAATATACATTAAATATAAAGACAGATATAAGTTAAAAGTAAAAGGATAAAAAAAGATGTACCATGTGAATATTTTATAAGCTGAAGTGATTATCTTAATATTAGGGATTTAGACTTCAAGGGCAAGATAATAAGAGATCTTGCAGATAATTAAAAGTGTCAATTCATCAAAAGAACATAGTAACACAAAATAAGCATGCACCTACCAACCAAACACCAAAATGCATAAGGCAAAAATCTGACAGAACTGAAAAGAGACACAGATCCACAATTAGATTAAAATTGTCACCACTACTTACTCATTAAATAATAGAGCCAATAGAAAGAAAATAACTAAGACTATAGAAAATTAAAACAGTATCAAACAAATTAATTGCCAAACAGAAAATTCCAGTTAATAATCACAGATGCATGTTCTTTTCAAGTGCATATATATCATTTGTCAAGAGAAACCAAATTCTTGGTCCTTTTATAAAATGATTGCATTATATAGACGATAATCAGAGTAGAATTAAATCAGAAATCAATAACAAAATAAAATATCTAAGAAAATCTCTAAAGACTTGGAAATATAAACAATTTGCTTCTAAATAGATCATGGATCAAAGAAGAAATCACAAAGATAATTAGAAAATATTTTGAATTAAATGAAAATGAAGCATTACAAATACTTGTGGGATTCAGACAAGGCCATAGAGAAAACTTTATAAATTTAAATGCCCACATTAGAAATAAAGAATGGCATCAAATTAAACTCTAAGTTTCCACTGTAAGAAAGTAAGAAAAAAGGGCAAATTAAAACCAAAATGAGTAAAAAAAAAGAAGTAATAAAGAGCAAAGATCAATTAAAGAAAAAAGCAATGAAAAATATAATGAAACGCAAGTTTGTTCATTCAAAAATAAAATTGATGAACATCTAGCTAGAATGTAAAAGAACAGAAATTACTAATATTAATAAGTTTTCAGATATTTGTTGTATGAAAGGAATATTTTCAATAATTTATATGAAATGAACAAATTCCTTGAAAAACACAAATTACAAAAACTGAAATGAAAATATACTGCTTCAGAAAATCTGAATTGCTTTATATCTATTAAAGTTATAATTAAAAGCCTTCCAAAATGCAAGCTTTAAATCCACATGGGTTTACTGGTGAATTTTATAAAAAGTTTAAGAAATAATTAACACCACTCTTATGTAAACTCTTTCAGAAAATGGAGATAGAATAGTTGCCATTTTTGAGGCCAGTATTACTCATATCAAAATGACACAAAAAATTGCAGGAAAAGAATTATAGAACAATAACAATCACAAATGAAAATATACAAGTCCTCAAACTGTTCAAAAATTAAGTCAGCAATATATAAAAATGAAAATACATAATGGCCAAATGAAATACCAGAAATATGTACATAGGCTTAGCATTTGAAAGTCAATAACATTACCCTCCATACTGAGAAAATAATAAAATTTATGATCTCAAAAGATTCGGAAAATATTGACAAGAATGCAAAACCAACTTATAATAAAAACAGCAAACTAGGAATAAAGAACTTCTCAAATTTTCAAGAGTTGCTGAAAACTATAGCTAACATCAGAAATAACTGCGATCAACTGAACAGTGTTTCTCTAAGTATTTGAACAAGGTCAAGATAACTGCTCCCAGCACTTCTATTCAATAATGTATTGTAAGTTCCAGCCATTGAAATACATAAGGAAAATAAACCAAACAGGGATTGGAAAAAATGAATCAAACATTCCTTATTCACCAAAAACATGACCATGTATGTGAAACAATCTATATAAAATCTACTAAAACTAATAAGGGAGTGTAGTAAGGCCAGATGATACAGGACCAATATACACAAATCAACTGTATTTCCACATATAAGCTATGAATCACTGGAAAGAAAATTAAAATAAAGGTATAGCCAATCTGAAACAGCTACATGCTATATGATTCCAACTCTAAGACATTCTGAGAAATACAAAACTATGGAGACAATAGAAAGATCAGTGGTTGCCAGGAGTTAAGAGGAAGGGAGGGATGAACAGGCAGGACCAGAGGATTTTTACAGCAATGAAACCACTCTGTATGTTGCTATGATAGTAGATACAGATCATTATATATTTGTCCATACACATAGAACGTAGAACACTAAGAGTAAACCCTTATGTAAACTATGGACTTTGGGTGATGATGTGTCACTCTAGGTTCACCAGTTGTAACAAATGTACCACTCTGGTGGGGGATGTTGATTATGGGGGAGGCTGTGCACGTTGGGGATGGGGGCAGGGAACATATGGGTTCTCTCTGTATTATCTGTTCATTTTTGCTGTGAACCTGAAACTGCTCTAAAAAAATAAAGTCTATTTAAAAAGATAAAATAAAAACCATGAAAACTAAAATTTGTTCTTAGAAATAAACTTTTTAATATACATGTAGGTATATTTTCTTCAAAATCATCTATAGATTGCATGCAATGTCAATAAAAATCCCATTAGGCTTTTACGGATGTTGAAAACCCAATTCTAAAATTCATACACAAGTGCAAAATACCTAGAAAAATCAAAAACAATTAGATAAATAAAAGTCCACGCCCATTATAATGACTAAAAATGTGTGGCAATTAATTAAAGGATAATTAATTAAAGTACATGGAGCAATGGAAATTCTCCTATATCACTGGTGAGAATGTAAAATGGCACTTTAGAAAACTGTTCAGCATTTTCTAATAAAGTTAAACATAAATTCATCACGTCTCAGCAATCCCACTCTATATCAGAGAAATGAAACCATATTTCCGTACAAAGACTTGTAAACTCATGTTTATAGAAGCTTTATTTATAATAAGCAAAAGATAGGAAGACCGCAAGTTCTAAGAGGTGAACAGGTAAGCCTATGGTTATATAATTCTACTTAGTTCAATATAATCAGCTAAAGGCATGAATAAATCTAAAAATTATGCTGAACTAATGAATTCAGACACAAAAGGATCTATACTACGTAAACCCATTTATGTGAAATTCTATAACAAACAGATCTATAATGACAAAAAAATTGATCAGCTATTGCCTCCACTCAGAAATAGGTGATGACAATTGACTTCAGAGGGGAAAAAGGGAATTTTGTTAGAGCTAGAACTGTTCTGAATCTAAGGATATACATTTGCCAAACATGGATTGTCCAATTTATTGTAAATAAATTATACCTGAAAAAATTAATTGAAAAAGAAAAAAGAATGAGTGATTTTAGACCGGAGGTATTCTTAACACTGCCCCGCATTCACCCTACTCCTGGATTTTATGGATTTGTGCCCAGAGGACCTAGGTTTTAATCTAGGTTCCACAATTAATTAGCTTTGTGACCTCGGATAAGTCACTCACTTCTCTTAGCTTTTTCCTTATTAAATGAGAGAACTGGACTAGACAATCCCGAAGGTCCATCTACCTCTGAAAATCTGGAGTGAAAAAATATATAATTGAAACCTTAATAGGGTCATTACAATGTTCTCTTCAGTTCATTTTATATTTCGTTTAATAAAAGATAAACAACTTATGATTATTAAAATGCATTTGTGTGACTGAGAATTTAACATTGGAATATTTTTTCCAACACTGACTCATATTACCCGTAAGGACAGAGGGAAACCTGGAAAAACGATAGCAAACATGACTTAGGGTTCTAGTGGCTTAAGCAAGGGAAGAAGATACTGTACGCTTTCTTTTGGGTTATTCACTAGGGATCACTCTGTTACTTTTCCAATTTTGTTAAATCACAGAAATCAATTTCTTACAATTCTGGAGACTGGGAAGTCCAAGATCAAGGTGCCAGCATCTGGTGAGAGCCTTCTTGCTGCATCCTTAAACGGTGGAACGCAGAAAGGCAAGAGAAACTAACTCTACGTCCTCATACGGCAGAGGAGTAGAAGAACTAACAAGCCGAACTCGGAGCCTCTTATATAAGGGCTGTAATTCTGTTTAACAAGGAAGGAGCCTGTGTGGTCTAATCACCTCTTAAAGGCCCCACATCCTAATACCATCACATTGGCAACACCTGAATTTTGGAGGCAACACATTCAAACTATAGCATCTGTTGGAGCAATCGTGCTTTCCTTTAAGAGTTATTTTTGAGAGGAGAACTAATTTATAAAAATTAACAAGTAAATATTGCACCTAGCTAACCTAGGAATAGAGTTTGAATTTGGCTATACCTATGAGAAAAATTTTTTTCAAGTTTCTGTTCCAACAAAGTCCTCTGTTGTTCCAAAGGGTAAGCAATAGCAATTTGCCTGCTCTGTTCTGTCTTCCTTCACAAAATGTACATGTGTGGCTGCTTCTGTGACTGACACCAAGCCAAGTTTACCCATCTAGTTTATTTTTACACCATCTAATTTAAATTATTTTTATGATGCAGTCCACTAATGAAGGAATGCATCACAGCCGGTTACATCTGCTGGTGTAGTAGGTGTTAATAGAATAATCAATTACTCCTGTGGCTCATTCTTGCCATGCCCTCTCCACAGAAAGTGGAGACAAAACGAAGGTGATACTTAATTCACAGCAAGAAGAAAAGCCAGTTAATTGGATTAGTTAGCATCTCCCTTTCATCCTCTTCCTCTTATCCCCACCTCTCAACAACTCCCACACACACACACACCCGAAAGTGACAGGATTTAGTAATTATGCTGAATACAGGAGTTACTTTTTAAATGAACTGATTAGTTTGACTAAAGAAGACCATGATCCAAAATACTTCAGTCCTCAGGGAGGACAGTTGCCGCAGATGTAAATACCGCCAAGAGGATAAAGCAGAAACAATAGGATTCCTTGACCGACTCACACTGGTGTGGTCCCTGTACCAATTTCTCTACGCTGCTTGCATCTGAACAGGGGAGCTACTGTAGGGTCAGCCAATGAGGCACTTTTTATGCATAGAATCTTTCAAATTGTCCTGCTGAAAATCAGTGCTAGATAGCAGTGAGGCACTATCACTTTCCCCTTTAGTCAGATTTAAATTCTACTTGATGTAGACTATGCAAGTTATACCTCTAGTCTTTCTATTTATATAACATCTTTGTAAATAATGAAAATCAGCATGCAATACTCTCAAGTGAACCATATTTTTCAGTCAATAAAATTCGAAAATGGGTTTCATTTCTCTCTCACTCAAATCGTTGCTATTTTTAGTACCTTATTATATTACCAGCACTATTTGATATTATCTAGCAGAAAACTTTTAAGCTCATAATCAATAAATTTGGATTCTATTTCTACTCCAGGCAGCAAAGATGACAACAATATGGAACCTTTCCTGAAAGGCACTGTTCTAAGCACTCCACATATATTATCTTGTTTAATGTGCACAAACCCTCTGTGAGCTAAGTTTGTTATTATTGTTCCCATTTTACAGAGGAGGTAACTGGGACACAGAGCAGTTAAACAGCTCATCTGAAGCCAAACAGTAGTAAATAGCAGAATTCAGGATTCAACCTGGACAGCCTAACCCCATTGCTCCCCATACACATAAGCTGAGATGAAATTTAAAATATATTTGTGGCATGAGCAACAGCCAACCAGAATAGATGCTAGTCTTAGCTCAGGAGCAGAGCCCAAGAAACTCCTTGTGCAAAGGCATTAATGGTTGCTGGAGCTGGTGAAAGAAGTGGTGGTCCCAGAGTGGGACCAGAGCAGCAGGAGACAACAGAGACACTTAGAAGTGTCTGCAGCAGCAGCTACCTTCCAACCTACACAGAAGTTTCTCAGTGTTTTAACCACATACGTAGCCATACTGATGACACAAAGTGGATATCAACCCTGTGATATGCCCAAAATTAATTTACCAACACAGATTCTAATAAGAATCTAGAAACAAATAGAGGTTGCAGCCATATTCAGACAATTCCTTTTAGTTTCACTGACTGTGTCTTTTTTGCCTCAAGCACATTGGAACATGTTCATTTACAATGTTAAAGTTATTGCCAGCTTAAGAAGGTGACTGATCAGATATGATACTCAAGAAGATGGTATGTTGGGCTCTAAATTAGTCCTAATATCTTTTTGAAAAAATGTATAGCAGGAAAATATATCACATGAATCCTATTTGGAATATTCCAAGATCTTTTAAAAATATCTGAACTTTGATAAAATCACAAAGGAATAAAAGACATGCTCATGTATGACTTACAGCAGCACAAGAGACATTTAGCTATAGAAGAAAGTTTCACATTTGAAGAATATTCACTACTTGCCACTGATCAATGCAGAAAAAAAAGTACGTTCATTTACTGACAGCAGAATATGCCCCCAAATAGCAAACCAGGTTTTATATAAGTCACTTTTCAAGATAGCTAAGATTTTGTCAACCATTTGATGGGTTTTAGCTTAGGGATACATTTGAAGCTGTTATTTTTCCGATGAAGCCAGCAATAGGGAAATGTATGCTGTGGGAGGGAAAAGAGAAACTGGAAAATTGAGCTAACTTAATAGAAATCTAACATTTGCTATTGCATTGAATAATTACTTTTTCCCAGATCCCTTTGAAGATGAAAGGTTTTGTATTAAAACTTTTTATAACCAGGCTATCATGAAAAAATCAAGCTCTACAATGTCTGTGCATTTCTTGTTTTAAAATACACAAGTGATCTGTTGCCTGTCTTTATAAGTGGTTTCTCTTCCAGAGAGCCTTAATCTGGAGGCTATAAAACATAAACTTAAATAACTGAGAATATTGTAAAATGAGCAAGGGAAAAAATTTGCTATTGATAATGTTAGATGCTATGGTAGTTTGTCCACGTAACAAAGGAAAAGGCAGTGTTGTGTTATGTATAACTATGGTAACGTGGGCAGATGACTCACTCAAAGCCTTTGTTATGCTATTATATGACTCAGACTTAGTAATGCTCACCCAATTACCTTTGCTAGTATATCTTCACTTGTTGAAGTGTTTGAGAACTGCTTTGGAGATTCTAAGTCCAAATGAGCATTAAAAAGGAGAGAGGGAGAAGTATCTCCTGAGAAAAGTGAGTCCTTTCTATAAACTCAGGGGTTTTGTTATGCCTTGCCAGCAGTACTAGAATCTGGAATAATACATGATGACCAGATCTAGTTTGTATTCAGGGAAGTCAAATGAGTTCTCTAACTGGCACGAAGCTAAGTACACCCACATAGTTTCTGAGTACATCAGTTCTTCAATGTACATTAAGCCTTTCCAGATTTATCCTCAGAGGTTGGCTGTTTGCCAGAACTCAGGCTCTGTTCTGTTGTGCAGTGGGCTGAGTATTCCCAGGTGCCAGCATAGTTTTATGCCTAGTCCTTATTTACAGTTTTTCTTAGGATTGCTTTGAAGTGTGAACAATCAAGTTGCAGCATGCTGCAAAGTTCTTCCCACATGAGCCCTTTATTTCATTTTCTATTACAATTCTGAAGGCTTTTCAAGAACAGAAGTATTTATCCATAACTATTAAAATGCATTTGGAATGATAAATTCCTTACAAATACTTCATAAATAATTTTATTCTCTTTTTGAGGAAGATAAAAATTATAAACAGCCAATATTATTCTTTCTCTACTACTTCTTTGCAAAAGAGTAGCATTTAGCAAGGCTTTTCATTTGTTAATTATTAAAATTCATGAAACATCTGTGGCTTGACGACACATACAAGATGGGGCTTGCAAAAACCTTGTGTATAATCTGCATTGTGTATTATTTGGAATTCCTAACAAAGCTCCTAATACTGATGATAACTAATGAATATCTGTCATAGCATGCATACAAACCATGCCTAAACATACATCTTCCTAAAAACTCTGTTTTCATATATTCCAAATCTAAGTGAAGATTTTCTATATTCCCTTAGGATTGAAAACTGACCAGATGTGTGTGGAGGGAGGCCAAAAAGCAGCCCCACTCCCCAGTATACTTTGCAAACACCCCTCTGAAGTGACCAAGGGCTCAGCCCCTGTGGACAGCCATTCACAAAACTGAGTGGAGTGAGACAGACAGTCTCAGTTAAAAAATTGGCAGGAGCCCCCACATGCCAGGTAATGAATATTTATTTCAAATTTATAACGACCTTGGCATTCCCATTTAAAAGGTGCCTTGCACTACATGCATTTTCTTCTTTTAACCCTGCTTTTTGTTTTTGTTTGCCAAAATCACATTCAAGTTGATGAGAATAGCCTTCACAAACAGAAGTGGTTTGGTCAGTGGTGGAGGTGAGTTGCGTAACCACAATAAAGGGCTGCAGCTCTAACAAACTTTGATTTATGGTACTGAGAAGGCCTGGTGTGGGTGACTTCTGTTGCTTTCGGAACTTTTAATCTGTATTTCTAAATGTCACAATTCTAAATGATTTTTTCAGAGTTAGCCCAGATAAATGATTTCTGGGAAGACCGTGGCAGTGATTACGAGCCCACTTACACTCGCGGTTGATGGCACATTAAGCAATAATGCTGATAACGTGCGGCGATCGGTACCTATAGTATTTTCACCTGACCTCCAGATGAGGTTAATGCAGAAGACAAACGGGAGGGAAGCTCATGCTCCATTTTTTCGTCAGCCTGTTACATAAATAACAGATAAACATCCTCCTGTTCGCACCACATCAGAGCAGAGGAAAATGCTGCCAACTTCAAGCCATCAACGACTTAAAATTGCCGTTGTCAAATCAATTTTTTACAGCAGACTGACCTGTTTGCAGACCATTTTTAATAGCAGGGGAAGAGTTTGGGATTTGGGCTTGGAGTACACAAGTGATTTCCAAATGACATTTCAGATGTAAAATTTCAGTCTGCCAGCCTTTTCCTCCGGCCCCCCCCACCCCCACATCCATACACATGCACACACGCCCCATCAACTTCCACTGACATTTCTTCATTACCATGAAAAAGCTCAGGCAGTCTTGGGGGATTTTGCAAGGCATCATTCCTCTTTTATACCCAGGCCCTCACTGATACCTCTACAAATGGTTTTCAAAATTTTATGCCCCAATAGGAGGTTTGAGTTTTTAAAGTTGTAGAGACAGTGGCTTCTAAGTTTATCCCTTTGACTTCTCTGGCCATTATCACCCACCTAGTGTGTCCCCCTCCCAAGAGCTAACACGCCAAGTGACCTTTTTGGGTGAACAGTCACAAAAACTCATGGGCACATTTAATAGGAAGAAATGTGGACTCAATTACATGGTGTGAGAAGGTTGTCAGGAGTATGTTCCTTTTTTTTTTTTTCTTAACCCAAACACAGCCTCTGTAGATTTTTTTTGAATGTTCACGTTACACCTTCCTCTTCAAATGATAAAAGAATTCAGTGTGAAATTTGCTTTCATAAACTTTTGTGAAAGGTTCTGTCGTTCTCATACAATACTTTGGGAGTATATATAGGGAACACATTCAACTGATTCCCTTGAAGCCTTAATGATCGAATGCCAGAGGAAAGTCTTGTGTGGATTTCATTCTTATTCCTTATTCAATTCTCTTTTCTGTATCATCTGAACTTGGATTATATTGACACCACCCTCTTCAGTAAAAATAAAAGCATGGAGTTATTTTTATTATAAGATACAGTATCATAGCACCCAGCAAAAGTGTTGTCTACAGAAATTTGCCACTGGAAAATCAGGAATCTCATAAAATGACAGCACTACATTGAGAAGTTCAAGTGGCAAATAGGGAAGGTATTTTCAAATTCAGCATCCAAACCTATTTGGATGTGAGATAAGCACTTTAGTGATACCGTGTGTTTATTTATTTCTAAATAGGAGGTCAGGTCAGAATCATGACATACAAAGAAAACCATATTGTGACAATGTCAGCATTTCCATTAAAATCCCTTTTCCCCTTCTAGGATGTATTAATAATCTAGTAAAAATTGGAGATATTCAAAAGTTAGCACATAGCCTAGCAACTAGATTTAGTGGAAATAAATTTTGCAGCGAAGTCCTTTTGGCTATTTTTAAATGATAGCATTTCACCCACACAAGAAAGTATGTTTTTGCTTATTTATTTTATTCTATTCTATTCTATTTTATTTCTGGCCTCATATGACTGAGGTATAGCTTCAGTTTCAACCATTAGCCCATGATGTTGCCTGGTGCCTTTAGGCATTTCAGGGATAAAATAAAATGACCATGTTATTTTGTTTGGAAAAGCAGCTTCTGCACACTTGCTGTATTTTTTTCTCAATAAATGTTTCATAACTCTTTTTAAAACACAGCTTATCCTTTAGCACATATGGGAGGCAGCTCAATCTAAACCAAGTGGATGTCCTAGAGCTCAGATTCCAAATTCTAACTTTTCTGAAGTTGCTCAAACACAGAGACAGGCATAGCAAGCCCCTTAATATCAGGAGTTATTAATAGATATTTTAAGTTTAAAAACATTTTAGGTTATTTTGTATTCTGTATACTGTACTTCAGGGAATGGCTGAAACACTTCTGTTTTGCTGGCTGGGATATGTTCTCTCAATTGCCACTCTGTTAAGCCATGTTTCCAAGTTATTGGACTCCTCCATTCTCCTGGCAGTAAAGCACATCATTCTTGCCTCTCTAGATTAAGCCAACCTGGGAGGATAATGAGCATGCACAGAAGAAAAAGAAAAAGAATATTAATCAAAGTTCCAATGATAACAAAGTAGCCCCTGAAAGTATCAAAGAAAAATTGCCCCAGATAGAATTAAACAGGGAGGAAGGCTTTATCTAAAGACTATTGCAATTGGGGTCAAGACCATTACTATCAGAGAAAGAGATTGAACCCAACTCTATGGAAACAAAGATGGAAAGTTTTAAACCCTGAGGTGATATAGGGGAAAGTACTAGAGGACATTGAGAGGAGTTTTGTCAGTGTGATTAGGCCCACTGTGTTTGCTAACTGGCACTTATCTCTTATCCTAGGTAGGTTCCTACCCTCTGAGACTGGGAGAAAGAGGCCCTATCTTTCCCGATGATTGCATTCCAGAGAGATGGCTCCCAGGTCATTGAGAAAGATTTTCCTGGGCTGTGAACCTGGCCCAGGCTGGAGTAACATTTACATCACAGAGGGACAGAGGAAGAGTTTGCAAATTACAAGCTTTCTGTGTTAAATGCCTAAGAGAAAGGTGATCAGGGCCTATAGTTAGAAGAAATTTGTCTAAAGTTTAGTCAAGCTGAGGGGAACGGTAAGACCTTCTAAGCAGAAGTCAAAGGCGTCTGTTTGTTTTGGAAGGATAAGTTAGTCATGCTGATCTTGAGGGAAGAAAATCAAGGATCAAGACACTAATCTTAAAATTTTTTAACTTCAAATTTCCATCCATTTGAATTCCCCTAGGTCCCCCAAACCCACGAGGTCCCTTCCCTTCTTTAGCAGGCATAGATGTAGAGGGGCAAACACAAGGAGTACCTTGGGTCTTTGCTCGTTTCTGCCATAACACTTGTTCATTTCTTTTTATTTTATTTACTCATTTGGCAAGCACGAAAATGAGGTTTATTGAGGAGAGAAAGATAGATTATAGGGCAAGAGCAAGATCCAGGTTTACAGAGCGTGATACATACGCAACAGATGACGACTGGACCCATTGTGGCAGCAAAGGGAGAGCAAAAGGAAGGGTGCAAAAGGGGCCTGGACTCTTGTTTATTTCAAATGGCAATTTCTGCTCCTGTTCCTGGCATTGTCATCCTGTATGATACTGACCTCATGTGTGCCAGTCAGGTAGAGATGGTGATTCTACCCTTCTTGGATGGTTCTCCTCCAAAAACAATCAACTCTTTTGTTTTATACCCTCACTCAGGAATCTGACAGGAAGTCAGTCCCCAGGATCGGGGGCAAAAAAATATTTGAAAGTCAGTACACTTAAAACTATGTGTTAGGACACCTCAAATTCTGAAATATCCTTGAAATCCCTGAAAAATTTCATCAGCAGCCTTCTACTCTACTCCCTCTACATCTGATGCCTCCATATCGTTTTCTTCAACGCAACTATTCAACTGCTGACGATTTTATAATATTAAATATTTCCATCTATTAGCTCCACTGACATTTCTATAAAAGGGCACCAATGACCTTCACAGACTATATAACTAAGGACTTTTTGTTTTGCTATTCTTGTTATCCTCAGCCTTTGTACAGAATTCACCACCTGTTTAGCAAACAGCTCTTCTTTGAACCTTTCTCTCCCTCTTGGATTCTACAATGATGCACTTTTCTGATTCTCTTCCTACTTCTCTAGTTGTTTTTTTCTTTTCTATGTCTCTGATGGGCCCTGCTTCCTAGGCTTATGCCCTGAAGGTGGGAATACTCCAAGGATCTGTTTTCACCTTCCTCTGGTCTTGATCTATATCTTCTTGTCAGGTTGGGTTAGTTCATTCACTTTCACAGTTTCAACTACAACCTTAACCTGATGACTATAGCTACCACTTTTATGCTGATGACTGTACTACCATTTTTATGGTCCTGCCAGTCAAACTGTCTTCAGTTTCTATCTTTTCCCCTCAGCTCCAGACTAAAAATTCCAACTGTCTCTTAGACAAAGGGAACCTAAAGTTCTGCTAACACCTCAAACTGAATATATTCAAAACCCAATTAAACCATCCTTACCCCTCCACACCTGCCTCGCACCTCGGATTCTTTTCCAGTCTGCATGTAACATTCTATTAAGTGTCTCTGATGAGGCTTCACCTGTCCTTCCACTGTCACCCTGATTGGACGGCTCCAACCCTGCCAGGCGATGCTGTTTGCACCAGTCATACTGTGCCCTTTCCCTTGGCACTCAGGATGTTTCTTCCATGCTGAGCACTTACACCCACACCCACACACTGAAGTGCTACATTTTATTCCTGGCCCAGGAATGTACATTGTCTCCTCATTGCTCCAACTATTAATATATTCCATTTCTACTCAGCACAATATTGTTTCTATTCCTTATAACACTCAGAAATTTTTTTTTATTAATATATTTTATTGTGTGCATGGCTATGTCTTTCACTAAATGAAAAATTTCTTGATGAAAGAAGTTACATACTATTTTCTTTTTTATCCTCAAGGTTGTCTTCCACAGAATGAATCTTCAGGGCATGTGTGTTAAATGAAACATCGCATTTTCCATATGCAATTTGAACCTGTTCTTGGTCCCTCACAGATGAGATGCTACAGAGCTGAAAATTTAACAGATTCACCAGACAAACTCATAGGGTCAGGTTGGGGGACTGGTCGTTATATATCTGTGCATTTCCTGATGTTTTGAACTGCTCCTATTTGGCCGACAGTAGTAACTTGGTATTTTGTTTTATGTTTTATGTTCTAAACCTCCAAGAGAGAGGAAGTGTGAAAAGCACTATGCAATCTTTCCTGGTTAAAGGAAAAGGTCCAGCTGTCCTAAAATTAGTTTGCAAAGCCCATTTAAAACACGTAGCCAATATAACCAAAATTTCTGTGTAAATGCTTTACCCAGTTAGCTCTAAGTAGATATAATTCTTGGGAAGGTTTGTTCTCTGTTTTCATGTGGAAATATGTGGCAGAGATGGAAATTTACAAAGTAATATTGTAGAAATGTCTCTTCTCAAATATAAGAAAATTTGACCAAAGTTCAACCTGTTTTGGAAGGCTTATTCCAGCCTGACTGGTTAACACAGGGATGGCATCATAACCCACTAAATAAATGGAAAGGATTATCATAAAATATTGTAATCCAAAGTGGCTCCCAAAGGTTCTACCATTGCCCACTGCTGGAAACTTTCCTTATATATAGTGCACTTTAAAAGCCACAGATTTTTGTTTCTTTGGGGAAAAACGTGGATATAACTACTGTTTAATCTTAGAAGCTGGTAATTATAATTCTTGTCTAAGTAAAAGTGCAGGACTAAACCAAATAACACTATTCCTATAGAAACAGGATATAGTAAATAATAACTTCTTGTTATTGAGCACCCACAATGGGCCAGACATTTTATCTACGTCTGTGTGTATTTTTATAACAGCTCCACAAAGTAAACATAATTATCCTCCCCCATGTTTTGAGGGAACTGGGGCTCACAGAGCAAAAAATGGGTAGAAGATTAATTTTAATTCTGGTTTTTCTGACTCTAGATCCTGTGCTTTTTTGATTATATTTTACTGTCATTATTAAAATGCATTAAGGTACTTAAAGGCTTATTCTCCAGATAAGACTTGAATCTACTACTGTCACTTAAAGCTCTACAATTCTTACAAATGTAAAATAGAGATGTATTAAAAAAAAAAACATTTAGAAAAAACAACCCACTGGAAATTGTCAGGGCTGGGACAACTGCCTTATTCTTCTACCATGTATTTCTTGGATTTTTTACCTAAAATACAAATGTTGGCTAGGATGGACTCAGTACAGGTCCAACCTATGAGAGCCAGGATATAATGGCCAAGTAATTGACTTATCTATTAAACTCATTACTTCTCTACGGAAAAAAGGAGATGCCAACGCTATGGTTAGCCCTGCCTAGGCCTATTCTACCTCTAATTGACACTGACAGAAGTAATTAAGTTTTCCCCTTTCTGTTTATCTCAGATAGCCTCCAAATCCTTGAAAGCAACATCTAATTGATTTCAGGAGTCTCATTCACATAAGGATCTGAAAATAGTGTGCTGCTTCCTTACCCAGTCCCCCACCTTTATCCACAAGAGTTTGTAAAGCTATTAGACTGCAGTTTGTTTAATGAATCATTGAGACTCCTGAAATCAATCAAGGTGTGACAGTTTTTTTAGTGGCCCCTTCTTCTTGGGTGTCTCCTGTTTCCTTATGATTCTCTCTCTGCCTAGGGAGGATCACTGTGGTTTTTGCCATCCTTTCCCTGGCCTGGCTCCCCGTTTCAAGATCTCCTGCGATCACCTGTGATGCTCTGATTCATGATCCACACTCTCACCTGGAAATTAAAAATTGACAACCTTCAGAATTATTTTTTGCAGGCAAACTAACTTGACCTACCACACATCAGAGACCCCAAATTAATATTAAAGTCAGCCCATACTGGACATGAGTTTGACTCACGCCACAAGTACTTGTGACACTGGAAGGTCAAAAATTTACCTTTCCTGCTCAACCATTGATTTTTCTATCACCTGCATTAACTTCAACAAGTTTTCTGGCCTAGGCTTTCTTTGTCTCTTTCTCCATCCCCTTATATACTGTTGTACAAATTACTTGGTTATATAAATTGATATGTTTGATAGACCAATAATTTTCACTTCTTAAAAATTATTGTCTGATATGTTTCAAGTACTACCAGCATTTATTTACTTATTTTTCAGTTTTTATGAAGTTGTAAGAAAAGTTTTTAAAAAGAACTCAGATTTTGTAACCTCTGAAATGATCCATTATCCACTGAACAAGAATACGAAAACAAACAAGTAAATTAAGGTTGGTATTTTCAACTCCTCAAGCTCTCTCTCTCACTCACTCTTTTTTGCTTTTTTCTTTTTGCTTTGGCTAATTAAATAATTTCATAAATGTTATATTACAATTTGTTTTTCTTGGATTAAAATGATTAGTCCTCTAGCACTACAGGAATTATAAACTTTGGTTTGGAAAATGAGAAAGGATTCTTATCAAAGAAAAAGTATAGAATACAAGTAAAACAATGATCAAAATGATTGCATTGATTAAGAATGCTTTTAAATTAGGAGGACAGGGTGAGGGGAATCCTCACCATCATTTAGTTGACACAAAACAAAAAGATTTTAAAGTCTTTGAAACAGTGACTTCAGTTAAACTGGATGTCTAACTAAATTTCAGAAAGGGCCAATGCAAAGAAATAGGTGCCCAGCAGAGAAGAGTCACTTAAAACAGTTCTTGGATTAGATGGACTTGATTATAGCCCAAATTTGTCAAAACTTGTGAAACCTCAAGGTTTATGGTGTTTTTCACAGTGCCTAAAGCACAATAGACAAACGGGCAAACCTTGTTTCCAACCCTCTTTTTTCCTTCACACTTCTGCGTGTGTGTGTGTGTGTGTGTGTGTGTGTGTGTGTGTGTGTGTGTGTGTGTGTGTCGGGGAAGGAGGCATTCCTCAATACCTGAGTACGTGGAGAGCCTTTCTTTAGTTTCTTGCTTTTGTTTTGTTTTGTTTAGTTTGCTTTAGAAATCCAATTTCCATATTAACATTAGACAATTTCCAGTGAAGATAAACCTCTCCTTCAAGAAATAAGTATACTTTATGAGAGAGCTAATGCTATATAACATAGATCAACAATCATACGCACAAAAAAGCCTCATAAACAATGCAAAATTTAAGGAAATGTAAATAGAAAGATATGACTTCATTAAAGTGTACTGGAAGTATTCATTTTGCAGAAATTTAGCTCTCCATAATTCTTTTATTTCTTTCACAAATTGGATAATTAATGTGAGTTAGTCAAAATCCTCTATGGTTACAATCTCTGTGATTCTTTAATATTATAACTCTATGGGCTCATTTCTCATTTTCCTCCATACCTCATTTAAGGCTTGAAGTCAGTGGGAATTACCCCAGGCAAGATGAATTAGAGACTATCTGCCTAATCACTTAAGGCAGACTGTCAATTTTTAGAAATTATTAAGTACATCTATATAGTCATATGAAAATGTGGGTTTTCATAAAAATCCACATTTTTATATTTCTAATATAGATAGGAAAATTCTCTTTTTTAAAACTTAAAGCCTCATAGGATCATAGAATTTTGAAACTATAAGACTATTTGTAAAAAATTATTTATTTATTACTCATTTATTCAAAAAAATTGTCTACTGAGAACTTCATGCGCCAAAAATGTAACCTCTTTGTCAAGTTATTTAAACTTTCGGGGCCTCAGTTTCTTGATTGGTTGAATGACAAAGGTGAAAAGAATGAAGTCTCATGCAACTCCAAGCTGCAATATTACACCGTTCTGGGCTGGTAACAGTATTCTTTGCACTGTAATAACTAAGATCCTAAATTAAAAAAAAAATAATTTTTAAATTGTGAAAATGTTTCCCATGTCTGTAAAAGGTCACTTCTAGCTCTGCAACTCAGCTTGGACAGTTACAATATGAGCTCTATTAATTTAATAGTAAAACGTTACATACTATGTCTAGAAATTCAAAACCTAGTCTAATACTAGGTTAATCTATGTACAATCTACATTTTCTTTCTTTTCTTTCTTTTGTTTTTACAACTGATATATCATTGGGATAGCCAACACTTCAAGTGCAAACCTAGTAGGGTTTGAGGCCATAGCCATCTCAGGGCCACGTCAGGTAGCACTCTGCAAATCGACACATTCCTGCCCTGCTTTATGTTGCTATAAAGCTGAAAGCTTGTTAGTGAACATGAGAAGCAACCTTGAAAGAGGAAACTCTCTTCAGTGCAGCCTGAACCGTGTACCATCCACCTTGTCTCATGGGGCAGTGATGGGTCCCCTTTAATCTGAGTGTATAGAGACCACCAGGTCTTTTGTAGCACCAGCCGGCCAGACCCAGAGCCATCCCCTTCTTTTCCACAAGGTGCCTGAATGAGGCACTTTACTGATGTCAACAACAGAGGGACAGACATATGGAGACAGAGTCAGCAGTCCAATTTACTGCATTTTAAGAATAATTCTTCCTGGCAGTGTCATCCTATCCCACGCAAACCCCCTCAGACTCAGGATAGACTTACACATAAGGCAAGGTAGCATAGTGGTAAGAGTTTGGCCTCTGGGGTGGACTGCCTAAGCTTAAATCCTGAATCCGTCACTAATTCAGTGTCCAGGGAAGTGAGTCCCATGACCTTCTGGGACATTCATCTCTGCATATGCAAAATTGTGATGTTAGAATCCACCTCATAGGGGTATGGTGTAAAGGATTTAATTTTTGTAGGCGAACAGAGTTTGTTAGCTTTTATTATTAATGTTTTCTGAATTGAATATTTTTCTATTGTTCTAGTTACCAACCCTAGAAATCATGCTGTCATCATAATACCCTCTCAGACCTAAAACTTAATGTGTCTTTTCAGTTTCACCTCAACAATATCTTGTTAATGCAGCTCTTTCTTCCTTTATACTCTGCCTGTCTTGTGTATTAATAGTTCTTGCTGTCTGTACCACCCTGATGGAGTTTATGATATACTATGCTCCTTTGTATTGCTTGTTCTTTTCTTCCCTGTTTTTTGTTGTTATTGTTGTTTGTTTTCCGTTGAGATCTTTCTCACTTTTCTTTACATCTTGACTTCGCCTAGTATTGATAATACATGGTATGTAATAATACATAATAAATATTGATTAACAAAAATTCTATTTATTTATTTATCAAATATAACATTATTAGTACCTATTGCATGATAGGTATCAGGTAAAATAATTGCAATACAGCACAGCAAAAGCTATAATAAAATTATGAGGAATTATATTGGCACAAGGAAAGTAGTAATAATTATGCTTAGGAGAGCCAGAAACAGCATTACAAAGTACATGCTTCAAGAGGGTATTGAGGATAACTAGGAGATTTCCAGATTCATGAAGAATGGTAGGGAAAACAAAGACAAAAAATGTGTTCATTGGCTCAGAGAGTTAAAAATAGGGTTGGAGTAACCACTAGGCAGTATGATGCTGGATAAGTCATGATAATAATCTTAATTGACAGCTTCCTAAGTTTCCTAATTTTTAAGCATCTATGTGCTTTATTCCTGATCCTCACAAGGCCTTGAAGAGTATACAATATTAATCCAATTTTACAGATGAAGGAAGTGAAGATATGAAGAGTAATAAGTTTAAGAAGCAGAAGTAGGACTGGAATTCCAGGCCATTGGTCTCCATGCCCACACTAATTCTTTTATCCAGCCCATTACTATATGATGGGCACCTGTAGGCACGCAGGTGTATGGATTTAACCTTGCTGCAGAGATATGGGGGCGATGGTGGGGGAGGTGGGAGGGAAGGAGTGGGCGAGGAGAGAGAGAGAGAGGGAGAGAAAGAGATCTCAATGGAGGAGCTGGGTCCCAGAAGAATCTCTGCATGCTAGTAACAGGTATGAGGAAGAAAAAAAATTGTCCTGTGCTTCAGACAGGTATGTTAACTTTAGATTTTAGATTTCGATTAAAATTATTGTTTATCTAGTACTTACAATGTTCTAGCTACTTTGCTAGGACCTGGGGACACAAAAGGTAAGACAGGGTCCTTGATTTCAAAGAATTTCCAGTATTCTACAAAAAATCCCAGAGAAATAATGAGGGAGTCTTATATTCTAATTTTATTCTGCCACTCACTTTGAATCAGCCTAGGGTTGACTTAATGGAATATTATGGTGCCTCCTTTTTTCATAACTGCGTAAAGAATTGCAGTCTATTTTATATGCATAATTATTTTATTTTTATACAAACTTTTAAAAAGTTTACAGAAACATTTATCGATGTACTTCAAAAATACTGAGACAATAAGCTAGAAAAACATTTTTTAAAGAATCCTGATAATTCTAACTACAGCAAAATTACTAGAATATTCTAACACCCAAAATCTTCAATAAACTGACAATAATCAGTAGAGAGTAGATTCTTTGTGTATATATGCTGAGGGTACCTGAGTAGGCCAGACAATAGCAAGTTCTCCTTAAATTAGAAGCTGCAAAGACATAGATCAGCCTCTGCTTATTTCCAGGCTTTAAATTAAATATATGTTTTAGAGATGTCTGTTTGTGTTTATGTATTTGAGTTATTCATCCATTCAACAAAGATATAAGGCGCGATACATTTCCAGATACTTCCAACCAATAGCAAATGCTAATTAACAAGCCAGTAAGCTGGAAAAATATCAAATGGAATACCTGAGTGATCATATAGAAAAAAATTTATTGGAATAATATTTGCTTAGCTATTGCTTATTAAGTAAATGAATATTGTTTTCTAATATACTTTGGTAGAATATTCACTTAGTATTTTGAAATTTTTAAATTTTAATAATCAGGAAAATACTTAGCATTTTGCCACCACATATAGAAAAATTTGCAGATCAATTTGAAACTTTTAAAATCTTTAACCGGGGGCGGGGGTGGTGAAAAATAAAAAAGTAAAGTCTTTAACCACTGAGTATAATTTGAGTTTGAAATCCTTAATGACTGCAATATATGTTAGCCTGTGTGTTTCTTATGTTGCCTTAAGTAACTTGGGCTAAGATGAGCTTTCCTAAACCTATAAATTTATGCCTACATATACATCCTGGTCACCAATTTTAAATTCCCATACTAAAAATTGCCAAAAATAAATGCTATATTTTCAGTCTCCAAAAGTTTGTCTTGGGGTCCAGGTCAGGTGGTGAATACCATGATACATGTAAATACACAGTAATGATTTCACTCTCTGATTATAGCTAGACTCTTACTCTTTTTCATTGTTGGGTCACAGTTATATCTTACATAATCCAGCAGAGGGTGCTTCCTTTTTAGGGTTGGATTAGAAATAAATATCATCAGCAAAAAGTTAAAACCTTTTTATATTTTGTTTTCAGTGGTTAATTAATTAAATCTCATCCCCTTGCGGTTTTATTCATTTTCAGACATGTCCCCAAAATAATTAATCATCTTCTGAAGCACTACACGTTTTAACAAACACTTACATAGAGACAATGTATGTGCTCCTTTGACATGTTTACTCTCTTGTTTTTCTTGACTGGAAGTTATGATCCCCACTCAAAAGTCCCAGGTATATTGAATGTAAAGACATTTTTGTTTAAAAGTGTATCTTCCACTCTGGGAAATAGAAAAGAATTGTTGCTACACTCATTAAAACTGTTGTTTTCTTTGGAGGAGGGAAGCTTTCCTTTGTAAATCTCCATAACAAAAGCATGGTTTTAGGGCACTCATGATTAAGTAGGTGGAAATGCAACTTTTTCTAAAGAGCCAAATAGACCGTTTTCAAGAAATAGTTCACTTCCTAAAGGTGTGGCCCTGTATTTCTCGATACCTAAGAGTAGTTCCTGAAACTGTCATCCCAGGAGGATTATAGTGTTTTTTTAAAATCCTTTTTCAACCAGTCAACTAGCTCTGAAGTAGCTGGCCCTGTACAGAAGGTTCTGCTGAGGAATGCAAGGCTCTCAGAATGACTTTGAATCATACTTCTCAGAAGAGACAACCACAAGCATTACAAAGGAGAAAAACTGGAATGATCTCAGCTGTCAGGCTATCTTCAAGGGATTCTTCCCTCCCACCATTTTATATATGATAGTATGGTTGAATTAAACAAATAGGAGATTATATTTCCACGAATATTTTGTAAGCAGACAGATTTTGCTTTTGAATCCATTCTTGCATCCCCCAGTTTTTCCATTAGAAGTTGTACACCTATATGGAAAAAGGCCTTTCTGGAAATACAACTTAGTAGGATACCTATATTTTGCACGCTGAGCTAGTCCATGCTGGAAGCAAAACACGAAGCTAAGAGAATGAGTTGGTTTGAGTAAGCAAATGTTTTATACCTGCATACAAGACAAGTGAGTACAGCTCTAACTTTAAATCCCATTAGAAATGCTGTGATTAACTGCAGGACCTTACTGATTGTTCAAGTAACAGATGGACATGCCACAGTTAAGTATTTCTCCTTTTTATTTACAAACAAAGGAGGGTTTTTATGTGGGCAGAAATTAAAACATTACTGAAGCATAGATTGCCTAAGCTTAAATTCTTTCATATTAATACAGATCCTTTGTTATGTAAAGTAAACATCTTTAATATTTTTGCATGGTTTGGATATATAATCCATAATATTTTGTGATTTCCCTTCAAATGGGTTTGTTTCTTCAGAAAGAATTATGTACCTACAACATAATGAGGTAATTAACTAGAGAACAAAAGGTTTTTCTTCTCTTTTAGACAAAACTTGTTTCTAAGACATAAGTTGCACAGACATTATTTTTAGGACCATCTGCTTTGTCCTGGTTGGTTATTTTGTTGTCAGAAATATTTTTACCATTTTGTGTAATACCAAAAAGACCTGACAAAACATTAAAAGGACAATTGAGAGAAAATGTTCTATATGTTATTATGTTGCTTTTATAAATATTCTAGATTTGCTGGTGTGATAGCCTCCAGAGGGGCAATATCCATTTTAGATTTCTGACCTCAGAACTGTAAGAGAATGAATATCTATTGTCATTAAATCTGTTATATTGTTACAACGAGAATGGGAAGCTAATACAGCTATAATTAATCCTAAGAAGACTTCACATAAAAATTCAGATCTTTTTATTATTATTTATTTCTGCTCCTCTTAAGAACTGGAAAATCTGATGACAGCTCAGTGTCACCATCTCCTCCTGGCAATGGCTGATTGTAGCTGTTCTCCTTAGAGGTTATGCACTCTCTAGTCCACCAAGGGCTCTATAAGACCCTCTGTTTTTTTCCCTTAAACCTCTGGTAGATATTCAAGTTTGTGACCCTTGCTATATAGGGTTTTACATTTTGCATTTTACTTAATGTTCATTTTGCACTTGGTTGTTTTTAAGAATTATATCTACTTTTTAAAAATGGCATTCTATTAACCTATTTATCCTGAGAATTTTGATTTCCATTTACTCAATCATTTTCCACCATCTACCTATTTTCGTCTTTCCTTTAAACTTTCAACCTGAAGGCTGTTCACTCTTGGTGAGCCAGAATTACATCTGTAGCACAGGTAGCGTATTGAATGAGTGCCTGGATTCAGGAGTAAGCAGATGCAACCACTGTTGTTCTTTCTCACCGCTGGCCATCTCATCTGTTACTTCTTCATGAAATTGCAGACATATTGAGTACTCTTGAGTATTAACACATAGTTTCAAATCCCAGAGACTAAAAAGTCCAGTCCAGTCTCATATTAAGCTTTCCCACTTCCCCTCAACTTTGGGTGGCTCTAGGCTGCAGTGGGGAAGAGGACTGCATGGAAAAGACAGGGTCAGTTCTCCCTCTGGAGTCACTGAGAGGTGAACATCCCCTTGCCTTTTTCAGCTTCTAGAGCTGCATTCTTTGCATTCCCTGGCTCATGTTCCCTTCCTCTCCTAAGCCAGCAGCTTAGCACTGCTCCAGCTGTAACACTGCTGCCTTCTGCAGCGCATCTCCATCTGCTTCCCTCTTGTAAGGACACCTGTGATTACATCATTGGGCTTACCTGGATAAGCTAGGCTACTCTCATCTCAAGAATCTTCGTTTGATCACATCTGCAAAATCCTTTTTGCCATATAAGGTAATATTCTTTGGTGCCAAGAATTAGAACATGGACATTTTTGAGGGTCATTTTTCAGCAAACCACATCAAGCCTACAGAACTGAAGCCAAAAATTTTAGACTAATTGGCCTCGTAACTGTCAAATTTCCTGGTCCTCATTCTACTAACATTCTCTGTGGCATTTAAAATGGCCAATCACTTGTTTCTTCTCTAAAACTTTTATTTCATTGGATGAAACTTTTATTTCAGATGGTTCTTTCCCATGCTTGCCTTTTCTTTTACTACTTCCTCTTCTAGACTCTCTTCTCTCTCATTGATTTTTTGACTCTACCTTTATCCCCACCCCCACTTCTCATGGCCACTGTTGCAACTGCCGTAAGTCCTAATGAGTCCTAAATCGGTATCACAAGCCTTGATCTGTTTTTTTGCCAATATTTGCAACCATATATTGGGCATATTTCTGTTAAACTCACTGTTTCCAAAATTAATCCAATTATCTTGTCCTGCAAATCTGTCAATCTTCCCATATTTTTAATTATTGTCATTTGTTTTATTCTCATTGACATTATCCTTATTTAGGCTTAATGTTCTTGTGCCTGGACTGTTGTAGTTGTCCTTAATTGGTAGCCTGACTCTCAGTCTTTCCTCACCCAAATCCATTCTCCTCATCACTGCTAGATTCATATGTCTAAAATTCAAAAGTAATCATATCATTCTCATATGTGAAAAAAAGATAAACACCACCCCCAGAATAAATTTAGAATTTTGACCCTCACATTAAATGTCATTTTTAGTCTCACTCTAATGCTTCACTTTTTTTTTTTTTAATGACTTTTTTTTTTCCAACTCCCAGTGACAATAGATGAATCTATTTCCAGGAACACATCTTGCACTTTCCCATTGGCTGGTAGTTGCTCTTTTTTTTTCCCTATCTTTGCCTAAATAACATTTACATAGATAAAATCCTCCTCATTCTTCAGCACAACCTTGGAGTCACTTCCCCTGAAATCCTTTTTCTCTTTTCCTATAGCACATTTTGTATATCTTCATAACAGCAAACTGCTGTTTTTATATATCTGTTTCTACCAACAGTACATTGTAAGCTAAGTTTCTTCAGAGCATGATGTTTCATTCATCTTGGTATCCCTAGCACCAACCTAAAGCATGGCTCCTAGAATCGGTGTTCAGAGTATGGGTCTACGCAGTGAATACCCAAGTTTTACTGTTGGTTTCAGCTTTCTGCACTTCAGTTTCTTCATTTATACGATGGGAGGCATGTGATAGTGCATATCTGCATTAATCTTTATGAAGCATTTAGAGGAATGCCTGCAGGTAGCAAGGTCCTGTAAAGTGTTAAATAAAAGTAAATAAATGTTTGCTGAATTACACTGGATAATTGTCACATGTACAAACTAAGACTTTAAGAAAATTCATACGAAACGTATTTAATAGTATCAAAAATAAAATAATTGAAATATGCCTGAGAAAGGGTGAAATTATTCAAAAAGTAAACCAGTACTAGATGCTTTTGTCATGAGATAAGAAGAATAGAAATATGAGGGCGTTTTTCATCTTGTTCCCCTGATGCTAACTTTGAGCACAGTTACCTCTAAAAAAATAAAAAAATAAAAAAAAATAAAAAAAAATATATATATATATATATATATATACACACACCTCTTTGGTTGAATTAAGTCCATGGGACCAGAAAGTAAAATGAGAAATTATCCTTTTAATTAGCTTCAGTAAGGTTCAATTAAATTATTTTCTGAGAATTAATAATAGTGGAAGAATTTTCTAGGTCTTCCTTTGAAAAGAAACATTTAAGTCTCTTTAAAAATCAAAACCATTACCATGAAAATTTCTTGACCAGAATGGAGAATTCTCTAGATATCTGCAATTAAAAAAAAATAGAATTAAGAAGTCTAATATTGGCATGATGTTTCTAAATTACTAAGATCATCATATAATTTGCCCAGCAGTCATTCCTTGAGCAAGCTCCTTTTAGAGCCAGAATTTAAGCAGGAAATTGAATCTGCAAAAGGAAGATCAATGAAGAATTGTGTCTTGCAATACTTACAGATGAATGGATAAATGTTCAAGGAAAAGGAATCAGTGAATTTGTGGACATGAAGAGTAGGAGAGGAGGCACTAGAATGAGAATCAAGAAGGGGTTATTGTCTGCTTTTACTCTATACTCAATGTGTGACCCATGGCAAGTTACCTAAACCTTTTTGGATCTCAGATTTCATCTCTGAGGTTAGACTAAATAATTTGTATGATCTCTTTTAGCTCTAACCATCTTTGCTTCTATGTGTAATAAATAGGATATACATCTGTAGTATTTCAATGATGTTCTAACTAGCTTTAAAATAAATATAACAGGGATGTTATTTTCAAACTCGTTAATAAGACTTTTTCTCCCTTTCCAGGTAGATACTTGCCCTTTTTGATCTAAAGCATCCATTTCCTTAGTGAGTTATTAGGATTTGTATGAAACTAGTTAATCTTTCCCTTTTGATGTTTGAAATGAGATTTTTCAGCTGGCAACATGCCAGCAAGCAAGGCTATTATCTTAAGAGAAGATTTACTAAATTCTATCAGCTACCATTTGTCACGAAAAGGGTTCAGCATATAGCTTTTATCACATAGAGTTCCCACATAATGTAGAAAACATACCCCTGTGGACCATAACATGTGGATCTAGGGCTTACTTCTCTATGATATAAGGGAGATGTGATATAGAGGTTTGAGGGAAATCTTAGACCTTTAGGAACTGGGAGATTAGAGGTTCATGACCTGGTCATTTGTCTTTGTTGAATTCGTCCAGAATTAGTAGCCCTTCTTGTGACTCAACCTACCTCAGCTATCACCTCATCATAAATTCCGAAAATGAGACTGATCATCTGCCTAGGCAGCCTGTCCCATAGTGCTTGGTTAGAGGATCACATTTACACCTATTTGTTGTCACTTCTGGCAATCTCACTGGCCAGCTGTATTCAGCTGTCCCTCAGGGCACATGGATGCTTCTAGATCCTTTCTATACCACTGGGAAGTCAAAGCAGGTACGGAGTATACTAAAGTTTTCTTTCTTTCACTACCCAATGTGTCACTTCTGATCTGATCAACCTACCTGCAAGGTAGAACCTTACTGACTTTCAACAGAAAGTGAAACAAAAGACATTTTTCTTTCAGCTCTCACCTCAACCTGTGCAGACTTCTTCACCTCTCTTAAGATTCCATGCCAGAAAAGGGAAGTCAGAACACAAGTATCTCAGCATTTGCTTATTTTTTCTTCTTCCTTCAATCTTTAAAGCATAGTTGTCCCAGACCTCTCCTTTAAGAGACCAGAATTTTTTTCCCTCTTCTTTCTAGTGAGGGCTTTGCCTTAGTAATATTCTCTTTCTTTCTGACTCTAGTCTAATGGATTAGCTTTAAGAGTGGACAGGTTGTAGAAAGAAAAACTGGTGTGCTAATAAGGAATCATGGAGTTATATTTCAAATATAACATACATTACACAAACTAGTGACTATGACTTCACTTCTCCATAAAATTCTGGTATATGTTATAAAATGGATGTTTTGTTCATACATTTGAAAAGTCAGGGAATGAAATAAGCAGAGTGTGTATTTTGATTTGTGACATTTATTATAATGTCTCCTAAAATACTATACTTCTACTTCTAAAAATGGCAGAGCATGTGGACTATGTGTTTGCACATTCAGTTGAACTCAGTTATTTAAATTATCATATCCAAAAACACTAATTAATTATTCTGTAAACTTGGAGAGAACTTGCTAGTGGTATATCACAGGTTGCTCTTCCGTTGTATTCATCACCTCTGTGTATATCAAGAAACACTATTACTAGGCTGGGCACGGTGGCTCACGCCTGTAATCCTAGCCCTCGGGGAGGCCAAGGCGGGTGGATCGCTCGAGGTCAGGAGTTAGAGACCAGCCTGAGCGAGACCCCGTCTCTACTAAAAATAGAAATAAAAAAATTATCTGGACAACTAAAAATATATATAGAAAAAATTAGCCGGGCATGGTGGCGCATGCCTGTAGTCCCAGCTACTGGGGAGGCTCAGGCAGTAGGATCACTTAAGCCCAGGAGTCTGAGGTTGCTGTGAGCTAGGCTGACGCCACGGCACTCACTCTAGCCCGGGCAACAGAGTGAGACTCTGTCTCAAAAAAACAAAAAAGAAACACTATTACTAATAACGATAGCTAACATTATTCAGCCCTTACTATGGACTAGACACAAAGTAATACACTCCACACCTATTTTATTTCATTGAATAGCTGGCTCTTGGATGACACAAAAAATTCAAAAATTATTTGAAATATTGAAAAAATAAGCAGAAATTATTTAGATGAGGCTGGTCCGAGTGTAGTGGTGTCTACAGCTAAATTGATCACAACTAGTTACAGATTTCTTTGTTCCTTCTCCACCCTCCTTGCTTCACTTGACTAGCCTTACAAAAAAAAAATGCATTAGTTCTTAATGAATTCAATCATTAAGAAACCACATCAATATGGGAAGGAATAATAATAATTATGATAATTTCAAAAAAGAATCAAATATGCTCTTTTCTAAAATTTTTATAATTTGGTAGGAAAAGTAAGATTCATATAAATAATTTCAATGAATTATAGAAAATGATAATGCTTTTAAAAATAGGGAGGCTCTTCCGACCCATTTCCCTGCATTTTCTCCTATCTGACTACTGTCTCACTGCAGCGGTCCCCAACATTTTGGTTCCAGGGACTGGTTTCATGGAAGACAATTTTTCCATGGATGGGAAGGAGAGGGTGGTTTCAGGATAATGCAAGCACATTACATTTATTGTGCAGTCAAACCTCTCTACTAATGATAATCTGTATTTGCAGCCTCTCCCCAGCACTAGCATCACTGCCTCAGCTCCACCTCAGATCATTAGGCATTAGATTCTCATAAGGAGCGTGCAACCTAGATCCCTCGCATATGCAGTTTACAGTAGGGTTCATGTTCCTGTGAGAATCTAATACTGCTACTGATCTGACAGGAGGCAGAGCTTATGTGGTGATGTGAGAGATGGGGAGCAGCTGTAAATGAAGATGAAGCTTCCCTCACTCACTCACTGGCTGCTCACCTCCTGCTAAGAGGCCCAGTTCCTAACAGGCCAAGGGCCCATATGGGTGGGCAGCCTGAAGTTTGGGGACCACAGTCTTACTGGATCTCCTGGTAGGAAGGAGGGAACTGCTAAGCCAATTCATCTAAGCAAGTGTTGATGTCCTGAAGAGCCAGGGCTCTCTTTCTGGCCCATGAGCACATTCTCTTATTGGCTTATGCTTATTTTCACTCTCACACTCTCTTTCCAGGTAAACTTGACCATTCTGGTCTAAACATATAGGTTTAAGTTACTGGTGGAGTGGAACAGGAAAAAACACACTGGGGTTTCGACAAGATATAGAGAAGAAGCATCTGGCCGAAGCCCTTTCTCCTTTGGGGCATCTGAGGATACAGGTATAGGAAGAGCCCACAGGAAGTACCAGCTATGAAAAGACTTGGAGAATGGGTTTTCAATGAACTCAAATTGTACACATAAGTAAATGAATGTGTTGGGAGGGGTCAAGATGCCAGCTAGAGACATCAGTCACCAGATTGTCCCAAATATAAGAAAAAGTTTCATGTGAAAAACCATAGCCTAGGTGAAATACTGAGGGAACCGTGTCAGAACCTACCCTTACTGGAGATCCCAAGGGGAAGAAATTATGTAGCAGAATAAGAAACAGCAAGATTTTGGCAGAGACTAATCCCCAAGTGATTCAGAGAAAGGTTAGGTGAGAGTGTTTACTTTTCCTCTGCCATACCTGTGGCAGTCTGCAAGCTCCCCATCTGTTGGAGAACACTTCTACCCTGACAAAACCAGGTGCTACTGCCAACGGAGAATGGAGAACTTCTTGGAAGCAAAGTACCAGGCTGTGGCCTATGCAGGGTAGGTTCCTCCCACCATAGACTTGAGCTTAGATGGCAGGCACCATATTGCTTGCGCACATGTCGGGTGCCTCTATCCTGCGGGAGAAGTCAGCCCCTCAGTCTCCTTGTCATTGAATCCCACACAGACATTCCCCTGCACCAGCTTGAACTATGACAACCACAGAGGAACTGGGAGACAAGGGAGCAGCAGTATACCTGGAGTGCTGACACATAGGGTGGGCTGCTCCAAGAGGATTGGGAAGTGCCACAAAATGCTTTTTAGGACAGAGGAAGGTGGAATGCTCACTCTCTCATGCCAGAGAGCCCCAAACTTGTAATCCGAAGTTGTTTATGCCCCTCCTAGTGGAGATGCTCCCCAGCATTCAGGGCCTTCTCCTTCTACTCCCCTCCCCCATCCACTGCTGTTGAGGCAGCAGCGACTGGAAGGCTCTTTCCACTCAGGAACGGCAAGGGTTCCACAGGGGATGATTAAGCCAGGACACTCAGGAGCAGGTGCCCTGCCTCTGACAGAGCACTTATCATACTCCAGCTTCCAGGGAGCTTGAGCTGTTTTCTGTCTAAAAAGCTTCTGTAAGTGCTTCTGTATGCCCCAAGGACAAAGCTACTGCCTCCCCTGAGGGAGGGCAGGGCTAGCAGTCCTGTCCTCTAGTTTCCTGTCTCTTCTGGGAGGACACTACCCTCTCTGGAGAAAAGTCCCTAGGCACAACTGCACCTCACTTAGTGGAGCATTTTAGCCACAGCCCACAGCCAGTCTGGTAGCCCTACACACAGCAGGTTGAGCTGCCTCCATGACCTCTGCTGCACCTGAGCCAGGGTAGGAGCTGGGAATCTGGGCACTTTTGTGCCCCCAAAAGACAGAGACTGCTGTCATTGCTGAGAGAGGGAGGCACGAGCAGCCTGTGCGTCCCACAGCTGCCTGCCTCTGCCATAAAGAGGGGCTCACCCCTCCGGTCACAGCCTCACAGTGCATCTGACCTTCTCCTGCCTGAGCATTCTTCTGGAGCAGATCGTTCTACCCCTCACTATTACCGCCAGTGCCTGCACTCGGAAGCTTGAGGGCAAGCTTGCCAGTTCTGTCTCATTCTGTCCCAGGACTCAAACATACCATCTATGGGCTTAGCAGAACTAGTCCATCATCCCTGGCACTTGAACACTCTCCCAGGGGTCTGAGGTCCAACCAACCCAAATTACCAACAACACTACAGTGTGAGTATCTACCTATATGAGCCAAAAGGCAGTGTACTTTTCCTTCTCTACCCTAAGCAACAGAGTTTGAGCAGAGTAGAACAAGTGAATCACAGAGCTATCTGTTTTGAGCTGAGCGAATTTCATTCTGTATGAGAATGAACCAGCATAAGAATTCTGGCAATATGAAAAAGCAGGCTGCTTTGACACCGCCAAAGGATCGCACTAGGTCTTCAGCAATGGACTCCAACCAAAGGAAAATTTTCAAAATGTCAGATATGGAATTCAAAATATGGATCACAAGTGAGCTCAATGAGATCCATGAGAAAGTTGAAAACCAACAAAAAGAAACCCAAATAATAATAGTAATAATAATAATTCAGGACATAAATGAAAAATTCACTAAAGAGATAGATACTTTTTTTTTTTTTTTAAAAAAAAAAGGAGATAACAGAACTTCTGGAAGTGAAGGAGTCATTTTAGGAAATTTCAAAATACAGTGAAAGTTTTAACAACAGACTAGACCAAGTAGAAGAAAGAATTTCAGAGCTTGAAAACAAGGCTTTAAAATTAACCCAGTTAACCAAAAATAAAGAAAAAACAATTGAGAGAAATGAACAAAGTCTCCAAGAAATATGGGATTATGTAAAATGCCCAAACATAACAATCATAGGTATGTATCCCTAAGGGAGAAGAAGAAAAAGCAAAAAGCATGGAAAACCTATTTGAGGAAATAATGGAGGAAAACTTTCCTAGACAAGAAATAACAAAGATTAAAGCATAATTAAACTAAATTGAAACAAAAAAACCCGACCAACTAAACGAAAAGTTGGTTCATTGAAAAGATAAATAAAATTGATAGACCAATAGATAAATTAACCAAGAAAAGAAGAGAAGGGATTCAGATGAGCTTAATCAGAAATGAATGAGGCATTACAACTGATACCACAGAAATACAAAAGATCATATGTGACTAATATGAACACTTTTATGCACATGAACTAGAAAATCTAGAGGAAATGGATATATATTTGGATATATTAAAGCACTAATAGAATGAAAGAGAATTATGTAAAAATGAAGTCACCAAAATAAATGAACAGTGTAAATATGGAAAGCAAGTATTATTAAAAATCATGGTGGACAGGATGTTAAAAATAGTCAATGATATAGAGGAATTATATGAAATAAGTAAAGTAATAGATATAAATAGAAAATATATATTTTTAAATGTCCATGAAATAATTTCAAAACCTTATGCAATTGATTACAGAGAAAACCTTAAATTTTGTAATACTGAAAATTTATTTATTTTCTCTGGTCAAAATCAATGTTTACAGCATTTTCTTTGATCAAAATCAATTTTTATTAAAATAAATATTGTAACAATTACTGGTATAGTCCGATTTCTTAGAAAATATGGAAATTTAGTCTAAAAATATACTTAGTCCAAAGAGGACATGAAAACTAATTTTTTTTAATTTAGGAAAAAAATGGAAAAGAAAATACTGCCTACCAAAACCTATGTCATGTTGCTAAAGCTATCCAGAGAGAAAAGCTTACATTTTTAAATATCTTCATGTTAAAAAGAAAGATGAAAAATAAATGGGATTAAATCTCATCTCAAAAAATTATAAAAAGAACAAAAATAAACTAAAAGCAAGAGATTGGAATCAATAAAAATAAAAGTGGAAAAATGAATAAATAATAAAATAGAAACGATAAATGTTCTAAAAGTTGTTTTGTTAAGGATCAGAAGATTAGATAAAACTCTAGCCATCCTCTTGAAGAAAAAAGAAAAATTTAAAAAATACTTAATTTCATATACAAATTATTTTTTTAAACGTGCGTGAATATTTGTAATTGCCTTGACCAATAGCATGTGGTGGTGGTGACTCCATGGCTTCTGCGATTAGGTCCTAAAAGGTAACACAGCTCCTGCCTGGTACTGGCTCACTCTGCTTTCTCATGCATTCTTTCCATCTCTCTCTCTCTCTGCCCTCTCTCTTTCCCACATAGCTTTGGAGATCTAAGTTGCCTTGTGAAAAGTTTGGCTACCTTCAAGACACCATGTTGGAGAAACTATATGGAGAAATTGCCAATGATCATAGTGTGTAATGTGATTTTTCTACAAAATTTAGTTACATCTTCCCTAACATTCTGGAAAAACAGTATTCAAAATGCTAAAAATCTCTGTCCTTTTTTGAATAAGAGAGAAAATAAACAAAATAAATTAGTAAAAGTGTCTAATATGTCAGTCACAAGTGCTATGGAGAAAAATAAAGAGAGAAGAGGTTAGAGAGTTCCTGAGAGGAGTTGCAGTTTTAAATAGGGTGTTTATGGAAGACTTTTCTAAAAAGGTGAATTTTAGCCAAGACTTGAAGGAGATCAGTGGCAGACCACAAGGCTATCTGGGTTAAAGCTCTCCAGCTAAGGATGGAATAGCATGCCATATTTGAAGAACCATAAGGCCAGGGTGGCTGGAGCAGAAA
The DNA here is from genome assembly GCF_020740605.2 of Lemur catta. Lineage (NCBI taxonomy): Eukaryota > Metazoa > Chordata > Mammalia > Primates > Lemuridae > Lemur > Lemur catta. The sequence goes on from NC_059138.1 coordinate 30,655,759, forward strand.
GACGAAAGGAAGGGCAATAGGAGATAGACTCAGAGTTCATGGAAATCCACTGAATGGCTTTGAGATGAAGAGTGACACGATCTGACCTCAATGTTAATAGGACTGAGAAGATAGAGCACTGAGAGTATCATCTACAGGGATAACAAAATCACCAAGAATTAAGTCATTGCTAATGTTAGAGAGAATGCAGAGAGCCAAGTGTTCAAGAAAAAAGGGAGGGTTTGTAACTGATTGCAAAAAGGGGTATGATTAACCTACCCCTCTGAACCTAAGATTCAGAAAATAATCAATTGGGAAGATAAATAAATAAATAAGAAGTATGACTTTTTACAAATAAAGTGGAAAATCTGGAGGGAATTGAAAAAAGTGTCACAGAAGAGATCAAAATAGCTGTTTAAAAATGTATTATGTAAAAAGACATCAAGACCAGATGCTTCACAGTTCTATCTAACTTGTAAAATACAGATAATGCCAATGTTGTGAGGCAATTCAAGCAGAATAGAAATAAAAATTAATTAGATAAAGATTATTTAGCAAAAGCAATGGCAAGCATCACTCTATCTGATAATACAAAGCCATTTATTTTAAAATAGGGAACAAGAACAAGATGCTTGCTATCTATTATTGTTCAACATCTCTTCAGAGATTTTCCTGTCTAGACTAGTGGAGAAAAATTAATCACTATCGTTTTGGAAAATCGTCTCTTTTTGCTAATAGTATTACTGAATTTCCAAGAAAACCCAACAGATTCTGTTAAAAACTACTTGAATTTATGAGGAAATATGGTAACAGGCTAGATTAAGAAAAATATTCAAATATCAGTAACTTTATACTAGCAAAAAGAAGATGGAGATAAAAAAGGAAAATATTCCAGTTGCAATAGAAACAACAATTATAAAATATTCAAGAATAAATTCAATATGAAATGTGCAGGAGCCATAAAAACGAAACTATAAAATTCTGCTAAAGCCCATAAAACAAGGACAGAACAAATGAAAAGATATACCATGTTGTGGGAGATGGTAATTTCCAATGATGGCTGCAACAATATTAATATATCCCACCTCACAATGTGACATTGGCATTCCTTCCCAGCCAGGCATCAGACATGTGAGTGAAGAAACCCTTGAGTGACCCTAACCCCAAACATCATCTAATTGCAACTCCATGAGAGACCCCCAGGCCAGAATCTTCTAGCCAAATCACTCCCAAATTTCTGAACCACAAAAATTGAGCAGTAATAAGTACTTATTGTTATTTTAAATCACAACATTTTAGGATGATTTGTCATGCAGGAAAAGGTAACTAATACAAATTGAAAAAGTTTAATATACACTAAATATGCATTGTCCCTCAAGTTAATGACTTAAATGCAATTTGAGTTAACACCTAATGGCATTATGTATTGTTTTGTACTGAGATAAAATAATATTAAATGTCCCATAAAACATTAAGTTCATGAGAATAACCAAAAATATTATAAAATAGTGGTCATGCTTTTTTAGTTATAAAAATAACCTATAAAGGTATCGTAATCAAAATAAGAATAGACAGATTAATTGAACCATGAGAGCCAAGAAACAGATTCAAATGTGTAAGGAATTTAATATATGACAAAGGTAATAATTCTATTAAGTGGGGTAAATGATTAACTTTAATATATACTATGTTGCTGGTATAGTAGATATTCATTTGGAAGAAAATAAAGTTGGGCTCATTCTCATTCTAAATAAAATAAAACATTAAATATAAAAATGAATAAAACCTCAAAAATACATATATATTTGGATGAATCTTTTTAATTAAGATATCCAGATACATATTTGTAATATAAAAATTAAAATTGTAAAGGGCAATGTGATTATAAAGTAAAAATAATGAGGGAATTATTTACAATACATAAGTAAGGTAATAATATCTATAATATACCAAAAACACTTCAAAAATGATCAAATGAGTATAAATATGGTTAAATGATGTGAATAAGCAGTCCAAAGAAGAGCAAATCCAAATGACCAATGGACAATGAAAAATGCTCAACCTATATACAAGAAAATTCAAATTAATGAATTGCCAAATTCTAAGTGCTACTAATTCAACATCAAACAAAAAAGTACAAAGTGAATGCTCTCATGAAGCTTATATTTTAGATCAGGGTAGAAGAGATAATACACAAATAAAATGTGTAACCGAAGGAAAATGGTACAAAATTTTAAAATCTGGATAAGGGTACACAGGATAATGAGGGGAGGTTGGCTATTACAGATGCGTTAGTTTGAAAAGACCGCTCTAGTAAGGTAGATTTTTATCAGAGACCTCAATGAAGTATTAAAGTAAGCCAGCACATAACTGGAAGCTCTCACACTATACTTATTAGATTGGAAAATATGAAAAAGTAAGTAGGACTAGTTCTGAGAGTATTCAAGTAAATATATCCCATTATACATCACTGGTGAAAATGTGAACTGTTTCAACCCGTGTAAAAGCCTAGCAATATCTATAAAAATTTCATGTCTTTCAACTCAATAGTCTTCCTCCAGGAAATCTATCCCACAGAAATAAGATCAGCACATTAAAGACCTATATACAAAGTTATAGTAATAATATAGTTTATTTCTTATAGTTCAACCCATTCTAGATAAAGTAAAGCCTTAACTGTAAAAATAAATAAAGCCTCAAAAATTCTCAAAAATATTGAAGAATGTACACATATATTTGGATGGAGCATTTTTAATTAAAGTGGAATACTTAATATATAAAAGTGAAAAGTTGAATAAATTGTGGTTGGCCGGGCGCAGTGGCTCACGCCTGCAATCCTAGCACTCCGGGAGGCCGAGGTGGGTGGATTGCTCAAGGTCAGGAGTTCAAGACCAGCCTGAGCAAGAGTGAGACCCCATCTCTATAAAAATAGAAAGAAATTATCTGGCCAACTAAAAATATATATAGAAAAAATTAGCCGGGCATGGTGGCACATGCCTGTAGTTCCAGCTACTTGGGAGGCTGAGGCAGGAGGATCGCTTAAGCCCAGGAGTTTGAGGTTGCTGTGAGCTAGGCTGACGCCACGGCACTCACTCTAGCCTGGGCAACAAAGCGAGACTCTGTCTCAAATAAATAAATAAATAAATAAATAGTGGTTTATCTCTACCACAGAATAGTCTGCACCAATTACAAAGAATGATTTAGAGCTATACCTGTTCATATTGAGAGGTTTCTTTGATGTATTAGTGAGAAAAGTAGGAATCATAGAGGTATATACAAAAAATATGATTCTGTTTAAATGATTCAAAAAAGAAATCCACAACCATGTGTTGGGAAGAATCTTGTTTACTACTAACATTCTCCTCATGTTGAAATATTTCCAATTATGATTCCTGGGGATATGGAGTGACATCCTTAGCAAACTTGGGAAGAATAAGCTGGGCATGTTTGACTCACATGAACCATTTTGTTTTATTTGGAGGTTGAAGACCTCTGGGGAAAATCTGTTCTACTCTGGGCCTCCTAGGACAGCCGTATCCCCTGGGGGAGGTCAGTGCTAACACCCTACAACCCTTTTCTCTTGGAGTGAGCCTGCTGACAGGGAGTACGAGTCTTCCCTCTTCCTCTGTTCATCAAGTCTTACAGGGCAGGCGTTTGCTTCCTCTATAAATACACAAGGTGGAGAATCTGCCTCAGCTGAGCAGTGCCTGCTACTGAGGGGTTAAGTCAGCCTGAATCTGGAGCTCAGTTAGAGGACCCTTCGGCTTTTACATCTTCCAACTTAATCTTGTATAAATTGCATTATACTGTTGCCTTCCCTTTGCTACTTCTTTTGTTTTATTTCTCAATTTGTTCAGAAGCTAGGCAGTGAAAGATTTTTCAACTCCTATCAAAGATAGAAGGACCATATGCAAATACTTATATATGATTATTTGATCATCGGTAAGGGATGAAGAATGCGCAGGGTTGGAAGGGAAAAGATGAGAGTGAAGTAATGGAGTAAGCTAAAAAGAAAAAAATGCTATACATTTTTTAAAAAGAGAATTATTTGAGAATAGAAGTGAATGTATGATGTATTTCCATTTTTGTGAAATGGTCATGATTGTGTGTACATGAAAGAGATGCTTGAAAAACATCATCACCAAAAGAGTAATGGTGGTATATCTAATTATGATAGGATTTCAAGTGATCTTTACTTTCTCCCATATACTTCCAATATTTTATACAATACACATACCAGTCAGAAGAAAGTGTTCCTTATATATGGGCAGGTTCCCTACCTTTTGTATCTGTGGGATGAGACAAAAGGCCTTGCCTGTAAGACCCAGGGTGTAGAGGAGGGAGCAGAGGAGGAGAACTAGTACCCATTGTGGGCAGGCTCACTCCCAGAGGAAGGACGTGTGTGTGTTAGCACGTACATACACACACTATGTAAGTTTATTACACGTTTTGCTGATAAAAGGATGTGTTGGACCTAATTTACAAATAATAATAAAATAGATAAAACTCCTCTTTTTTGGTAAATTCTATATAGCCAATCGATTTTTACAGAATTTTTTTTAAATTTTTTCCAAATGATTGCATCCATAGCCAACTCATGGTTGCAATTGTTGAATGGATGTAGTTCCACTTGAATTTGGTTGGTAATTTCATTTATATTAATAAGACAAAAGTGAAACCAAGAGCACATATTCGTCAAGATATATTTATTAATTCACAACTTTACTTATTTATCAATAATGTCAATAATTACTTTGCTGAATCAGATAATAGTTTTTGAATACTAAAATAACACTTCCTCAACTTTTTGTGCTATTCACAATGTAACAGTAAATATAGCACCTCTTAAGTTTAATCTGCATTATTAACATGTTCTCTATCACTTTCTTAAATCCAGACAATCCACAAAACAGTTAACCCTGCTCTGATTTGCAATGTTTACCAATTTTTGTATTTTACATGTTTGATAAGTTCTATTTATAATCCTTAATTTATGGAATATATTTATTTGTTATTTCCATAGTAAAATATTTGTTCATTTTTGAAAGAATTCAGTAAGGCCATATAATATGAAAATGTCAAATCCTTTTTCAAATGGTATAAAATTTAAATTTTACTGTTTTGCTTTGGAATCACTCTACCCCTAGCTTCAGCATGACCTCTTATCATAACTTCGAGAAATGAGACTGAAAGTTCAAAAGCAGCCAAAAGTAAGTCCACTTTTTAACCTCATGTTTATATGGAATCCATTTTTCTTATATTTTTATATTCACACATTTTCATCATCTTTAATAATTGTAATACATATAAAAAGAATGGACACTTGAAGCATTAACCTACATTTTTATGTCTTCAATCTAATTTGTCATACATTCCAATTAGTGTTTCTCCCAGCTACTTTTAGTTTTTCCGTTGTATTTACTCACCTACAGTGGATTTTAAAAAGTTTGACAGCTATTAAAACAGAGAATATCAAAAAGGTTAGTTAGTGCCCTTATTAAAATCCAAGAAGTCATAGAAATACAAAGAAAAAAATTGGAATTGTTTTATTTCTACTCAATTTATTGAGAAACACTGGAGTTTTGCTGGGATTTATATTTTAAATAGCATTTTACATATTTATTCCATGTGGGTGGATATATAATGGTAATTTGAATCCTTTGAACCTGTCACTTTTAAAGCTGATTTCTTTGAAAATTCCTAAAGAACTAATTGCTTGTATCTGTTAAATGTGGAACTACACTGCATATTTCTTATAAATGTTAAATGCCACTATCAGTTCTCCACTAAAAATTAATTTCTATGTGCAGCTTCAATTTATGTCTTTTGTTCATAAGAAAATTTGTTGCAAATATTATTTTGGGGATAAATCAAGAGATGAAAACCTCTTTTTATGGTGAACTTTTAAATAGTATAAAATAACATACATGAACATATATAATGCATATTATACATGTATGTGAGTATACGTGTATACACACATATCATATATGTATATATACACACGTTATTATTTGAAGTTTTTTTAAGATACTTTCTAATTCTTAAAAGGTTTAAAATCTTGTGAAGTATTTTTATATCTTATTTTGTTCTCCACCATTATTAGAATTTGATACATGAGCCTCTTAAATATTGCTTTCAACTTTAAGAACCTTTGATTTTTCCAGACTTAAGTTACCTTATTATACAATTTATTGAAGGCTAATAATTATTAGGACATGTGGTAGGCGGTTATCACAAGTAACATCACACTCCTGGCTCTATGTACAAGCTACAATAGGGCAAATGGTACAATTAGAGGCACATTCTTTGGTGCATAACAATAGAAGCCTTGGTGACACTGCAAGATTAAGAAAAGGCTAAAACATCTTTAAAACTACTCATTACCACCAGTCAAAATGTGCATATTTGACCTTTATGGTAATCAGAAGAATCTCTGCTTATGCAGTAGGCAGCTAAATAATCGTCACTTTCGACAGACAGTTTTCCTTGAAGTGACCTAAGGTTAACATGGTTGATCCTGAAGCTGACACAGACATTGAATCAACTCATCAGTGGTCACAGTGAAAGGCCACCATCTTCATCACCTAGGTTACAATGACAGGATAAAAAGAGTGTTGCAGATTTTTCCCTGCAATAGAGAGTAGGACTTAAATGTTGATGGTTCCAGTATATTTTGAAGGTTACGAAATTACTTAGAAACTTCTCCCTGAGGTGCAGATTCATTCTGTGGTATGATAATCATGCAAGTTGCATCAAAAATAATTGCTTAGTTTATTATCTTGTTGTCTTATTATATTAAAGCCTCATGCTAGATTTAGAAATCTTTTACTCTTGATCTCTCTTCTTCCCTATAGGTCTACTATTAACCCTACTCATTTTAATTTGAATATATTAACAGTTGCAATAAAGAATCTCAATGCTAAATTGTTATCTTCAAATAATTTAAAATCTACACTATAACTAGAGCTAATGTAGCAATTCTAACATCTGAGAAGAAAAAGTAAAGACCCTTAATCATGTGGAATAAATTAAAATGCTTCGTCAATGCCCCTTCCTCAAATATTACACCTGAAAATCTAGAAATCTGTAGCTACAATGGTTGTAATTCTTGAATAGTGGGCACTTAAAATCAAATGAAACTATTTTTTGTGTTGGAAAACTAATCATTCTCAAATTTTTATAGTAAAATATCATATCAAATAACTACAAGAAAATTATGTCATAGATGTTATTTCCCTGATGGTTTTGGAGGAGGATAATGTATCTTGTAGAAACAGAATAATTTAACAGTCATCAAAATTAGAGCAGGGGGATAAAAACTTTTTTAAAAGGTAGCCAAAGTAAGATTTATTTTTAAGGCACAAAGCCCAAAGTTCCCCAATACCCCTGGCTTGGCTGGCACTTAAAAGTAGTCATTCATAATTCCCCCTAATGTATACAATATTAATCTATGTGTACCTAAAAAATCTGGCAACTTCCTGTACTTCAAAGTCATTGCCTTTGCTACAAGACCTAGAAAGTGCTTCAGGATTCATTATGACATGTGGAATATATAAGCAATAAGGCATGACAGGGAGTGTGGTTATCATAAGATAATCACACCCCTGGGTCATTACAAAGCAAGAGGTGCAGTGGCGCACCTCTCATTCCCCCTGGGGTGTGATTACAGCACGACAAGCACACTTCATGCCATCACCTTATTGCTTTTATAAAAAGTCTTTGTTGGGAAGAAAAACTGTATTTTTTTTTTTTTTTTTTGCTTCAAGATGATAAAGTTGGCAGTTTACAACATTAACAGTAGTTTCAGCTAAGCCGGATAGTTTTATATGTATTAATCTACTCCTTTAAAATGTACAGCTGCCAAGGCCCATCAGAATTCATCACTCTAAGACAGAACTCATTCCACAGTTGTGTGTTCAAATGATTCACCTTAGGACAAAAGTGCACCATTATCACAAAACGTCTAATATCTAGAAACAACTGTTGGAAGAAACAATTTGTTTTAAAAGGTTTTTTTCCAAATAACAGACTCAGAAAAGGTTTACAGACTTCATTAAACAAAACACAATGTAAAGTAGTTGATATCCAAGCATTGTGCCATCAGGTATTCAAAATTAGAAATTTCTAATTTTCCCCAATTAGTTCTCCACCCAAATTCAGGTGACAACTCAATTTAAGGTGTTAGATAAGACACTAAATCCCCTTGCTGTCATTCAAATTATAACCTAAGGGCCCTATTGTGATCTTACAAATTTACAAATTCTTCTCTTACATAATATGTCTTCTATTTCTTAACACTAGTCCTCTTTGTCCAATATTTTGCCATCTTAAGGCAAACATGACCTCAATTAATGATCCTCATCAATAACTCAAACAATAATTATATTCTTTTTGTACATTTGGAATGTTTATTTTCATCAGATTATTGTGTGGAAGGTAGTAGATGAATATTATTCCCATTTTATAGAAGAAGAAGACAATGTATAGGAAAACTGAGTTATGTGGTTAATTCAGTTAACCCCAAAGTTCATCCCTTAATTCCAAGGATAGAAACATTTTTTTTAAATAAGAGTATTTACAGAAAATTATCTTGGAAAAAATCTCTCAACCTCCTTCAGCTTCAGTTTCCTCATTTGTAAAATAAGAATTTGAAAGTAGATGGTCTCCATAATGCATCTCAAATTTGCCATTTTGAGAATGACTTTCTTGTATAATAGTATTAACTATCATGGGACAGTTAACTTCAGGTTCTATCCTCAGAAACTGAATAGTTGGCTCTATGCTCAGAGCCTGAACCATCATATAGTAAGTGGTTTGAAAAACAAAAGGCATGTTGCTAATGCAAGAAATAGGTGGGAGCATAAATTATTGGAAATGAAAGCAGTCTGACTTTGATATCTGTTACCACTCTATTCATCGCTGTTGATTTATCTGATTTGACAGATGACATGGTAAGTGGTTTCATTTTTACTATTCCATGATTAGCAAAGATGATCTTCTTGAGAAAAGGATTTGGTTTAGGACAGGTATGTATAGAAAACAATGCACATACCACATGCCTTAATTACAAAATACCCTATTGCTAAAAAATGCTAACAATCATCTGAGCCATCTGTGAATTGTAACCTTTTTGCTGAGTCTGGCTCAATGTTGATAGCTGGTGGCTGACCATGGCACTAGTTGCTAAAGGGTGATGTGTCTGGGGAAATTTCTTAAAATAAGACAACAATGAAGTTTGCCACATCAATTAACTTTTTATTTCATGAAAGATTTCTTTGTAGCATGAGATGCTGCTTGATAGCATTTTACTCACAGTAGAACTTCTTTCAGAATTGAAGTTAATCCTCTCAAACCCTGCCACTGTTTCATCAACTAAATTTATGTAATATTCTAAATCCTTTGTTGTCCTTTTGGCAGTGTGCACAGATTCTTCACCAGGAATAGATTCCATCTCAAAAAAAATCAAAAGATTTCTTTGTTCATCTGTAAGAAGCATTTAAAGTTTTATTATGAGATTGAAGCAATTTGGTCACATTTTTTCCAAGTTTATTTTATATTATTTTTAATTTTTTTTTATTTATACATATTCAAGGGGTAAAAGTGCAGTTTTGCTACATTGATATATTGCATTGTGGTGAAGTCAGGGCCTTCAGTGCATCCATCACTAGAGCAACACACATTGTACTCACCACGCAACTTCCCTCCATCCATTTCCTCCTATACCTCGACCCTTCCAGGCCCCATCTTCTGTCATTCCACATTCCACTCCCACGTGTATATATCATGAGTCACATCTTGAGACTCCACCTTTAATTCTGTTTCTCTTACTATTTCCACCACATATGCAGGTACTTCATCTGCTGAAGTCTTGAACCTATCGAAGTCATACAAGAGGTTGGAATTAACTTCTTCTAAACTTCTGTTAATGTTGACATTTTGACCTCCTCCCAATCACAGAGGTTCATAATGGCATCTGAAATGGTGAATTCTTTCCAGAAGGTTTTCAATTTACTTTTCTCACATCCATCACAGGAATCACTATGTATGGCAGGGATAGCCTTATAAAATGTATTTGTTAAGTAATGTGACTTAAAAGTCAAAATTACTCCTTAATCCATGGGCCATAGAAGGATGTTGTGTTTAATATGTGGGAAAACAACATTAATCTCCTTGTATATCTCCATTAGAGTTCTTGGATGACCAAGTGCATTGTCACTGAGCAGTAATATTTTGAAAGGATTTTTTTTTCTAAGCAGTACATCTCAACAGAGGGGTTAAATAGTCAGGAAACAATTCTATAAACAGATATACTGTCATTCAGACTTTGTTCTATTTATAGAGCACAGGCAAAGTAGATTTACTGTAATTTTAAGGGCCCCAGGATTTTCGGAATAGTTAACAAGCATTGCCTTCAACTTAAAGTCACCAGCTGCATTAGCCCCTAACAAGAGAACCATACTGTTCTTTGAAACTTTGGAAAACCAGGCATTGACTTTTCCTCTCTAGCTATGAAGGTCCTAGATGGCATCTTCTTCCAATGGAAGACTGTTTCATCTACTTTGAAAAATCTGTTGTTTAGTGTAGCCAACTTCATCAATAATTTGAATAAGATCTTCTGGATAACTTGCTGCAGCTTCTACATTAGCACCTTGTACTTTTATGTTATGTACATGGCTTCTTTCCTTAAACTTTATAAACCAACTTCTGGTAACTTCAAATTTATCTTTTGCAGATTCCTCACCTCTCTTGGCCTTCATAGATAGAAATGAAGAGTTAGGGCCTTTCTCTGGATTAGGCTTTGGTTTAAGAGAATGTTGTGGATGGTTAGATCTATCCAGACCTCTAACACTTTCTCAATATCAGCAATAAGGCTGTTTTGCTTTCCTTAACATGGTGTGTTCACTGGAGGCACACTTTTAATTCACTTCAAGAAGGTTTTTTTGATTGTTTGTTTGTTTGTTTTTCATTCACCACTTGGCTGTTTGGTGCAAGAGGCCTTTTAGCTTTCGACATTCCTTCCTCACTAAGTTTAACTATTTACAGCTTTGATTTAAGGTGAGACATATGTGACTCTTCCTTTCACTTGAACACCCAGCGGCCATTGTAGAGTTACTGATTGGCCTAATTCCAATATTGCTGTGTCTCTGAAAATAGAGAGACAAGGAGAGGGAGAGAGATGGGGAAATGGCCAGTTGGTGGAGCAGTCAGAACATACACAGTTATAGAATATGTTCACCATCTTACATGGGCACAGTTCGAGGTGCCCAAAAACAATTACAATAGTAACAACAAAGATCACTGATCACAGATCACCATAACTGATACAATAATAGTGAAAAAGCGAAATATTGTGAGAATTATCAAACTGTGACACAGACTTGCTTGATGCAGGGTTGTCACAAAACCTTAATTTGTAAAAAGCACAATATCTATAAAGAACAATAAAGCAAAGCACAATAAAACAAGATATGGCTGTATATGTGATAGCTGTTATTATTGAGGCTATTTATTTATTTATCCTCATAATTCATCAAACCAATGTTTACTTGTTATTAAATTAAAATGTTTATTTTAAAATAATTGTAAATTCGGCTGGGCGCGGTGGCTCACGCCTGTAGTCCTAGCCCTCTGGGAGGCTGAGGTGGGTGGATCGCTCGAGGTCAGGAATTCCAGACCAGCCTGAGCAAGACCCCGTCTCTACTAAAACTAGAAATAAAAATTATCTGGACAACTAAAAATATATATAGAAAAATTAGCCAGGCATGGTAGCACATGCCTGTAGTCCCAGCTACTCGGGAGGCTGAGGCAGTAGGATCGCTTGAGCCCAGGAGTCTGAGGTTGCTGTGAGCTAGGCTGACGCCACGGCACTCACTCTAGCCTGGGCAACAAAGCGAGACTCTGTCTCAAAAAAATAAATAAATAAATAAATAATTGTAAATTCACATCGAAATTGTAAGAAATAATAATAAGAGATTCCATGACGCTTTACCTAGTTTCCCTCAATGATAACATCTTGTAAAACTATAGTGCAATATCCCAACCAGGATATTGACATTAATACAGTCAAGATACAGAACATTTTCACCACTGCAAGGATCCCTCATGTTGTTCTTTTGTAAATACAAACATTTTCTTCACACCCCTAAACCTAAACCCTTCTTACCCTATGGCAATCACTTATTTGTCTTCTATTTTTAAAAAATGTGTCATTTTAAGAAAGTTGTAGAAATGAAATTATACAATATAATCTTTTAAGATTGGCTTTTGTCACTCATATAATTTTCTTGAGATTTATCCGGGTTGTTGTCTGTATAGCTTGTTCCTCTTTTCTTGCTGAGTAGTATTCCATGATATGAATGTATCATAATTTTTTAAAACCATTCACCCATTGAAGAACACATGGGTTCATTCCAGTTTGGGGCTATTAAAAACAAAGCTGATAAAAACAAAGGATTTTGTGCAAATATAAATTTTCATCTCTCTGAGATTAATATCTAAAACAGAATTTTATGGTATTGGACATATGATAGTGTCATGTTTCATTTTTTTAAGAAGCTGCCAAATTGTTTTCAAAATGGTTATACTATTTTACATTTCAATCAGAAATATGAGTGATTAAGCTTCCTTATATGCTTGTCAGCATTCTGTGTTATCACCATCTTTCATTTTAGCCATTCTGATAGGTATTATAGTGATATTTCATTGTGATTTGAATTTAAATTTCCTTAATTATTAATGATGTTGAATATCTTTTCGTGCCCTTATTTGCTATCTATAGATCTGCTTCAGTGAAATATCTGTTCATGTCTTTTGCTCATTTAATTGGGTGGTTGTCTTCTACTGTTGAATTTAGAGTATTCTTTATACATTCTAGATATTAGTCTTTAACTGCATAAGTAGTTTGCAAATGTTTTTGTCTTGGTCTGTGGCTGTCTTTTGTTCTTCTGAACAAGGTCTTACACAAAGCAAAAGTTTCAGATTTTGATGAAGCCAAATTTATAATTTTTCATTTAATGGATTATCATTTTGCCATCAAGTCTAGAAACTCTTTGCCTAGTCCTAGATCCTAAGATTGCCTCCTATTTTTTTTCCTCAAAATAGTTTTATATTTTACCTTTAAGTCTGTGATCCATTCTGAGTTAATTTTTTTATGTGGTGTGAGGTTTACGTCAATATTCGTTTTTTTTTTTTTTTTTTTTTTTTTTTTGCTTAAGATATCCAAATTGCTCTAGCACTATTTATTGAAAAGATGCTGTTTGGTACATTGAATTGATTTTGTACCTTTATCAAAAATTAGTTGTCCAAACATGTGGAGCTATTTCTGGGTTCTCTATACTGTTCCACTGATCTGTGCTTATTCCTATGCCAATACCACACATTACTGTAGATAAATAAATCTAGAAATTGAGTAGACTGATTTCTCCCAACCTCTTCTTTTTGTTTGAGCTATTCTAGTTCCTCTGCTTTTCCATATAAATTATAGAATAATTTTTTTGTATCTACCAAAAGTCTTGCTAGATTTTGATAGAAATTACATTAAACATGTATATCAATTTGGGGAGATTTGACATCTTTCTTTTTTCTTTCTGTGAACACGCCAGATTATTTTCTGTCTTAGGGCATTTGTATTTGTTAATCCCTAGAAAATTTTATCCCTGGTCTCTGTGTGGCTGGCTCTTCCTGCATTCAGTTCTCAGTTCAAATAACACCTCTTCAAGGAGGTCTTCCCGATCTAAGTTGGTTACTTACCCAATCTAAGTAACCCTACCAATTCGGCATAACATCAACCACTTTTATTTTCTTTATTGTACTTATCACTCTCTCTTTTATTATTAATAGTAGTATGTCTGTTATCCCCCCAAATTATTCACTGGAACCTGGTCTCTTTGAGAGCAGGGACCATGTTGTTCCTGTTCACTACTTACTGGATCCCCTTGCCTAGCACAGAGCCTGACACACAGTGGGTGTTAAATGTCTTTTTTTTTTTCTTTTTTTGAATGAATGGATGAATGAGTAGTTTGTTTAAGGCAAAGAAGACAGAAGGTAATTTGAAGAGACTATGGCTTAATCAAAAGCTCGAAAGCAAGAATAATGCTTTGAGCTCCAGTGAGCAAAGCAGTATAAGAAGGAAAAGAATTTTTAATGGGAACATCGTGCTTGATTGTGGAGGGCTTTGAACCTCTAGAGTAGGTGATTTTACTTTAGCCTGGAGGTAATGGGAATGCTTTTAACAAGGTTGACATAATAACATACTATTTTAAGAAAATTAAGAGGGAATAATACAACAAATTAGCGTGAGGGCTGGGGAGCCCAAGTGGAAGCAGGATGCCAGTTGGGAATAATAATTGTGATGATATGGCTGTGATGTGAGAAGACCTGGACTGTGGTGTCAGGCATCACAGAAAGGAAGCTCAGCTTGGGGAAAACTTGAAAAGTTTAGCCTCCTTCAGGTAGGCCTGCTTACCTGTCTCATCAGTTAAAAACAATCGTGCTGATGAATTTGGGAGATAATTTTCTAACTCATCAGCGTCCCCTTGCTTTCATTTCTGTGTACAAATATGTTTCTGTGTCACGAAATTTTTACTGGTAGAATCATTCCACCTGACTGCTAATGAGCTCCTTTTCTTCCTGCTTAGTTGTACACAGTCATTTTCATGTTAGCAAAATTGTTTCCCCACTTTAGAGCTGGAGATAATTTTTGTTGAATTGACCTAGAAATGGCTATTGATTTGAAATAGAAGCAAATCATGTGAACTTTATTTACTTCTAGGCACTCCACTGTGTCACACTGAGAATGTTTTGTACTTTTAGGCCTTATTCTATTTTAGTATATCATTTGATTTAAAATGGGAAATAATTCTCACTGGGGTCCCTGATCTTCTATCCCAGGAGGTTTCGTGGTTCATTGTTCATTTTGCTCAATTTGTGCTCCTGCAGTTGTATATGGCAGTCTTATAAAGTGGGGTCAGCCCGGGATAGCAACAAAGGACTTTTCTTGTGAAGGGCTGCTTCTAGCTCATCTGTTTTACCCACACCCTAAACAAAAATTCCAAAACCATCCACTGGCATCACGATTTCTAGGCCAGTCTTTTTGCTGTGAATAATTGCCATGATTTTCAAGGACTGTTCTATATTCTTTTCAGTCAATTCTTAAACCTGGCAGAATACTGTTCTTTGATACTGACTACCAAGAAGCAGTTGCTATAGGAAAACCAAATAGTCCTGACATTCCTACTTACCGGGTTTCACATACACTTCATTTCAGAGTGTGACAATTAGAAGAAACAAGGAAGGGCTTTGTTTTGTTTTTCCAGACTAATTTCAAGGAACACTACACACAACCTGCCTACACAGTTGTTTGGTTAAAGGAAATGTTTCTACTCATATTACAGCTGCATTTGTAATGGAAAATTGCTCCGGGTGCCAAACCCACCAAGAACATTAACATCACCAAAGAAGACTTCTGCACTTGACTACTGTACATTTTTCCTTGCTTACAATATTTCAGCCACAAGTTATAAAGTATAACAGGCCTCTGGAAGTAGGACTGAAGCAGTCAACATCAATTTATCCCTGCTCTCTCTGGATAAGTAACAAGATGCTTTCTGAAATGTAGGGTAAATAGTTTCACAGGGAAACAAAGCAAGGTAATTCTTTCAGAACTTGGCTCACTGGCCTCAGATTCACACCTTTGCACCGAGGTTTGCTCTATAGAGTATTTGTGACTGTTATTAAAGATGACTTGGAAGGTTAAAAAGCCCAACAGAGACACTGTAGTTTCTGGGGCTGTTTTGACATTCCTTCATAGAGTTTTCTATAAGGTAGTATTAGGGATATTATTACTTGTACATGTTATTGTTAGTTAAATTACAGTATACCTCTCATTCAATTTCACACGGGAGAAATTTGAAAACTTCTAACAGACAAGGAAATTATTATGTAAGGACTAGCATATTAAAAACTAATCCAAGAAATGAATGATTCATCTTCAGTATGCACGAAAGACACCATATTATTAGTCTAATACATAAATAACAGAAATGAATTATCTCAAATCCATATGTAGCTTTATCTGGATATATCAGCCCCTGGGATCATATTTATGAGTTCATGGGCATAATGTAATTATAAAATATTCATTATGGTTTCATTGTACAAAAGTGTAGAAATTACCTCCATATTCAAAGTTTAAGGTAAAACACCCAATAAAAGGGTTTTAGCTTTTCCTTTTAGAGGGATTTACAGTACTCATCAGCAGGTATAGTTCACATTAGCATCCAGTGACATTGCTTTGTCTGTATATATTTCTAGCTGTCAACAGAATGTCCTGAGGCAATTGCATCCTGATTCTATAGCTATCTTCTATTCTTTTATAATACACAAGGGTCTAATTTTCCATCCGCAAAGCATGAAATCATGTAAGAACGCCACATAACCAGCATGTGCAAACAAGTAGCACTTTTTCTACACATAAAAATGCTTCATAAAATAACAGATAAATTAAATCTTCTTGTTCAAGTAAAGAGCTTGGAAATCAAGACCTTTTATAAAAAAATTAGAGTTTTTTTGCACAGAGCTAACACTGTCATGTAATTCAAATAAATTTGTTCACCACCTTACTTGTTAATATGTGTGACCATTTCATTTTTCTTTGATTTACAGTGGAACTGTTTTATATCAGGAATGTTTTATGGTTACGGATAACAGGCACGTTAACTTCATTAAGATCAGTAGTTAGCAATTATCAAATTAACAAAGTGATGACTGGAGGATATGACTTGTATCCAACTATATTAGCTTTAACTCTCATTCAACACAGTGTAGTGAAAGGACATAGAAACCAAGTGTTCATCTTTATTTATTCATATTTTGGGTACAGTGGGACAGGCAGTCAAAGTAAACATGAATCCTCAAAAATGACATTTTAAAATATACTAACTGATGCATTCAAGATTTCCCTTCCCTCTCTGGAACATATCTAAGTTTGACAAACTGTTTGAAATTATCAATTCAATGATGCCCTTAAAAGGGTTAGCTTTGGCGTATATTTAAAATACATTCAAGACATATGTCTCTTCTGCTGCAAGAACTACAGAAAGCTCGGTTTAACATCAGTGAGATGATTGAAACTGCTTAAATTATCATTCGCTATATGCATCTCATATTTCCACAACTTCAGGGTATTTTTAAACATTCTTTCTACATAATGTACAATTTACTTAGCACGTGGCATTCATATGTCTAGCTGTAAAATAACTTGTTGTAATTTAAGCAAACATGTTTTAAATAAAAGGTAGCTAAGGCTTCTAATCTCTGATGTATTGAGTGCAATGAAAGCTTCCATAAAAATGGATTTCCCAGGCAGCCAAAGACCATACAGCCTCCCCTTAAGAAATATATTAATCTGTGATTTACCCTCATGCATTTCAATAACTCTGACTGACCTATTTCAACAATGATGTGACACTATTGACAAATTAGACTGAAAACAGAGGAATAGAAAAGAAAAATGCATTTTTTCCTACAAAATCCTTTTTGTTTACTTCTGATATTCAAATGGTAGCAATCAATGTAACAGCAATGTTCCAACTGATTTTTTTTTTTAAAAAAATAGATTTAGCAAGTTATAATAGACACATAATACACTGTATATGTTTGAAGGTCACAATTTGATAACTTTTGACATATGTATGCATTGGTAAAACCATGATCACAATCAAGATAATGAAGATATTCATACCCCCAAAGTATCATTGCATTCCTTTGTTATTCCTCACTCCTAGCCCTCCCTGCAGCCTCCACTCTGACCCTAACGGTCTAAATAGCAAAATCTTTCACAAGCATGTCTCTTAGATGGCATAAAAAAGGTTATGTACAGATCTGAGCTTTCTGACACTAAATGTTAGTTGCACTTTCTAGAATTTTATATAAATAGAATTATACCCTATGTATTCTTTTTTTGGTCTGGCTTCTTTTACTCCACATAATTATTTTGAGATTCATTCATGTTGTAGCACATATCAATAGTTCATTCTTTTTGTTGCGGCATAGGATTTCATTCTGTGGGTGTATTGTGGTTTGTTCATCCAGTCACCTGTTGAGGGACAGTGGTTTGCTTCTAGTCTAGGGCTGTTATGAGCATCCTTGTGTAAGTCTTTGTACACACATCTGGTTTCATTTCCCTTGGGTAATGGTCTAAACATGGAATAGCTGGATTATATGGTAGGTATATTGTTGAACTTTTTAAAGAAAATGCCAAGGTATTTTCCAGTGCAGTTGAACGATGTTACATTCCTCCCAGAAGTGTGTGAGAGATTCAGTTCTTCAGCATCCTCACCAGTACCTGGTATGGTCAATCTATTTTCATTTTTATCATTCTGATAGGTATATAGTGGTATCACATTTTAGTTTTAATTAGCATTTCACTAATAACAAATCATATTGGGTATTTTTTCATTTGCTTATTTGCCATCCATATATCTTCTTTGGTAAAATGTCTGTTCCAATATTTTACCCATTTTTATAGGGTCATTTGTTTTCTTATCTCTGAGTTTTAAGACTCTTTTATATATTCTGGATATAGGTGTTTTTATTAGAGGTTTGACTTGTTAATATTTTCCCCTAGTTTGTGGTAATAAAGAAAACTTTAGTCCAAAAATGTCACTGATGTAACTGAGGAATAATTTTGAATTCTTAGTCCTTGGCAGGAGAGTAAACTCAACTTTCAATCCAAAGAAATGTGTAATTGAGCCAAAAAACATTTCCTCAGCCACAAAAAACAATGGTGATATAGCACCTCTTGTATTACCCTGGATAGAGCTGGAACCCATTCTACTAAGTGAAGTATCCCAAGAATGGAAAAATAAACACCACATGTACTCCCCATCAAATTGGTATTAAGTGATCAACACTTTAGTGTACATATAGTAGTAACATTCATCGGATGTCGGGCAGGTGGGAAGGGGGAAAAGGGGATGGGCATATTCACACCTAACAAGTACAGTAAGCACCATCTGGGGAATGGACATGCTTGAAGCTCTGACTCGGGTGGGGCAAAGGCAATCCACGTAACCTAAACATTTGTACCCCCATAATATGCTGAAATAAAAAAAAATTTAAAAAGCACTTCCTGACACCTACATGTTTCAAAAAGACACCTGAAATGGCCGATAATTATTTCTTCATCTTTAATTTTTAAGTTGCTCAGTATCCCACTCATATGGAGTAAGTTGTAAGGCTCCTTTTATTTTCCCACCAATTTTGGATATATCTCTATTAAAGGCTTCATTTGCACTGCTATAGCCCCACTCTTCTGTCTCTTGGGACAGGTACCATGCTTCTTTTTACCTCAAATCTCCAAGATCTAACACAATGCTTGGCACCAGCAGGTACTCAGCAAGGATTTAGTGAATTAACTAAAAGGCCCTCATTCTGTATTTTCAATGCACATGGCAAAAATCAACTGGCACTTGCAACTTTCTATTTCTCCTTCCAAGCTGTACCAAATGGTATCAGTCCCAGCTGCTGACTGATAACCCAAAAGAAAGCCATTTATAGAATCCAGAAATGGATGTTGCCACAATCTTCACAAAATAATGAAAACTCATGTCCAGTTCTTAAATAAGTGCTGAACCAGAAAACAAAAGTGCTACAAACTTTTTTTTTTTTTTTTTTTTTTTTTGTATTCTGAGTAACAGAATTGGGCTAGTCTACATTAAGGAATTCATAAGATTATTCCCTGTGGAGAAAAACTAGCCTCCAAAGATTGTGAAAATCATCTTTCATACATGTAGGAATTCTGACTACCATCTTCCTTTACAGCCAGATTTTCTCTAGACCACTGCTTTTAACTTCCTTTCTTCCTTTTTTTTTTTTTTTAATGTAGGATTATTCTACTGAATGGGTTTAAAACAAACACCCAGTGTCCTATTCTTTTGTCCAAGGGAAGGTGGCATGAATTGGCCGCTGTTATCCTTCCTGAACCTACAGTGCCTATACTGCAGGCCACAATCCTCTCAGAGTAGGAGAAGCTATGAAATGATTGCAAGAGCTCTACTTAGCAAAAAGGCTCCCAAGTATGGCCCATAGGTGGCATAATAAAATAGTTGTATATGTAGTTTTTCAAATATATGTAAATGCTATTGTGATAAACTAAAATCCGAAGTATTGTTGAATTTAAAGTCACGTTTTGTAATCATCTACTTTTTTCAAACAACACAAATGGAAAATACAACTACTATCTAAGGTAAGCCCTTGATTGTTTTTTTCCTTTAAAAATAATTCCTAGCCTTAAAAATGTTTGAAAATCATACATGGAACCATTTAAAACTCCGTTTTTTTAGACTTTTATTGTATATAAAGTTGTCTTAAGAGTTTAGGTCATGTCAAATAAATGTAATGTAAAAAGGGTACCTTTGATTGGTAACAAATATATACTGACCATTATTAAGTAAGTCCTGGTTAGTTTTGCATAAACACTATGAGATACAGATATTTTATCTCTGGGAAAAGAATATGACATTTACAGAAGAAGATTAGGAAAAAGGGTTTAGATATTTTAAAGAGCTAATAATTGATTCAGCAATTAATGAAATAATCAAAATATATATTGCTCAAAAATATTAATTCAGAAACTTATAGGCCTTGAACAGCAAAAATAAAACCTTGCATGTTTTGAAGTTATACTTTCTTCACTTGTTTCTGAAAATATTTATGAATTGGCCTACTTTTGGTACAAACAAATGGAGAAAGGTACCAAGGAAAGAATATGCTTAAGAATGAGTGTACAGCCATGGGCTAAAAGTCCACTGACAAACTGCTAAATATTAGCCTTTTTTTCTCCCTCCAGATGGGATGTCATTGGCAAAGGAGAAAAAACTGTACTTTCAAAAACTCCAGTAAAAGAAACTCAAAATGTCCCTGAGTAACTTCCCTAATTCTACCCTGGGCAGGAAATTTCTGACTAACCTCAATTTCTCATGTTTCAGTTAAGCCTTTTTCCTTCTGACCATATGGGCTTCAAATAGCAAATCACTCTCTATAATTTATCATGTCCTTAAAAACAAGAGTATTTATTGTGGCTGCATAAAATTGTAATAATATTTACTGTGTCCCATGCAAATACAATAGTAATTAGTATCTCTATACAATACTGAATAACATTTAGAAATTATCTCAGAATTCAAGTACACTCCTTTACCAGTTGAATATTTCAATTTTAGAGAAGGGGAATTTAAACTTTTTGTTAAAAAAAATGGAACCCAACATTTCAAATGCCTGGGTGTAGCTTCTATAATTTCTAGAAGACATTGCTCAAAATTGTTCGTATAATGTTAGATTAGGAAACTGAAATGTAATACCTTGTATTTGTGAATTTGATGGTAACTGTAATTTTTTAAAAGGTTCAGTTTAACCCATATATTCAAAAAGAATATTGCAAAATGAGTTTCTATTTAACCACCTGATACATCTTTCTAAAGCTAGCTTAATGATTGCTTTGCAAAGTTGATTGTTATTGTCATTCCCAAGAAGGGGTTTGACATTTTATCAATATCACAGCATTTTTAAGGAACATAGGAAATAGCAGTGTGCCACTTCCAAGGATGTTTATTAAACAGAGAATTAAACTCACAATTAACACATCAATGACATAAGCAGATGCTCATATCACATTGGGTCCAGTCAAACTCTACTATATATTAAGTGTTGATTCAAAGCAGATGTATACATATTTTCATAATTTACCATTTTAGAGACTACACACTTCTCCTAATGTTCTAAAATCTCACTGCAGGATTTTTATTATATGCAAATTAGCAGCATTTGATTAGGTCCTGAGGCAGCTTCACCTGGGTGTTCAGAGGAATAGCAATGGGAAGTGAGGAAGAATATTTCATCACCGAAGTGTGTTTTCCCTTGGGGGACACCACCATTTGATTTTGACATTTATTTGTCCTGTGCTATAAAGGACAAAACTACAATTACACTTTTTTTTTTAATACGGTGCAGTGGGCATCGTGTCAGAAAAAATTAAATCAAAGATATGTGTTTGCACACAAAACAAGCTCCAGAACCAAAGTTATTCAACAAATCCCTGGTTAAAATCATAGTGGATTAAAAAATACTATTTGACTAATGCTCAGTGTTGAGTGTATATGAAAAGTGTCCATGAGAAACTTAACAAAGGAAACAGGATTGCATCTATATCGCTACATAGTGTTCTCTCGGCTCTCTGTAGCAAAATGAATTTAAAGTATGAGTTCAATACTTGAGTACTAAGTTCCTGTTTGGCTTAAACCATTTCTATAATTCTGAGACAAAGTTGTTCCCTGATAGTTAATTTGGTTACTATAACAATGAATAAATATTTGTCAAATATGTTTTATTGCATTTTAAATATGTCACAATCTATTTTAAATTTGCCATCTATATCACATTACTTTTCTCTGTCAGGAAATAATTTTCAACCCCATGAATAGTGGAAGGCACCCTTTTCACAATTGAACCTGACCATATTAAAAACAATTTGAAAACATATTTTATTTGTTCATTTCTCAAAATACAAGTACCTTTGCAAATGATTACCCTGAGCAAGAAATAGAAGAAAAGAGACTGAAGATAGCCAAGGACAGCTATAACTTTTCTTAAAGATGGAATGAGCTTTTATTTTCTAATGATTATTACACCTAGCAATTACAAACAATTCTGTTAAGAACCAACAAATCAAAACTTGCCCAGTAATATTCTAAAATTCATGTCTTCCCAAATCCATGATTCTCCCTAAAATGTCTCTTAACCAAAGAAAATGGTCACAAAGCACTTTGCTGTTTTGATAGCCAAATAAAAATAAAATTACCAAGGCATCAAACATCCTAGAATTGATGCATTTTTGTGGATTTCAAGTACCTTTTTCTTTTGTTTTATACATCTGCGTTGTGTTGTTATTTTAAAATATCTTACACTTAAATATAAACAATAATTATGTATCTGGCACATAAAAAGATGGCTATGATGTCAATAGTGTCAAAGAGAAAACTGAAACAGTCATATCTGCTAATAGCGAAAAGTAAAATGAAATAGAATCCTCTCTAATTAAGGCAATCTTAAGACATGAATGATGTAGCTATCATGAATTATTAAGGATGGTCCCAGTAATTTAACTAAAAATAATCCTTTTACTATATTCCCAAAAGCCAAGAGTTCTAATAATTTAAAGGTTTGAAATCTTTCCTTTACTTCTAAGGGAAGCAAAATTAAATTATCTTTTAAAAGGCCAAATGTTGAACCATAAGTTTCTTTTTTATCCCTAAAAGTTTCCCTTGTTTAGTTTTAATTGGAAATATTTGTAAAAATTTTGAAATCATTCATATGACTAAAAGGAACATTTTAGGTAAGGAATTAAATAGGATGCAGATAAGTCTTTATTTTCTTCATTTGATTTTTTCTCCCCTTCTGATGAAGTGAGCCAATCCATCAAGCATTTTCAAGAGTGGCTCTGAAGAGGGAAATCCACAGAAGGAAGAATTAAAGGACAACTGGTCCAGCTCTTCATAAATCAACTTATAAATGGATGATCAAATCTTTCTTAGATCAATGCATGTAGCCAAAATACAACTATCACACCACTGCTGCTCTGCCACAGAGCCAGTTCTGTTTTTTTTTTCCTACGGAAGCATTTTGTTTTTGTTGTTGTTTTTAAGACAACTTGGTTCAACTTACTTCTAGACAAGGTGTTCAATGGGTTTAGATACTGATTTCCGCTAATGAGGCCAAAGAGTAAGTAGCCAGTGGTAGAGCAATGCTACACGGATCAAGTGACATCATGAGTATGACAAAGTTTTAGGAATAGGCAAGTACAATACTAATGTAAGATGTTTTTATTATGAATGTAAGAGATCTAAAAGATGTCGAGGAAAAGTTGGAAGTCAAGAGGGAACCAAATCCATGCCACACAAGCTAGTGAATATGCATAATTTGAACTTTATCTCCCTGTGAGGCTGTAAAGTTCTTGTGAGCTGAGAAACATCTCACACCCCCTACAGTGATTTAGAGCATGTGCTGCAGTGATAACCAATCCATGGCCCAGGGCCATTCAGAGCTCTTCAGAGCATCACGCTTATGGCACCCTTGAGACAAACTTAAAGAAAAAAGTCATTGTCGTTAAAAACTGTATTGATGTTATGAGTAGAATTTTAGCAGTATCTTATCCTTTGGAAAACTGAGAAATATCATAATGCAGGGAAGCACAGGCTGGCATTTTAACAAACTAGCTTGATGAGCAGAGAGGGAGCGGATCCTGCTTTAATATCATAAAGAAAACATGATTGCAGCTCTTTCCTCAACACTGCCTTTTCTCACTTGGGCATTTTGCCTTTGATCAGACTCGCCACTGTTGACATGGGAGGCGCTCACTAAATTCTGGCAGAAGAAAATTGATCAAGCACACAAATGCTCTTTATCCTGACCAGGTGCTATTTAATGTGTTTACTTAAGAGTCAGACAATTTCCTTAAGGAAATCATGCACATTCCACACTAATCCTGGTTCTAGCCCAAGTTAGGCCTGGGTGATGTGGCCCAGACTTGCAGAGGGAAGAGTCTCTGTAGCAGTGGCCTTGTGTAAACGTGATGCAGGTGCCAGCCCCTGGTAGTCACATACCAAGGCATCAACAATAGTAGCTTCTAGTCAAGTCTGAGGAAGGGGATTCCTTAGATGCTATTCCTTACTGCAGCTCTACAATACCAAATATTCCATCTACACATCCACCTAAAGACTTCAGGGAAGAATCAAAAGTACATTTCATTCAAAGTGCATAATCCACTGAGAGCAAGCAAATTGTCTTAAAAAGTTTCAAGTGATTTATTTTTTTAAATAAAAAAAAAACTACCTACTTTTTAAGAAAACCATTTTTAGGGGAATTTACAAATAGTTTCTCACTTTCACCCATCCATTCTCTAGTTCTGCTATGTCTCAAGAAAATAGAATCCATCAATTATAACTAGAAATATGTTATCTGTGTAACTAAAACTTTTCGTAATGATAGTAGGTTTTCTCTTCAGATTAAAAACTGAGTGCAGAAATGTAAAGAATATTTTCCTCTATATTTCTCTTGAATTACATTGTATAATACTCAGGCATGTACAGAAAAATGAAGACAATTGGTTAATCAAGTTTAAAGCATTAAACATGAATGGCTCTTTAAGTCTTTAATAATAAAAACAGACCAAAGATATCAATTATTGGTTAGCTCTGAAAGGCAGTATGATTAAAAGATTGAAAGAATGATCGGTATTGCAAATGGAACTTGTAAAATAAAAAAGAAAAATTTTGCATAAGTTATTAAATATTTGTTGAGCTCCAATAATATGGTAGGCATTGAGAAGTATTTAAATGTGGTTCCTGCCCTTTTTTTAAAAAACTACTTTAGTATTTTGTTAACAGATCTGGCTAGCTCCTGCAGCTTTGAAAAAGAATTTAAAGCCCATAAATTTCACAAATCCTAAGCAAGAAGCGTATATTAGTTCTTCAAAGCATATTGATATATTTTTTTTAACCGCGGATTTTAGCTTTCATGTGATAAAACTTTTAGTGATTTTCTTACCATGTCTTGTTAAGGCTTAAGTTCCTCATTTACATATTTGATGTCTCTCAGGAGACAGACAAGCTTCAAGTTAATTATCTATGTAGCTGTAAGAACTCTTGTTTCCTGGTTAATAACTCTTCAAAAGAAAACTAATAGTTATTAAATGTTACACTGAGTCACCAAAAGTAATCAGGACACACAATGAGAGGCACTAAATAGACACTTAAATTTAATAAAAACCTCAACTTTTTGGAAGATAAATGAAATAGAAATCAATTAAATCTCTTACAGTAATTTTCAGAGAAAACAGCCAGCGGAAACCAAACAGCTAAAATCTCTGCTCTAGAAAGTGATTAGGCACTGCTGGAGGCTTAAAGAAATTATTGTAAGATTCTGGAAATAGACCCAGTGAACTCAGATTTGTAATAGAGCTGTAACTAAGGAAATGGCATATCAAAAGAAATCTGGCATCTTCTCCATTGAAAGTGTGTTAGCATGCAGATTTGTGTGTGTATGTGTGTATGTGTATACTTATATACAGTATATAATATATAATATAAATTACATATACATGTATACTATGTGCTGCTTGTAGACAAACATATGCTTTATTTTATATAATGACAAAGATAATATAGGTGGAGAGAAATTATAATCATTGAATCTGAAAGTCTATTAAAGATCAGTTTCGTGGAATGATAAGAAACAGAAGAAAGAAGGGCAACCATGAGATAGACTTGAGTTGCAGTTGGGAAATTGGAACCACAGCTATCAGGTGAGTTAATTAATCTGGGTATCGTTCAGTAAATGAAAGTGTGCCATCTATTTCACAAGGGCCCATTGTGTCTTGCATGTGAAACAAATTTACCCTGTTTGATTAAGGATTACTGATTGCCTCCAATTTATTATATGTATCCTATAATTAAGTCACAATGAGTTCAAATGAAGTGGGGATGGTCTCCTCCACAAAGAAGACAACAAGCTCATTCTAGGAAGACCTTGGGGGTCATTCAAGAAGCAATTAAATATTCTCTAGGGTACATTAAAAGGAAAAGAGCTTGATGGGCTGAACGGCCTCCTCTTATATTCATCCTTCTCAATATTCTCCTGCTCATAGGAAGACAAATGAAAGCATGTCATAAAATAAGTGAAGGCACTAGCAGCATCTGCTCTTATATACTAAGGGAAATGTTGTGGAGAAAATAATCTATACTACACAGAAGGTAAGAAGGAGCATGAACCAAAGTGTCTGACTCTGCTTAAAGACAAGATGGTCTAAGCAAATCAACAGGCTCTGGAAGAATGAATATAATCTTTGAGAATGATACTTTATTTCTGTGTACAAATAGCAAATATTTAGAATAAATGGTATTTGGCAAGTAAAATGAAAAGAACCAAGATCGCTAGCTGTGTTGTGCCCACAGATGTATTTCTCCATAGCTTTATAAAGACTCTTGTAAATGGGAACTATAAAAGAAAAATTGTACTGGATGCTTATTTAAAAATGGCAAGGAAAACTTTATGTAATATTGTAATAGGGGAGAAAGACTGAACTCAAATCCCCTGAAACAAAAGGTGGAGAGTTTTTAAGCACTTGGGTAAGTTAATGGGAAAGTACTGGAGGACTTTAAAAGGGAGATTTGTGAATCTGATTAGGCCATCTGTGTTTGTTAATTGGCCTTTATAGAACTTGGGCTCCAACCTTCCCAGAGACTGAAAAGCAGGGATTCTATCTTTCTTGGTGATTGTATCTCTTTGAGAAGATTTAAGTTTGAAAGGGGTAGAGAAAGAATTGACAATTGCAATTTTTTTTTTAAAGTAAATACTCTAAAAAGACAGAGATCAGGTGCAGAGTCAAGAATAAACCTTTCCAAAGTTTAGTCAAGTTTTATGTTGTCAGTACACTATTTTGAAATTAGTGGGCCACACACAGAAATGGGAACATCCCTGCTTGAACTATCCCCTTAATAAATGTACCTCTTTGGGAAACATATGTCCCAAAATATGTTAGTCTGTAAAAAGTTAATATGAAAATTTTAATTACTGAAGTAACTAAAAGATAGCAATTAGATTAGGTTTTATATGTTAAAAGCAGTTAATTTTGTTTACCTATAAACCAAATTGTGAAAATCTTATCAACTAATATGTAACCCAAAAATAACTCACAAAGAGTTCTGTGTTTTCACCGTAGTTCCAGAATGAGCACATTTGTACATAGAAGCCACACATGATTTATAATGGAAAAAGAAATTTCAGAAGGAATCAGAAGAGCTCAGCCCAAATCTCTGCCATGTAAGTCATTCATTCCATAAACTTGGGAACATTATTTACTCTCTCTAAGCTTTATTCTCCTCATCTTTAAAGGGGGACAGAACTTGCCCTGCTTACCTCATTATAGATAATAAAAATGGTGGAAAAACATGTAAAATGTGTAATCAGAGGTGACACCAGAGAGAAAAGCAGAGGTCAGGTCAGAATGGACCTAATAGCTATATTTAGGAATTTTTTCCTGGTACTTATTATAAGTAATAGGAAGCCATGAAACGATGTTTAAGCAAGAAAATGGCATGATAGTATTTTCATATGGGAAAAATCACTCTGCTGGCAGTGTGGAGAATTGTACACAATACCAGAGACAACAGAACATGTAGGTCCTGGGGAAGATCCAGAGGTGGTAACTACTGAAGCTTAGATAATTTGGAGGCTCTTTATAAGACAAAGAATACAAAACTCTAATACCAGGGCATTTGCAAAGGGTTGTGGAAATCTAGAACCCTAAATCTGAAGCTTCAATAGCTTAGCAATAAATTGGCCTGTGAGTAGGCTGTTAAAATACCAATGTGGACCTAATAATGGTAACCTGATCTAGAGTAGCTAACATGGGGAGAAGGAGACTGGACAGATTCAAGAGACAGAAAGGAGGTAGAATCAGTAGGATACCATACTGGATTATGTCAAGGTAGAAAGGAGGAGGGATTCCAGCTGAGTGGATTCAGATGTGTAGATGACAGGATCAGCCTCAGCCAAGAGAGAACAACTCTTCTTTTACAGCAAGAGGGAAGAAGGAAAGATTGAGTGTGGACGTACAAGCTCAGATTTTTTTGGCAAGTTGAAGGGTTCCCACATCTGATGGTGAATCTGTTATGAAAGGAATTACTGTACAGAGGGCGCTATTTCAGGAAAGAGGGGAAAGGCAGACATGTCAGTGCTGCACAGAAGACAAGGCAGGGAGGGCTTAGAAATGTCTTATGGAATGAATAGTCACAGCTTTGTAAAAGAGCAAATTCCCATAGTGGGAAGAATGAAAGGGAGAGTGTGGATGGGGAAGTGAATAAAGCACGCAGTGAGGGTAGGCAATTCTTTGGAGAATTGTGCCAGTGAGGGAAGGAGGAGTGATGAAACCATAGAGAGAAGCATGGGGTTGAGGAAGACATTTAAAGAAAGAAGGGCTGATGACAACTAGGTGAGGAAGTTGAAGGTATATGAAAGGCCAATAATCTTAACAGCCCCATATAAAGGGATGGGACTCAAAGTATGGGAAGTACAAAGGGAAAAATAATCCTCAAGTAGAGTGGGTGACTTTTCTGATACAACAGAAGACAAATAGGAAATGATAGCTGTTCATATAGTTCAGTTGGTAAGGAAGAGAAAATTGGAGAGTTTCTATGCTTTTTTATTTTGCTTTGTTTTTTGTCTTTTGTCTATGACTCTAGAGGCAAACTCATCTGCTAAAAATAAGAATATGGAGTAGGAGGGGGAGTGCGCAGAAATCAGAGGCTAATGGAGAAGATTTGAAATAGGTACCATGTGAAGTTGAAGGAAAGCTAAATGGGGGTACCAAAAGAAATGCCAGGCAACACTGATGACTGATTGAAGTTAGAAACCATGAATTTATGGTGTCCACAGTCCATGCAGTTGTGTGTAAGCATGTGTGTTTTTCCAGCAGTTCAATTGATGTGTAAAGAAAGCACATCGCTGGATTGATCCAAGGTTGGAATTTTAACTGGTGGATGAGAAAGAGGGACAATGGCTCAGTGTTCTGAGGATACAGAAATAGTGTGGTTAAAATGATGGACTATTGCATCCCATCAGAATAAAGCAGAAAGGAAAGGTGAGTGTAGGCTGATACATGGGAAAGAAGTAGAACAGTAAAAACATGGGATATATTTGAAGATCAAGAAGGGAGTTAGTAATTTGATGAAGAGTTAGAAAGACAGAAAGTCATTATCATAGAAGGGAATATTTCAATGTATTAGCCTAGAGGAGGAGCCATTACAAGTAATTCCAGTGCCCAGAGTGTGGTCACAGAGGTACCTAAAATAAACTGGGTGTAAAGGTCACTGGAAGAAAGGCAAAGAGGAAATGTGTTAAAATGTTATATTCAAACATCAATGTGAAAACTTAAGTCATTCTGGATGATGGGAGGGGTGTACTGGAAGGGAAAATAGTATTAAATAAATCAGGTCTAAATTCCTGACTGACTGGTAGTCTATAAGTTGGTTGAAGCAAACAAGGAGCTTCAAAGGATGTGGGTTTTGATTTGTCTGGGAAAAAAAAATGATCCAAAAGGGATACTGGGAAGTGAGGAGGATGTTTACCCCACCCTATGGCATTTGGGGTGTGAGCAAATACTTAATCTTACTCAAATGAGCAGCCATGAAACTTCTACATGTAAGGACTGCTAAGTCTCTAGTAAGATCAAGAAGTAAAGGAAACATTCCATGAAGGATTTGGGGATGCCTGAGTGGCAAGATTTGGATGGCACAGTGAAATGTTCAGGAGGAAAGCACAGTAGAAAGAAGGGTCCTGCAGGCTGAAGCACAGAACAGTATGGGATGAAGGGGCCAGGACAGAGTAAGGGGTTTCAATCTGAGTATCCAGTGGTAGCCAGGATGCCAGGGACAGTGGGTTTATTTGTCCCAAAAAATTTGCTGATAAAATCTCCTTGAATGGCCAGAGAGTGGGCTAATCCCAAAGGCATTCAGATCATTTCCAGCAGAAGGGAAGGCAGAAAGTAGGTAGTCAGAGAAATAAATTGGATTTCTAGGAAAAGATGACAGGGAATCAGAAGCAGATTTTATGAGTTCACAATTTTATTTAGGAGGATCCATGGTTGTCATCTATACACAGCCTTTGTTAATTCTTTTTGGGGCTCAAGTAATAAACAGAATAACTGTCTTTGATTTGTGTGTATTTTTTAAAAGTTGGCTTCTCATGGGTTAGATCTAAAGTAGATGACAAGAAACATCCACTCATTTGACCTCGTCATCCAAGCTTTTGTCTTCATCAGTATTCTCTCACTGTCTTCAACCTCTTACACGAACTCATCCATAGAAGTCTCCCTGGTCTGTCCCCTATTTCCAGAACACCTTATTCATTTTTGTACCTCTCTTTGTTCCTGGTCTAGAATATTTGCTGTTGTCTCTCTGTTTGCCCAAGTCCTACCTTCCTTCAGGATCAGGCTCTATCACCTGGTCATCCATAAGTACTTCTCTGAGGACCAACCCTCAGAGATTGTTTTAACTCCTATAAATGTAAATGATTTCTATAGATAAATGTAGTGATCTACATAGATGCTCCCTTGTCTTATTATTTCACCTTCAATATACGTGCTCTGACTTTCCAGATTGTAAGCTCCTCAAGGGCAGGAACCTTATCCAATGCCGGTTTGGATTCTTGGTTCACAGCATGGTGCTCTCTCATAATGGGGTTGCAATAAAATATAAGAGACTCTGTGCATGTGCATTGTGCTGGAAAGAATGCTTCAATGCAAGGAGTGCCTCTCTGGAGGGATTTTATTTTATAACAAGCTGATAAAGTACTTAGGAACAGAATGGCCTTCATATACCACTTAAATTATACAAGTTAGTTATAGGTTCAGCCCTGGCAGGAGAAAGATTATTTGAAAATATATATTTAAATATAAGAATAGTCATAAGATACTCTGAAATTTTAATTTGGAAAATGTCTTGCAACCAGTAACCTTATTGAGAAAATACCAAAGTAACTATTGGAGGATTATTTTGAGTGATGTCATTAATATTTACTAAGTTAATGAAACCTGAAGAATCAATTCTAATAACTACATAAAAGTTGCTTTTTATCCTGGGATATCCTTTGAACAGCTGCCTCACATCTGAGCGTACATCTGTGCTTACAAAAGGAAAAAATAAAAGGGAAGAGGAGTAAAGAGGCCACCTGCCTGAGCCAGTCTGGACACGAGCACTCTGTACTGAGTGGCCGCTGCAGAGCTTCTTCCTCACAGCTGGAAAATGACTGCAGATGAAGGGGGTGACCACACAGCTGGCTCAGGAGGTTGCTGTGTCAGTCCCCTCTATTCCTCTCCCTGGGCCTGCTTACTGAGCGCTGGCTATATCAGGAACAGCAGGTGCATGAAAGACTCAAACTCCCCAGAAGACAATGGTCAAATCAACTTTGAAAGTTTTCCATATATGTATAAATTCTCTGTACTTTTCTTTAGGGGGTAGACTAATACTCCTACTAAACACTCATCCCAGACCTCCCTTTTACGGTCATAGGTAGGATCAAAAAATAAATAAAATAGAAAATTAAAATCCCAGAAATTTAGTAGTGAGTTAACATCTAAAATTGGGAAATAGGTTGTTTCCTCTGGGGCTGTATCCTCTGAGTTTTTTGACACAAATTTCAGGCAATAGAAAATAAATGGAGACTAATAGAGCTCAATTTATAAATTAGGTTAATTTAAAGGCTGAAAGAGACAATAAACTCATACAAAAATTAAAATGTAGAGCATTTTATGCTCAGAGTTTTCATGAAGTCATAACTTTAATGCTTCAACAACTCTAAAATTTTTAGTGGTTTTTATTTGAAAGGCACAAAACAAAAGAGGGCTAGAAAGAAATGGAAAATGTTAGAAAACAAAAATGCTGGCCGGGCGCGGTGTCTCACGCCTGTAATCCTAGCACTCTGGGAGGCCGAGGCGGGTGGATTGCTCAAGGTCAGGAGTTCAAGACCAGCCTGAACAAGAACGAGACCCCATCTCTACTAAAAATAGAAAGAAATTATATGGACAACTAAAAATATATACAGAAAAAATTAGCCAGGCATGGTGGCGCATGCCTGTATTCCCAGCTACTCAGGAGGCTGAGGCAGGAGGATCGCTTAAGCCCAGGAGTTTGAGGTTGCTGTGAGCTAGGCTGACACCACGGCACTCTAGCCTGGGCAACAGAGTGAGACTCTGTCTCAAGAAAAAAAAAAAAAGAAAAAAGAAAACAAAAATGCTATTCCCACAGCAGGAATCCACTAAAACTCCTGCTACATAGTGGGATTTCTATTATCCAAGCAAATACAAACATTTACCTCTCCGCTCTGAGGCTACCTGTTTGAATCCACTAAATGCCATCTTCTGCATCTGGGCTGCTGGCACAGAATCAGATTAAAATTATGAACACTTGTAGTAAGTTTTCCTTCCTGTTTAAAGGAAGTGCAGATATTTTAAAAAATCTCCCTCACGTTTCAGTTTTTTTAAATTTAAATTCAAGTTAAACATGAAAAACTGGTTTACTCCCAGGATATGCTTTCTACCCAAATGCTGAACTTGGTTTACCACATTTTAGAGGTGTGCAGACCACACACTCTGAGGAAAGAATGTAGTAGTCTCTGAAGTTTGATAAAGTAATGTTTTCATGTAAGGAAAGTTAGTGGAGGAAATGTAAAGCTAATAAAAGCAATTGTAGGTAAACATCTTTGTGACTTTGGAACGAGGAAGGATTTCTTAATCAATGTCCAAAAAGGTTAGTAATGTAAAGACTAAATAAAAATTTTGGATTTATGTTTATCAAAGTTACCATAGACTAATGGTTGACAGAACAAGAAGGTTGAAGAATTTTCAAAAACAAAAACAAATTAGGGATTAATATTTATACTCTAAAAGAAACTGTTACAAAACATCAAGAAAAAGACCAAAAACCTGACAGAAAGAAAGAAAAAAAAGAGCAAAAGACAGGAAGAGGAATTCATAGACAGCAACACAAATAGCTAAGAAATATTAAAGAGATATTCAACCTGACTAATTACTAGAAAATATGTAAAATGCCACTTTACATCCATCAGATTCACAAAAATTAGAAATTTGGCCCAAATGTAGAAACAAAACTAGTACAATCATTCTGGAGAACAATCTGGCAATACTTAATAAAATTCGGAGTGGTATCATCAGTGATTCAGCAATTCATCTCCAGGATATATCACACAATCTCTCACACAATTGCTTAAATGGACATAAGGAAAATATGGTGAATGCATACTGTAAAATATTATGCCTTGCTTAGAAGCAATGAACTAGAAATGCAAATAGTAAACAACGGATAGATATTAAAAACATAGTATTAAGCAAAAGAAGAAAAAGCAATACAAAATCTAAAGTATCATACCATTCATGCAAGTCAAAAATGCATAAATATGTAAAATACAGTGTATAAAAGAGAAAAAGTAAAACCTATGGGGACTAACAAGTGGCTTTAAAAAATTTTAGCACTTAAATGCTATAAATTATAATTTAAGGTTAAGTTCACATTTATCTTAAAACAATATAGTAACTATTATATTGACTAACATTCCCTACTTTATAGCTGAGTGTGGAGTGGTAAACTTTATCAGTTTGCATAGTATATTCTCTATCAAGGGAGGAGCAAGAGCTCTGAAGAGCAGAATTTCTCAGGTCTCATCTTTCTCAATTCTCCTGCAGAGAAACAAAAGCGAGAGGCAATCTCAGTCAGGGGTAGGATGCTAAGGGTTGAACAGAAGCTTTTACCCCCACTGTCTGCCAAAATTATCATTATGAAAATTTTGGGTAGAATTAGTAAAACTTAATAAATACTCATAATAAATAAAGTCTGTAAAATACAGATCATATCACTTTATAAAAATATCTCCGTAACAGAAAAGCTTTTTACATTCAATGGCTAATTACATAACAAAATTTTATTAAAATATATTAAATTGGTATTAAAATAAGCTGACAGTCTATATTGTAAACAGATATGACATGCAGCAGAAAGCTGAAATGCAATAAAGAAAATTAAACATATAAAAGGTATAAGAAAGCTCATACAGAAAAAGTATTTAAATAAGTAGAATATAATTCTGTAGTGAATATGATGTTGACTACAATGCAATAAACTCCTCTACAAATCAATCAACCACATAGAAATAAAGCTACTTTTATGATTCTATCCCATACTTTATGTACAAAAATTCCAAAGAGGCATTTGAGTTTAAAAAACAAGTCTGAAGCAATATTCAAATTCATTCATATAAAGGAAGGTAAAAGTTGCTATACATTTGCAAAATAAGAAGTCCAATAAAATTTAATAAGAAATTTCCCTTGAACATTGGTGCTTAAGGTAAATTAAATTAAATTTTTAATTATAAGAGGAAGAGATGGTAGAAGAAGTTGTCATTACAGATTCTGAAGAGGATTCAAGATATTTTAAGGGTTGATCATTGCTTCTTGATATTGTCTAATTTCACTACAAAAGGTAAAACTTTCATTTTATTTAATGAAGACATACCATCAGCTCTATTCCTATACTCAGTTGACTTGACCAGGGTCATAGGGGATTTCTAACTAGCAAAAAGAAGAGAGAATAAAAATAAGAGAGATGAGGTTTATGGCAATAACTGAGAAAAAATCCAAAGAAAAAAATGGAGAGATTGAATGTGCTTAAGAAGAAGTGGAGTGTAGGGTTTTAGAAAGCAGGTCCCTGAGTCAAAGGGTCCTGAGTCAAAGTGGGCCTCCCTCCCTTGCTCACCTGTGGTTAGGTCTTGGGCAAGTCACATAACCCTCAGTGCTAAGTCCTGCAGCAGCTATTTCCAGAAGATGGGAATGGGGGTGAGGAGAGACTTTCCTTTCCTTCTTATTCTTTTCTGTACTGGTTTTATTGTTTCACTTATTGATCACAGGTAATTTTTATATCAACCATATACCATAAAATAAATTTATTCACTTAAATTAGTAAGAATAAACAAAAAGAATAGGCAATTAGCAATTAGAACTTAATAGTTGATAAGAATATAGAATTGACTTGGAGGAGAAGTCTTTTGGAAACTATATTGTAATTAGTGTGGTTCTTTTGTTGGTCACAATTTTTGCATGAGGAAGGAAAAACATGATTGAGCAGTTTGCGCACTGGACAAAGACTTTTGGCCAAGGCAATGGGAGGACTGAATCTAGCTGAGAGTCTCCTGATCAAATTGCACATAGTCCTTGAAGGAGCTCCATTTTCTAATTCACTCAAAGGTATCACAGATTGCAAGATATGTAATGCAATATATAGTGCAGTGGTTCTATTTCCCACCTAAATTCCGAAAGAAAGTTTTTAAAATCCTCTTTTTCTTAAAGAGCTAATAACCACTTACTCAGATAATAACTTTTCCTGCAAAATAGTAGGCATTCATCTGAGGCTGTGAATAGACTTCATCTCTACTGTAGTTACTATGAAAAAAATGACATAAGTTTGCATAGGCCGATAGATGCCCGTACCACCTCTACCTCAGTTTTACTGTTGTCTGCAGGTCACTGAACTGTACCTTCAGATCTTACCCTTCAGATCTGTCCCTGTGAGCAGGGACAGCGACCCCTTGACCCCTTCACTCATTGTAAGATGCTACTCTGACGATGAGCTAATATAAAGCAAGTTTACCTTCCTCATCCCACCTTCCAGGACTGATTCCCAGCAGTTATATTGGTAATGATTTTGTTTGACAGCAGATATAATTTTTCAGATGAATTGATAACTTTCTCCTCTCAATATCTTAAATACTTATTGGACCTTAGTTTGAAGTAAGCTCTGAGTCCAAACTCCTCTTTATCAGAATAATAACTCCAAGCTCAGCAGCCTTTTCAATCAACCTAAAATAAATAGTGAAGTTTCATCCCTTCCCATAGAGATGTAGAACGGTATATTTTTGTATTATCATGTTTAGATATCTCTACCAATGTATAATACATTTACTTATTTTAAACAGAATATTTACTCAATCCAAATATCCCATTTCCTCACAGAGTGTTAGATAATACATTGGTATTATATTTTCTGATTTATTTTCTTTCTCATGAAAGCTTCTGGTCATTAAGGGCTTATTTTGCCCTAATTCTTCTCAGGTGTGGTCACAGTATAACACACACTGCAGATGATTAGATAGTGCAAACCACAATGGTTAAAAGCAGCACATATATTTCTTTAGACCCAGATAAACCTATGTACATAATATTCTGGTGACTTAATTGACTTAAATAAGCAAGTCAATCTACTTTCATAAACCTCAGTTTCCTTTTCTTTAAAATGGAAGACATAAACCCCAGGGCCTGTCAAACCAACACCTTAAAAGAGGCCTTGGCACAATTTATAGCTGTTTTGCCCCCAGAGGCAAATACCTGACCAGGGACAAAAGTGGCTACGAAGGGTAGAGGCAGAAGTGGGAACACTGATGGAACCAAAAATTATTTTTAATTCTCACTAATTTGGAGAATAGGTCATTCACTAAATTGATTTTTACAGAATTAGCTTTAGGCAAATTGGTCATTTGGCAAATTGGCTCTCAGCAAAAGAGTTGTCAGCTAATTGGCTTTCGGTGAATTATTTTATGTAAATTGGTCTGTTTCCTTTCTAAAATAGTGTTTGAAATTAGTGGACATTTCTTCTCACAAAAGGAATAGTCAATGGCCTTGAAAAGGTTGAGATTTAATAAAAATAATACATGTCAATAGTGACAGCTCTCTAGAATATCATAAAAGAAGCAAGAAGTATATCTGTTTCCTTTGATTATGGCAACAAATTTTAAGAAGAAATTTCTCTTCCCTGTGCCTGAATGCTTGACCTTAATGAAAAATTATACCACCTGGAGATCCCTTTCCCCAGACAAAGTAGCATAAGCTCTATAACATAGGTAAGCTGGGTCACAGCATGATTATTCTCTATATTTAGGCTACCTTCTTACTCAATACTATCATCAAATGAATCATGTTTCTATCTATAGCAATTACTAAGATAGTCAAAATAAATGATTTCTTCCATTTCTCCCCAATAGAAATAGCTAGTCTATATCCATTTTTATTCATTTTTTTGCTCCTTTTATGTTGCCAAACTAGCTATTTAAAGCAATTAATCAATTTCTGAGGTTAAAGTACGTGTGGGAAAATTGAGGGGGGATCAATCTTCAGATAAATATTCAGTTTCTATTGTTGTGAATTTTTGTTTTGCTTTCTGAGAAGATGTTATAGATTTTTTAATCAACCAGCAAAATTTCTCATCATGCCCCCTTTTCTTCTGGTCTCACACCCTCTCCCATGTATTGGAACTGACCCCCAGCAGTGATTGTTTCAAGGCATGACGCCATAACATAAGCAACACCAACAATCCAGTCCTAGGATAATTAAATAGATCTTGAGGCAAATAAAGTCTTTTTCACTAGCAGAGCTGGGAGAGACTTTATAAAATGTATAACCAAGCAGAGAGCTGCCAATATGGGAGACTAACAGAATAAGGTTAGACCAGATGGTAATGGATGCCTGGTTCCATTCCTTATGGAATATTCTTCTTTAAAAGAGCAAATACCTCAGTATCCTTCCCAGCTACATAGGACAATCAAGTCCCTCTTTCTTTTTTATTCTTTTTGTTGATCATTTAGTTCCAATTTTATAGTGAGTACACGTGGTGTTTTTCCATCCTTGTGATACTTCACTTAGGAGGATGGTCTCCAACAACATCCAGGTTGTTACAAAAGGTATTAGTTCACCATTGTTTTTATGGCTGAATAGTGCTCCATGGTATTGATATACCGCATTTTATTAATCCAGTCATGTATTGATGGGACTTAGGTTTTTTCCACATCTTTCCAATTGTGAATTGTGCTGCTATAAATATTTAAATGCAAGTGTCTTTTTGATAAAATGTCTTTTTATTCCTTTGGGTAAATACACAGTAGTAGGATTGCTGGATCAAATGGTAGGTCTACTTTTAGTTCTTTAATGTATCCCCATACTCCTTTTCATAGAGGTTGAAATAGTTTGCATTCCCATCAATAGTGTGTAAGTGTTAGTTTCTCTCCATAGTGATGCCAGCACCTGTTGTTTTGGGATTTTTTGATAAAAGCCATTCTCACTGGAGTTAGGTGATATCTCATTGTGGTTTTGATTTGCATTTCCCTGACTAACAGAGATGTTGAGCATTTTTTTCATATATTTATTGGACATTAGTTTATGTTCTTCTGAAAAGCTCCTGTTCATATCTTTTGCCCACTTTTTAATGGGATTGTTTGATATTTTCTTGCTGATTTGCTTGAGTTCTTGTAGATTCCAGTTATTAGCCCTTTATCAGATGTATAGCATGCAAATATTTTCTTCCAATCTGTAAGTTGTCTATTCACTCTATTGTTTCCTTGGCTGTAATGAAGCCCTTTAATTTAATCAGGTCCCATTTATTGTTGCTGTGATTGTTTTGGGGTTCTTCCTCATAAATTCTTTGCCTCGGCCAATATCTATAGGAGTTATTCCAAGCTCTTTCTCTAGAATTCTTATGTTTGCGTGCCTTAGGTTTAAGTCTGTTATCCATCATGAATTAATTTTTTGAGTGGTGAGTGGTGTGGATCCTGTTTCAGTCTTCTACATGTGGCTATCCAATTTTCCTAGCACCATTTATTGAATAGGGATTCTTTTCCCCAGTGCATGTTTTTTTCTTCTTTGTGAAAGATCAGATGGCAATATGAGGATGGTTTTATATCTGGGGTTTCTGTTCTGACCCATTAGTCTATGTCTCTGCTTTTTCGCCAGTACAATGCTCTTTTGGTTACTATAGCTTTGTAGTATAGCTTGAAATCTGGTAAAGTGATGCCTCCCAATTTGTTCTTTTTGCTTAAGGTTGCTTTGGTTTGAGGGGCCTTTTCTGTTTCCATATAAAGTATAGAATTATTTTTTTCTAGAACTGCAAAAAATGATGTTGGTATTTTAATAGGGATTACACTGAATCTGTAAATCACTTTGGGTAGTATAGAAATTTTAACAATGTTGATTCTGCCCATCTATGAGCATGATATGTTTTTCCATTTGTTTACATCCTCTGCAATTTCCTTCCTCAGTGTTTCATAGTTCTCCCTGTAGAGGTCTTTCCCCTCCTTGGTTAAATATATTCCTAGGTATTTTACTTTCTTTGTTGCTATTGTGAAAGATATTGAGTCTTTTATTTGATTCTCAGTTTCACTGTTGTTGGTGTATAGGAATGCTACTGATTTTTATACCTTGATTTTGTAAGCTGAATTTATTTATCAATTCCAGGAGTCTCTTGGCAGAATATTTGGGATTTTCTCTACATAAGATCCTATCATCAGCAAAGGGCAATAGTTTGACTTGTACTTTCCCCATTTGGATATGCTTGATTTCCTTCTTTTGCTTGATTGCTCGAGCTAGGACTTCCAGTGCTATGTTCAACAGAAGCAGTGACAGTGGGCAACCTTGTCTGGATCCAGTTCTAAGTGGGAATGCTTTCAATTTTTCCCTGTTCAGTATGATGTTGGCTGTGGGTTTGTCATATATGGCTTTTATAATATTTAGGTATGCTCCATCTATGCCTATTTTGGTAAGAGTTCATATTATAAAAGGGTGATGAATTTTGTCAAATGCTTTTTCTGCATCTGTTGAGAGGATCATATGGTCTTTATTTTTACTTCTATTTATGTAATGAATCACATTTATAGATTTGTGTATGTTGAACCATCTTTGCACCTATGAGATGAAGCTGACTTGGTCATGATGGATTATTTTTTTGATATGCAGCTGAATTTGATTTGCTAGGATTTTATTGAGAATTTTTGCATCTCTATTCATAAGGGATATTGGTCTGTAGTTTTCTTTTTTTATTGTGTCCTCTCCTGTCTTTGGTATCAAGGTGATATTGGCTTCATAGAATGAGTAGGGGAGGATTCCTTCCTGCTCTGTATCATGAAATAATTTATCCACTATAGATATTAGTTCTTCTTTATAGATCTAGTAAAATTCAGCTGTGAAACTAACTGGTCCAGGACTTTTTTTTTTTTGGAGATTTTTTATTGCTGCTTCAATTTGGTTACTTGATATTGGTCTGTTCAAGAGTTCTATTTCTTCCTGATTGAGCCTAGGGAGGTCATGTGTTTCCAAGAATTTGTCCATTTCCTCAACATTTTCAAGTATATGGGTATAGTGATTTTTATAGTATTCAGAGATGGTATTTTGTATTTCTTTGGGATCAGTTATAATATCTCCTTTTTCCATTTCTGATTGAGCTTATTAGAGTCCTTTCTTTTCTGTTTCTGGTTAATCTAGCAGGAGGCATGTTGATTTTTTTTTTCACCTTTTCATAGAACCAACTTTGTTTTCATTAATCTTCTCTATAATTGTTTTATTATCAATTTCATTTAGTTCTGCTCTGACCTTAGTTATTTCTTTTCTTCTGCTGGGTTTGGGATTGCTTTGCTCTTCCTTTTCCAATTCCTTGAAACTTTTGGTTGGATTGTTGATGTGTGATCTTTCTGTCATTTATGGCTATGAATTTTCTTCTAACTGCTTTTGCTGAATCCCATAGATTTTGATAATTTGTGTTACTTTTGTCATTTAGTTTGAAGAATTTTTTGATTTTCATCTTAATTCCTCTTTGACCCAATATCTATTCAACAGTAGGTTGTTTCAGTTCCATGACTTTGTGTAGAGTTCAGTGTTTCTGTTGGAATTGATTTCTAATTTTATTCCACTGTGGTCTGAGAAGACACATGGTATAATTTCTATTTTTTTAAATTTGTTGAGATATATTTTGTGGCCTAGGATGTGATCAGTCTTAGGGAATGTTCCATGAGCTGAAGAGAAGAATGTATATTCAGTAGGTTTTGGGTAGAATGTTCTGTAAACATTTAATATAGAATTCTGCTTAAATCCATCATTTCTTTGCTTATTTTCTGCTTGGAGGATCTGTCCCATTCTGTCAGTGGGTTGTTAAAGTCTCCGGCTATTATGTTGCTGTTGTTTATCATTTTGTTTAGATCAAATAGGGTTTGCTTCCCTCTTTCTTAATCTGATTAAGTTGGGAGTCTATAAACTACAGTCAAAAGAGACCTGATTGATACATATAACTTTTATGTAAGGGACCAGAGCTCACCCTGCAACCCCCCCTACAAAGCTGGTAGAAACCTGATCACAGCAAAACCCCTATCTACTATGGGACAGAAACAGGGGGAGGCACTCTCATCAGAGGGTAGGTCCTCAGAAAAGGGAGAAAGTTGGTACAAAATGTCAAGTTCCATGGTTTGGGAGGGATGAGAGATGATAACTTTGCATAGCTATACAAATATT
The DNA here is from genome assembly GCF_020740605.2 of Lemur catta. Classification (NCBI taxonomy): domain Eukaryota; kingdom Metazoa; phylum Chordata; class Mammalia; order Primates; family Lemuridae; genus Lemur; species Lemur catta. The sequence continues at coordinate 30,697,679 of NC_059138.1, forward strand.
TGTCAAGATTTTTAGTTATCAGTCTTGATGCAGATCGGAAAAACAACAACAACAACAACAAAACCACTTTTCCCTCCTCACTAAGGCTGAATCCATCCCCTTTCTACCAGCAGATAGCAAAGCATATATATATCTCACTGTGGTGTAGAAATGCAGAAATTTCCCACATGGGTTAAAAATACAAAGTATGTGCCTTCTTCTACATATGTGCACCTTTTGTATGATTATAGAGAGTAAGGGTGAGATTATTAAATGGTTCTCCCGAGGAGTCTGCAAGTCAAGGGCTTGCAACTATGGGAAGGTGAGGTCTCTCCTGAGGGGTCAGCGTGTCAATCAATCACTGAGAGAAGAAGTAAGCCTTTAGACAAGAAATGTGAAAGCAAAAAGAGGTAACTCTGTTTCTGCCTCTAGATCTTTCCACTGACTTTGAGAGTTCTAGATGTTTGTAAAGGTGTTTCCCTGGGATAGCAGTGAAATGTCTTCCATCATTTAAAAACAGGTATGTGGGGAGCCAAAGAATAGCTATGGTCTCCTTGTAGTAAAATACAGGCTAAAATTATGTTCTGCTCCAGAAGCCAAATAATCTAGTTCATGCTACTTTTCTAAATTGATTTTCATTTTGTTATACTTTAAAAAGTGCTGTCTCACTCCCTGGTTTCAACTGCACTGTAGGTTATAAAGGCAAGGCCACATGTCCACAGTCGGATCAAAATGGAATAGCCAGATCCACATTACACCCATTTTTCAGGACAAAATTAGGACCACGGTTAGAGTTATGAGTATACTATGGGTAAATATGAAAAAAATCCTCAAAAGAAGACCATAAAATCCAACTACCCCTATTTAAAACCTGATTTCACTTTTCTATACCAATCTTGGAAAATCTTGGTCTTCTTTTACGTAAAAGAAAAAAATGTCTATGAATTCTCAAAACATAATACCATGCAAGTTTACAATTATAGGAAGTTTCTTAAGCAGAAAAATGGAGCACTATAATTCAATATATTTCCAGTTTTTTTGGACATATACAGTGGCATAATTTAAGAAACAACTTCCCCACTATATGTTAGTCTATAAAGAACTAAGAAAATAATGGCTAAAATTTTGTTTAAAACATTGTAATTATTTTAAATATTACAAAATAACAAATTAAAAGGTTTTTAATGAGTTCATTATGTTTGGGGATATGTTAAATGTTATTTTTCAATTATATGATTAGAATAAAAAGTCAAGTTTCAATGCAGTTACTCCATTATTATAAATGAGAGCTAGAGTTACCATTGGCTTTTGCTGAGGTCTCTTCAAAAAATAATCTTCTAATGCATTATAAATTACTGTAAACTCCTCTATAATTAATACTTGAGGATGTAAAATTGCATGCATTCATTATATTTGAGTAAATTATGGTATATTATATATAAATTTACCCTTTCTGTTATTGTTTTTGAAAGGGAAGAAAAAGCAGCTGAAGTGTTGCTACAATGAGGTTTTAACCATACCTGCTATGCAAACAGGCACAGATATTTTTTAAAAAATGAAATGAAAACAAAATAGGCATTTTCTGATCTAATGAGCTATCTCCATCAAAATAAATTCCCTAAAGGGAAGTATTGCATGGCTCATGCTAAGCATAACAGTAATGCTTTATGTATTTTCAGAGGCATTACACTATCCCAGTAATATATGAACTTTGAGAGCCAAGCATACAGCTGCAACAAATGTTCTAACAACTGTATTCTTCACTTCTAATCAGAGCAGCACCCTGGAGCCCTTAAAACAAGCAACATGAATAAAGGCTTGAAGGGAAAGAGAAGTTCAGCAACAGTTGAACCTCCCACTGCTGGAAATAACAGGCACTTTCAGTGGGTTGGATTTTATTATCTGTTATATAATGTCTCAAGTTTAGCTATTTCAGTAAGATAGCAGGATTTTAGGTAGATTTTGTTTAGGTTATGCACAAAATACCCTGCCCAAATTATGGAATGTCATCATGCAGTCAGTGAAAGATGATGTTGAATAAATGGTATTGTTTGCCTGATTGAATACACAGCCCTACCGATCTCTCAGCGCTGTTGTAAGGATCAAATGAGGCACCATATATTCAAACGTTTGTAAACATTCCAGAAACATGGTCAAAACCCTGGCCAGGTAGATACTAGGATAGTGTTGGTGGGGGGTGGGTAGTCACTGGAAGGGCACACAGGAGCTTCTAAGATGCTCATAACGTTTATTTCTTACTCTTGATGCTGATTATATGGGAGCATTTGGTTCATAAAAATCCAGTGAGGTGTACATGAATATGTGCACATTTTATTTACATTATTCTTCAACGAAAATTTCTTAAAAACATGGTTACTGGCATGAGACAATGTTGTCTTTCAGTTGTGTCCAACTCAAATGCCTATAAGGGCTAGTCAGGATGTGTAAATGAATATGCAGGCTAGGCTCATCTTTGCATGGGTGAGCAAATGTCCCATCTAAAGGGGCACTATTGCTCAGTTCTATCCTTTGGGGCAGTATGGTACTCATTGTCTCTGTGGTGCCAGACTTTTAAGAAAGGACCTAAATTTAGATTTATACTGTGAGCCTCAGGGGCAAGGCTGCTGGCTACTCCTGACCTGAGTGTTCTCAGCACTAAGAATCAGCCCCCAGACACAAGTGTGAAGCGGCAAAAAGAGGGATTTGTGGGTAATACCCACTACTGATCAGTTATACAGCCAATGAATTTCTCGGAGATCATCTGCCCAATCTCTCTAACAATTGTTTTGCCAAGATGATAAATGGAAAACCTTTGGACCTGGGCTTATGAACTACCACTGAACAAGAAGACATGACAGGTGACACTGGATGATACCTGATCCTGTCCACAAAGAAGTGAATTTCTAAGTTGCTTTTGCTCTGAATCTCATATTCAGGAATATCATATAAAGGGATATCATACAAAAAATATTGTAAAGTGTGACATCATTGTTCCAACAGTTTCTTTAGCCTAATGGGATGGAAATTTGATGTTTGGGATGATAAGAATATGGTATTGAGAAACAAGGAAGGAAGGACGGAAGGAAGGAAGGAAGGAGAAAGGAAGGAAAGAGAGAAAAAAAGAAAGATGGAGGAGAGAGGGAGGGAGGGAAGGAGGAAGGAAAGGAGGAAGGAAGGAAGGGAAAGAGAGAAAAAGCTGATTCTAATCAAGTATTCTCCAAGCTTAATTACCACAAAGGGGATTAGTGGAATGCCACACCCTCACAGTGCTAGTCTCCCAAGGGAGGTCTTGGGACCATGCTTCAAGAAACTAATAGACCAAATTTTTGCCCACTTTTTGTGGAGATAAGGAAGACATATAGTAGTATCCAAGACCCCCAGTGGATACCAGAAGCCCTGGATAGTACCAAACCCTATCTATAGTGGGTTTTTTTTCCTGTACATACATACCTATAATAAAGTTGATTTATAAATTACCACAATAAGAGATTCACAGCAATAAATAATGGTAAAATAGAAAAATTATAACAATATGCTGTAAGAAAAGTTATGTGACTGTGGTCTCTCTCTCTCAAAATATCTTACTGTACTATACTCAACTATTTTCAGGCCACCGTCAGCCATGGGTAACTGAAACTGCAGAAAGTGAAATCTCAGATAATTGGAGACTACTGTATTTTCTGCAGTTGTTGGTGTGAGAGTTCCAACCTTTCATGCCCTACCCCACCCAGGCCATCTGTATGCTTTGCTCAAGATGATGGAGCTTTCTGCATTCAGTGCCAATTTTTAGTTAGATTAGTTTCCCATAAAACCATTTTGTAGCAGCCAGTAATTTCAATGTTTTATTTATTTAAGGTGTGAGTTTGAACTTTTAAGCTACTAAAACAATCCTTTGAAGATAAGCCTAAATTTTAAAAAAGGAACCCATGAAGTCCAAATAAAACAAACCTCCTTTGTTCGTCTTAATTACCATACTCTCTGGGAAGATGCAAATATTCCAGTCTCCCATCTGGAGTTATCCATTTTTCCTTTTTCCTACCCTTAGTAAGGTGGGGAAGGGTTGAAGAGGACTGTAAAGAAGCCATTCAAGTCACCTTCTTTCCCCACTTTTAAGACTAAAGTGACTCTCACTATATTTGAAAAATAGGTACCTGTTGTTCAATAAAAACATATTGAATTTTTATGTCAATAGCAAATATTAATATTTATGGCATCTTCCAAATCAGAGATACCATGCTACTCTAACAAGATGTTTTATTTATGGCAAATATCTTTTTTTGTTCTGTCTCACCTCTAACAAAAATTTTTAAAACTGAACTCACATGAATTTGCAAATTTAAACCACAAGTAATGTAAATTTAAACCACAAGTAATGTATGATAGAGTTGAACATAGAAGAAATTAGTCATATTGCCACAAACTCTTGATGTATAGTCTCTTTTTTTAAAATTTCAGTTAAAGTGTACTTATAAAATGAAGGAACAGGAAATATCCAACAGGCACAGTTTTGCTATTTCCTGAAAGGAGCTGACTTTCTGGTGGTTCTGCTCAGCAGCATTTCTTTCCAGCACTAAATAGAGGATTTCCTGAAGGAAGGGTGGATGAAAGTACCTGCCACATGCTGTAGAAACAGTAAAAGAAGGCTATGACGGCCACTGGAGTCTGTGCAAATACCAAGTGGGTGTCTGGCCATGAGAGAGCCAGAGTAGTTAAGTGTGTGAAGCAAAAGTATCTGCCATGGCATTCTGTTTGAAAAAAAGCAGAAAAAAATATTTTAAAGTGGAAAAAAAAAAGACCACTGGAAAATAGTGAAACACTAGTGTATAAGCATTTCACAGAATGTCGTAATAGATGTACAAGCACAACATTAATATTGTTGTATAAATATGACATTATTATTAAACATGTAAGTAAACAAATAGCAGATGTGATTATTAATCTCAGCCCAAGATATTCTATTCTTCAAGGCACTTTCAGAACACATAATTATATGTGTAAATTATATATGTAAAAGGAAAAGATTATTTAGTTTGAGAACTAAGGTATCTTTATAAGCTCTCATTCTAATAGCATTACCTGGATGTAATCATAAAAAGATTTCGTAGCTATTACCCTCTTTAAAAACACAATATATGTTATTTATCAGATGCTTAGATTATAATATAATCTGGGAGTATTAATTTTTAAAATGAGTATTACAAAAACCCTAAAAAATAACTATCAAGCAGATAGAAACAACCAAAGTGCCTGTAATAAAAGTCACATAAACTTCTGCAGTACAGATTGAGTTAGTATTTTATACATTTTACAGGCAGTAAATGGTCTATTTTATCATGTAAATTCATTTCTAGCTACTCCATATAAATCAGAGATCTGATACAATATATCATAACATTCTGCTCTGTAAATACTGCTTGAGTCTTGCTTTGTCAACCTTACCATCATATGTGTTTATCAAATACACTCACAAAACCTACATTGTAAAATAAATATTTATGAGCTCTTGTTGTCAAAACTTAATTAGCTGTGGTCAAAATATTCTAGACGTGACAGGATTTTCCCACATAATCTATGTCCATGTGAAGTCATGAAGTCATCAAATCAAAATTTTCACAAGTAAATGTGTTTTCCCCAGCCTTCTTAACAGCCAATTTCTTCCCAGAGATTTGAAAACTTTCTCAGTCATTCCAGGGTGATGGTGACTATACCAGAAAAGAGTTTAACAATGTTTATACATTGTGGAGACAAAAGAACTGTGAAAGCAGTGGGATGCTAGAGCAAGTCATGATCCTTTAAAAGTATCCTTTAAAAGTGGCACTCTTTAAATATTTCTTCCCTCTATGTATTTAGGGTAGAGGCTGAGAACTTTATGAGAAAAAGAGGAAAAGGCCATTATGGAACTTAGTGCTTCCTCTTTTAATTCAGTTAAATCAGCTTGGTCCCATAGATACATGCCTTATTCAGCCGAACCAAAGCCCTTCAGAGAACTACACCCATGACCTATGATAGGCCGCCATATTTTATTGCACCATCCAGCCTATAACAAAATATTTCTTTCTGCCTTATAGAATTTTCTTCCTGAGAGAAAATATAGAAATACCATTTTCACCATCTTTTTATGTTTCCAAAGATATTTTGATGCCCTAATAATGTTTTGACACAGCTTAAAGATTAGTTCTCTAGCCAACTTCCTGATTGAATCCTCTTTCATTCTGCCCTACGTACTAATAATTCAGTGATGAAAACATGATATCTCCTATTCATGGAGATAATATTCTAGTGATATCTTCAAGGCAATTAGATTATGTAGAATTTGCTGGTGATTTTTTTTTTAAATCTTTGATTTCCGTAATTTGTTGGAGGTTTTTCCCTATTTCCAATTTTTTTGAATTATGTGTTATTCTTTTTCCTTTTAAATCTCATCAGTTTTACTCCCCACATAATTCCCATTGTCTTTCTCTTTTAAAACCAATAAAATTGGTTTTAAACCTACATAAATGCTAAATCATCAAAATTTCACTTGCCCCAAACTCCCCTCATTTCTAGATAAAATTGTAGCATACGCTAACAAATTCCATACAGCCAGGAAAAACGGAGTTCTCAACCAAATTTTTCCATTACAAAAAGTATGTAGGACAACTTATGCATGCTCACTGCCTTAGCACACTCACTTACCAAAACTGATAAAAGAACTTATTTATCATAGAAAATATGGAAAGATCCAGGATATATTTTTTTAAAATTGATCTTATTTGGTGCCTATAAACCTTGATCTTTGTTGGTAACTATCATAATGGCCAATTTCTGTACAATTAAATATCTAACCAACATCAATATATTTCACAATCAAGTAGTATTTTACAATATAGAAAATACTTCTAGCAATCCAATCCACTATATTGAATTTGAGTCCTTTTATGTTAAACAAATTGGGTAAAAGTAATTTAATCAAAAACAAAAAGTCCACACTATGCTTCAGTGTGTTGTATTTGGAAACAACAACAAAAAAAACCCTAAATGATATAGGGAGAGTACTGATCATATTGCTGATCCATAAAAAAAATTTAAGCATCTTTAAGCAATTTTCTCCATTTTTGGATTTCTAGAGGTTTTCTTTCATTTTTGCTTTATAATTTCTAATTCATTTTCAGGACTTTGGTGTTTCTTTCATTTCACATGTATTACCTACTATGTGGCAAGCACCCTGCCAGGCTCCATATATAAAAGGTGACTAAATTACATAAGTACCTGCCTTCACTGAAATTATAGTACTTTATGAAAATAGATGTTAAGGAAATTGAAATTTTAATAAATACATAATTACAATTGTTAAGTGCTATGAAGGAAAAATGCAAGAAAACATAGGAAAAAATAACGGACAACATAAATATTTGTATCAGTAAAAAGTCTAGAAAACTTAAATGTCCAACAAAGAGTTTTAATCAGAAAAAACTAAATACATAATTGATACATGGATGAAATAAAACATTGTAATTTGCACAACAGTAAAGAGCCTACTTCCAACAACAGTAGGCAACCAGATGGTAAACAAAAGAAAATATCATTTGTTAAATGCTTATTATGCTCCACGTTCTATAATAAACACTTTACATATCTTATAGAAGCTGATTTTAATAACACTATAAATATTATTTTTCCAATTTCACAGATTTAGAATTAATATCTTTCTTCTCCAGACACATACATGTGCGTAGACACACACACACACAAACACGTACAAATATAACCAGAGTTAGCATAGTTGGTTAAAAATATTCAGAAAAATATTTATCAAACATCTACTATATTCCAGACATTGTTCAAGATATTTGTTAACATTAGTGAATAAAACAAGCAAAGATCCTTGCTCTAATGGAATTTATATTCTTCAGAACAGACAATAAGCAAACAAAGGTAATAAAATATAAATTATATAATGTAGTTATGTTAAAGTAAGAAAAACCATATCGTTTTGTCATGTGTAAAAATATAGAGGAGGTTAAGGGGGCTGAAAGTGCAGCGGTGAGAGGTGACTGCAATTCTAGATAAGGGAAAGAGTAGGTCAGGGAGTTGGGAAGAATCTATCTGGAGTCACAGAGCTCCAGGCAAGGAATCGTACTCTAGTATTTTAAAAATCAACATGATTTATTAATGCAATCCACCAAATTAGACACATTTATAATTTTCCAACTTACCCAATGTCTTAGCCAGCTTGGGCTGAAATACCATAGACTGGATGGCTTAAACAACACATATTTATTTCTCACAGTTCTGGAGCCTGGAAGTTCAAGATCAAGATGCCTGCACTGTGGGGTTCTGGTAAGTGTTCTCTTCCTGGTTTGCAGACAACTGCCTTCTCCCTGTGTCCTCAGGTGGTGGAGAAAGGGAGTGAACAAGTTCCTGGTGTCTCTTCTTATAAGGGCAGTAATTCCACCAATAAGGGCATTACCCTCTCAACCTCATCTAAACCTAATTACCTCCCAGTGGCCCCATCTCCAAATACCATCACATTAGGGGTTAGGGCTTCAACATAAGAATTTTGGAAAATATGATTCGGTTCACAGCACTCTATTATTACTGAACATTGAGACTTAATTGATTTTTAATGCCCTAAATAACCCAGAAAAAAATAAACAGTGGAAAATTAGTTAGAAAGTAAAAGAAACAACTTCTAAAAAAAGTCATAAAAGATTATAGAATTGCTATTTATTAGGACACCAAAATCACCAACCCTTGAAAAATTAGATATTGTGGATATTAATTTTTTGTAATGATCATTTTTTCTATCAAATCTAAAAGCCAACCAAATTGCTTTGGATTAGACTTTTCTTGAACACTTCTTTTTACAAAATTATTTTCAGTTTAATCATGTGTTACTTTTTTGTTGTTAGTATGATCTACATAGATTTATGCCAAGTGAAATGTGGAATTGAGATATATTTCCATGAAATTGTGGCTTTGATGACCTGAATTATTTCTCTGACTCAAATGAGGTAAATAGAGCCTCGTATTAACTAAAATTTAAAAGTGAGTTCACTGGGCTCATAATATATACTTAATAAACACTTGTTGATTGGTTAACATAGACAAGAAGGCACAGAATTAAATGGAAATGACACTGCATCCAGCCATTGATAAAAGCTTTTTTATATCTTGCAAGAAATAGTGGCACCATATTCAGCAAAGGACAGCATCAGACGGCCCCAACACACACAAGATAAGTCAACAGATACAAGAAGTTCTAGGTGTTCTCATTCTGGTCAGACTTATCAATAGGAGGCTGACAATAATATTACTGCTGTTTACATATTGGTACCACACTGGCATGGATTTGCATAATGTATTGAGGCTCTATGCTCTAGAGAGTTGCATTGTAACATATTGGTGCTTAATGAACTCTGAAAAAATTGATTTTCCACAGAGTAAATTAAGGAATGCATTATAGCTGTTAAAGCAATCTTAAGGGAAATCCGAAGCTTCCACTGCAGCACCATGCTTAGTAAGTAATAAATTACATGTTATAGTTATTTGCCTTAATTCATGCTAATTTTGTCCAATTAATGTATCACAGTAATTCAGAAGCCTGTCACAGGAGAGCTAATTATTTATTGGATTTTTGTGTTCAGCTCCCTAGGAGTCTACTAGCAAACAAACTTGTGACTGTCTTTCTCTTAGGTCCGCAGTGACATTCTTATGTCTTACTGTGGGGAAGTTAAATTTTTGCCTCTATTTCAAGTTTTAAAAATGGATTATGGGGTACCTAAGTAAGAGTCTTTTTTTTTTTAATTGGTTAAATAGTTTGACAATCTGCCATGCTATTAGGACAAGACCCACTTTCTTCCCTATCAAACTATTTCATCCTATGACTCGATATATTTCAGAACTCTCCGTAAGAAAAAAAAATTTAAAAATGTGAACATTAAAAGCTGCCATTTATTATGGATTTTTCTATCTATACACCCAAATTAAATTGAAAAAGTGAAGTAATTATCTAGATAATTCACACCAGAAATCCCCACTTGCCTCAATTCTTTATATTTTTTAAAACAATCCGACGGATTGTCTGAATACTTGTATTCTTCACCTCACTTTGCACAGTCTTGGTTCTAAACATTAAAAAGCCACATGCAGTGTTCTAAAAGTGTTGTTTGAAAAAAAATGAATTAACTCACAATGACAATGGATATCAGCTTTGCAAACCTAGATTTTTATTTTACTATGGTGCACTGTTAATTCACAGCCCACAAATGAATTATTTATGAGATTAATTTGTGCCATTCATACCTATAAATAATGTGGCAGTTGCTAAATAATTTGCACCCCATGATAAGATGCAGATATCAGAGTCAAAGAGGCAGTGCTTCACCAGCTGCGAAATGTTCACTATCTTCTGGAATCCTGACAGACCCAAGCGCTGGCAGACAGTTATTTGTAGAGGGTAAAAAGCATTTGATCTCCTGTTTTGCTCCCTCCTATGAGTACCAGGAGAGCATTTGTCTGCTGATTACCATCTTCCAGCCAGATGAAAAGGAGGTGCTATCTCTTTAAATCCTCACCGCAGTGATGTTTACCAGCAAGTCCTATCAAGTGATCCAGCTTGACAGTAGGTAAAGCACACCACTGTGTGTGTCACACACATGAAAAGAAAAACTTTACTTTCACAGCCCTCTTTAATTTGATGGGGGAAAAAAATGACATCGTTTTACTCAGCCACTTCTCCAAGCTATGTACAGTTTTACACCTTAATATATGATTACTTCAAAGGAAACTGCCACCTACTGTATAATGTTATTTTTCCTTCCTCTCAATTATTTTTATTGCCCATTCAAAACTGGAAATGAAAGTTTCTTTTTATACCAATTTGTTCTCTTCTCCTTATGGCACTTAGGTTTTAGCCATTTTTTCGTTTCTTCCTGTTTTTTTTTTTTAACTATAATTTAAAATGTTAAAATAAACATGTCACTTCCTGGTTCTTTCCTTGTAGGACAGTGGTATTACGAATGACATTACTTCTTGGGAAAATCAATTTGCCACCATAGCTTCATCCTTTGTTAACTTTGAAAAGTTAAAATAAAATAAAATAAAATAAAATAAAATAAATACCTAATTATTACTGAATAGAAATCTTCCAAGGATGTGGGAAGAATTGTATGGATTATTTCATATGTATTTCTATTCCCTCTAAGGTCTAAACTCTTCCAATCTACACCACCCCACTGCTCAGTATTGAGGCCTTGCACTGTGTCAAGTATCTTCTTTTTAAGTAAAAATTTGAATGTTTACCCTCCTGATTCTATCTTTGCATACACTTTCTTCCCATCAACTTTTACAGGACTATGACACTAAAATCCTGAGTCATGACTAAACACTAATAGAAGTGTTCAACCTTATCCACTCTGTGCATGTTAGATTAGATTAGTGGTTTGTTTGTTTGTTTTTCTGGGTTCCTTAAAATCTTAGTACATAAGTAAGCTAGGCTGAGCCAGGCCATAGGGTCTGTATTCTGCTAGTCCTTGAAATCCTAAAAGCTGGCACGCAGGGGATTCTCACTACCGGTCTCTTCTCAGTGTTTTGACTTGGCCCCACTGGACTCACCTGGGAGTCACTCTGAGTCCAGTCAGGATGGCAGGGGATGGCTGGCAGTGAACTGTGGCTGGTTGCAGGACTTCCCTGCGTTGGAATCACTTCATCTTTAAAACATCGTCAGTCAAAGCAGATGATCATTAAACTTCCAGGTGTAACGTTTTGTTTTTCTCTAAAAGCACAAGTGATGACAGGCCTTAATGGGTAATACTAGGTTTCTTGCTGTCTCGTAGAATCAGACCCAGGCCCAAGAAGGGATAACAAAAGTCCTGAGGGGCATTTTGCTCCCTCAACCCTCCCAAATATGGAAAAAAAGAATACTATCAGTTTTCTTTGACAAATTTAACTAACTCCTGTCCTTCCTTTGATCAAGGTGCCCAAGCTAGGTTATCATCTATTCCATTTTTACTATCATTTTAGGCTCTAGGACTTAAGGACTTTAATGTCCCAAAGTCTACGATAATGGTGACAAAGGTCCATTGTCCATTGTCTACCTGAACTCAGTAGGTCTGAGCACTCTGCACCTCAAAGAGGCTGGGCAAGGTGAACCACCTCCAAATTTGCATCCTCCAGAAAGAAACCTGGACAGCAGCATGGTGCCGAAACCTTCTCTCTCCCTCCCTCTCTCTCTCTTTCTATTTTAGAGTTGGATTCTTGCTGTGACGCTCGAGTGCAGTGGCTATTCACAGGTGCACTTATAGCACACTATAGCCTAGAACTCCTGGCCTCAAGGGATCTTCCTGCCTCAGCCTCCTGAGTAGATGGAACTACAGGCGTGTGTCACTGTGCCCACCTTCTTTTTTTAATATTATGGCTTACAGACACTTCACAAATAAATAGCAATTACTGAATGTTTCCCACACAAAGAAATGATAAATTTTTGACATGATGGATATGCCGATTACCCTGATCTGACCACTATACATTACATGTGTTGCAACATCATGTCCCACATAAATATGTACATTATTATGTGTCAGTAAATAAGAAAAAAATCTTTAATAAAAGAAAAAATTTCACAGAGAAGTGAAATTGAACTGGTTTTATTTTTCGGTGAAAAAGTAGAGAACATACTATCGAAACTTTAAAAATAATACATCTATTTTAAGCAAGACCGTTTGCTTTCTGTTCTTTCATGTAAACTTCAGCTTTTCATGGTATAATATGTTGTAAATATTTTCCCATCTCATTAAATCTGCTGTGACAACACTTCAAGGATATTTAAATCGTTTCCAATTTATCTCTATAAACAATAATTACTGCTCCTAAAATTTATCTGTGTTAGGTATTTAAGGTTATCTATAAATGCCCTGGTCCCATTTAGACCAGTAGAATCAAACTCTGAGTATGCAGCTCAGCATCTGTGTGATTTAAAAGTGCCTCCAGGTGATTCTTTTTTTCTTTTTGTCAGGTGATTCTAATGAATAACCAGGTAAAGCAGAGGCTGCAAAAGAGTTTAATAATTGTGACCTTAGGTTTTGACTCTTTAAATGGTCAGAGACTCATAATACTTCTTTTTTGGATTTTAATCTTTTTTACTCAGAAATAAAATTAAGTCTTTTCTGTGTAGGAGAATCCAAGCTAACATTTCTTTTTTCATAGTCCCCCTATCAACCACTTAAATATCAGATCAGGATGAAGGAGACGCTTTTGTATTATGTTTTGTTGCACACTTTTCCCTGTCTGAGAAATACCTTAGAGACATGTAATGCCAGCAGTTTGAGATGAATAGCAAGAGTTAGGAGTCATTTTCATGCAGTCTATTACTACTAAGAAGTAAATGACTAATACACCATATAAGTATGGTATAAAATACAGATACCTTTAAGCAACACTGAACAATTGGTGGTCAAGATATCAATATTGTCTCACTGCTCCTTCTAGGATAAAGCAACAGGATCTTTTGATGGCTCTTTTTTAATAGAATGCAGAAAAAGTGAAAAGCTCAGTAAAACAAAACAAGCAAATTTAAGAATTACTAGTTGGTCCAGCAAAGATCCATCCATGTGTACCTTAATTAAAATATTTAGTGAGGAAAATTAAGAATTACATACTGTTCTATGTGCTAAAGCTACCACAGTAAGTGAGATGGCCACGGTTCATGCTCTCACGGAGCTTACAATCTAGTAGGGGAGGTGGACAAAAAGAAGAAAGTGAAAGAGAGATGGAGGGAGGAAATGTCAGGTGGTGGTGGGTTCTATGCTGACAGTTAAAGAGATGTTATGGAGGAAGTCCTAGATGGCTTCTTTAGATCGTGTTGTCAGGAAAGCTTCTTGGCAGAAGTGACATTTAAGGTAAGATCTGAGTGGCAGGAACAAGCATCAGTTTTTCATGGGATGACCAGGAACTAAGGTCATTCTAGATAAAGAAAAAAAGTTAGAGCAAAAAGTGTTCTAAGATAAAAGCAAAAAAAAAAAAAAGAAAAGAAAAGAAAAAAGAAAAAAGAACTAGTATATAATCTATATAAAACATCATACCTATCCCAATGTGTCTTTGAAACTAATAGGTTATATTTACCAACAAATCCTTAAATCCTTCATGACTAGTACAAGCTCCCTGATGACAAACCACCAGTGACAGCTGATATCTATGTCATTGCTAGGGTCCAACCTCAACAATTCATCATTAATCCTAACCTGCTGATGCTCAGACTCCTCTCCTAGGATCCAAATCCTTGGTTCTGTGCCTCAGTTTTGCATTTGTCCTTGTCTCACCAGTTGGCTTTCTGTCTTTCCTCTTCTCAGCCTGAGTATCAATATTTCTGCTTAAATTTTGGCTTTGCCCATCACCGGGCTGGTTTAGCAAATCTTTTGCTCTAGTTCCAGCCCTGACCACAGTTCTCCCACCCCTTTGGCTGACATTCCAAAGCAGTCTGTCCTCTCATCCCTGCCTTCCTCCTGCAGCAAAGAGAGCCAAATAAATATATAGTAAAATTTAAGGAGATTCTGAAGTGATTATTGGGCTGCCATAAACACAATTCTCCTTAAAACATGCACATGTACAGAACCCAGCAAGAATTTCTCTGTAGCAATGTTTCCACTGGATGAATGACAGGAAAGAAAAGTAAGAATGCATAAACTATGTGATGTGTCATCTGTCACTTGGTTTTGTTTGTGTTGAATGTTTATTAGGTATAGTCTGATAATTATAACTGTCAAAAATGAGCTGGTAAATTGAGATGGCTTTTCTTGTTTCTCTTCCTAGGAAGTTCCTATTTTAGTAGATGTCAAAATACTAGTGAAAAAAATAATCTCCCACTTTTAGCTGCAGAGAGAGCATTAGGCTGTGCAGATACACGTTGTCCACCTCCTGGAGTTCCACTGAACTGCTCAACCGGATGTCTGGACACTAGCCCTGTTTACTGCACTACCCTTGACACTGAAGTACCAGGTTCACATCCACTACATTGTAATGACAAAGGATAAACAGCATTTTGGTAATGAGCACAACCCCCATCTGAGTTTATGATTTTAGCATATATGGGTCAGGCCTATGCGAGCTTATTTCATAGTTCTATGAGCATGTGTTTTAATTTTATGAAGTTCATTGAGTGTGACAACATCAGGACAACCTCTAAAATCCAATTTTTTAATAACGCAATTGTCAACATGGCACAAACTGGCACTGGATTTGGAGTACTGTGTTTGATAATGACTTCTAAGCTTTTTCTCCTGCACAGATCTTGCTCTTGAGGCACGTACGTTACTCTACTTATACCTTGCTTATACCTTGCTCATCTAGAAGATAAGCTAATAGTCTCGTTACTATACACACACATATTCACACAGATGTATGTTACTTTTCTCTGTTTGGTTACTGACCATGCCTCAAGGTCTTTACACTTGCTGTTCTCTCTCTCCGGAACACTCTTTGCTCAGATTGCTACATGACACACTCATCTCATCTCCTTCCTTCTTTGATCTCTTCTAAGTGAGACCTTCTCTGACCACCTATTTAAAAATGTAATCCATATCACCGTATTCTCTATCCCCCTTCCTTCTTTTATCTGTTCAACACCCTTAAAACTGACATACTATACATTTTATGCATTTGTGTAAAAAATACATAATTGTTTAAATAAATAATTATCATTTACTTTTGTCAAACGATCCCCCTTCAGAAAGGAAATAAATTTTTGTTTGGCCGATATTAAGCAAACTGAATTCTCTCAATGTACAGATTTCTTCTCTGTAAAATGCCAATATGCTGAAATAAAAGAAATAATTGTATTTCCCTCATAAAACATTAAATAAATAGTACAGTGTATGTAAAATTTTTAGTATGATGTACATATCTTGCATGTAGTCTAATAAATATTAGCTAGTTTGCTCTATTTTCTTATCTGTAAAATGAATGTAGTAATACTACCTACCTACAGTGGGTTGAATGGTGGCCTTCCAAATATATGTCCACATCCTAATCCAGAAAACCTGTGAATGTTGCCTTAATGGAGAACAGAGTCTTTGAAGGTATTAATATAATTAGGCTAAAGATCTTGAGATAAGGAGATCATTCTGGAATATCTAGGTGGGCCCCAAATCCAGTGACCAGTGTCCTTATAAGAGATACACAGAGGAGACACCGTCAGGAGAGGAGGTGGCACTGTGGCCCTGCAGACAGAGATTAGAGTGATGTAGTCACAAGTCAGGGAATGCTAACAGCACCCAAAGCTGGAAGAGGAAAAGAATGGATTCCCCTTAGGAGCCCCCAGAGGTAGTGCGTCTTTGCTAGATTTTGGACTCCTGGCCTCCAGAACTGTGGGAGAATAGATTTCTGGTGTTTTAAGCCTCCAAGTCTGTGGTAATTTGTTATGGCAGCCCTAGGACACTAATGCACTTTCTCATGGAATCATTGTGAGATTGAAGAGGTTAATGTATGCTAAATTTTTAGTGCCTGTAAATGTACCAAATGAAGATCAGTTGTTGCTGCTGTTGTTGTTATTGTTACAAGCCAGATTGTAACCCAGTTATAAAGCTAGAGTCCCATTACCTCTGACTTGGAAGACATTGTGAAATAAAACTAAGAAAGCTCCCATGGTTGATTTCTTCATTTTAAACTTTAAGCCAATTTGTTTTGTTTCCATTTGTCTACAATAATTCCTTTAAGAAATCTATTGCTCTGCTGCTAATTTTAACTGTATTGACTGTTGATGCTCTAGGATTGCAGAACAAAGGGCACTACAGCAATGTGAGAAGGTATTGTTCTCTGTTATATTCCAAAGGCATGTGTTAATGATGAAGTTTTACACTAAACTCATAATTTCTAAGATTTTGTTGTTTTAAACTTCCAATGTACCTGCTCTTTCAAAAGAATTGATATTTTTTTTCAAATTTGAATCTAGTTCAACACAGTAATATTTTGGATGTATTCCATTTATTATACATTGTACTCGGGCAATTAATTAAAAGCAGGAAAAGTCGTCCACTTAAAACTCTATCTGTACAATGGCAGAGTCAGATCTGAGATTAGGTTTCGGTATTTTCCAGGATGCATACTGAGCTTGACACTGCTCTACATTTTTCTTTAAATAATTTAGGTTATCCTTATACAAATCATCATTTTACCTCGTCAGTTCAGGACTGTGACTTGCCATGTTAGCTAAACACCCAATTAATTCATTAAAAAGAACAAATTGTTTGACTGATTTGATAATTCTGCTACATTTGTTGAACTACAGGTGTAAATGCTTCCAGAGAAAAGTGCTAGGGCAAGCATCTGCCTAGTCCCCCGGTCACCAGGCACCAGTGGTCTCTCTCCGCCCAGTAAGCTCGTTTCTGGGGAAAAATGAGAGGAAGGGAGACAAAGAGCAAATCACTGACCTCCAAATTCCCAAGAGGCTGGGATTACGGTAAAGGAGAAAATCAATCAGGGTGTTTCTCTGTTTCTATTTCCTTATTAGCAAAGGACCACACAGAGTGAGCATCAGTAACAAAATACAACTGTAAAAACAAGATTTTGGCAGGAAAGAGAGGTGTGAGAAGGAAGGTGAGAAGGGCATATTTGGAAGTATTCCACCTCATTTTCCCTGGGAATAGTTAGTGAGCCAATAACATAAATCAAGAAAATACTTAAAAACATTAATTATCTTTGAAGTTCATTTATTACATATGTACAAGGTCAGTTTGGTGCTCTATGAAAGAACAAGTAAATGAGGTGTAAGTGTGCTTGAATTATTAAGAACTGAAATAATCTGTTTATTCATTTCTTCCTAAAAAAGAAAAAAAATCCACTATTGAGTAACGTATTTCAAAACCCATTTGAGTAAATAAAATTCCAGAAGGCCTTTGTTCTTCCTTGAGTGCTTTAAAACCAAAGGCAGGAGAATATCATTTCTGAATACATCATTAAACTTTATTTAGAAAACAAAACTTGTTTTCTTTTTAAATTATAGTAGCCTTCTTCCAACAGTGGAGAATTTTCCACATATTTATGTAAGTCCAGGGTACTAGAAGCATATGCTAAAATAGTTTGAAAATAATTTATTCCTCATCAGTATATTCCAGCGATCTATTTCATAGTTAGATTTGATACAGAATTCAGTGAAAGTAATAATGGTGAATATCCGTGTAACATGGACAAAATATTGCTTCTAAAGTGGTAAACGAAAACTTCTAAAATATCAGACTTCAGATGAAAGTCATGTCTATTAGAGAAGGTAAACATTAGCTTTGGAAGAACAAATGAAATGTTTCTTAACAGGTTTGGCAAGATGAGTGGAAAGTATCCCTCATATGTATTTTTTTTCCCTGAACAAGGGAATGTTTGTGAAGGGATAAATTAGTGTAGGAAAAACAAGTTGGGATAGATTGTAAGCAACAGTTTAATGAGTAAACCGTCCACAGATTCCCAGAAACTATTAGGCATTGAGAAGAATTGTCACTAAATATATGGTAATGATTACCTTGAAAACCTCATTCAACTCAAAAACATGCAGTTCATTATCCCCCAATGTTATTTTTCTGAGTATTTTTGCATGTGTACAAAATTTGCCCAGAACCTGGAGACTGTAATTTTCCTTCCATAAAATACATGGATTATCAGTTTGATTTTTGCAAACATTGGTTAGCAACCATAATTCAGACAGATACATGTTTAAAATGACAGAAATTTCCAATTATTGAGCAGAATGAATTGATAATAGAAACTTGAGCATTTATCGTATGCCTGGCATTAAGCTAGACAGAAATATGACATCGCTACTATTCTCAAGAAATTTACCCATTTCATTGGTGGATCAAAAACAACACACAAGAAATAAGTAATAAATGTGTATGTGTCACTTTTAAGTGTCATAGGAGTTCAAAGAAGGGAAAAGAGATAAAGATGACAATAGAGAAGGCTAGGATTGTGCTGACTAGAAAGGAGGGTAGAAATTAATCTTATCCATAATTTTTAAGGGAGGAAGAATATCAGTTTCTTTAAGTGGAGAAGAAAGGGGTTATTTGGGAAAAAATGCATATTCAATATTATAATAATTTTTTTATTTTTTAAAAAGACCAAACCAATGATTTTTGCTTTTGTAATATAAATCAAGGAAAGAAAAACTTTACAAATCCCCAGCTGGTAGGATGAACAAGCCATGATTCTTAATGGGGTAAAGAAATAAGGGACATATCAGAATCCCTGGAGGCAGCAGAAATATTGGTTTACCTAATTGAGAAACACTGCAGTGGGGATCAAAGGGGATGGGAATGCACTCTGGGTGGGAGATGAGGTGGAATGGGGAAGGAAAGACCTTGAGACGTCAGAAATGAGGTGAAGATATGGGCGTGAAGCAGGCTGTTGGTGGGTAGGCAGTCTATTGAAAAATAACTGCCAAGCTAGAGGCCCTGGACTTGCTCTGACGAACAACAAAGACCCATCTTTGATTCTTCAGCAAAGGAGTATTAAGGTGAGTAAAGTTTAGGAAAGCCAGTCTATCTGATATTGGTATATAGGATGGAAAAGAAAGAATGAAAGAGAAAAAAACATAATAAAGTGGATGAGTTAGAAATAGATTTGAAAAATTCAGCCATGATGAGCCAGGGATGGGGACAAAGTGAGGTTAGTAGACTTTCTTCTGACTCAAAGGAAAAGGAAAGCTATGACTTCAAGTCTGGGAAAATAAAATAGATTTATTGTAGCCAAGCCTACTCTCCCAACCCTCCCTCCCCACGGTGTATCCAAGTACACTCTTCTCACACAGTTAAAGGGCAGGTAGTTGGAAAATACAGTCAGTAGTTTTGGGTGGGACCCAATTTCACGGACTCAGTATATCTGATGCCTTTGTTACAATTTCTCCCTCTGCGTCGTTATTCCTCTTATTTTTGCATTGGTAAAAATAGTACTGAACTGTAGAAACAAGACTCAATTTCTCTTCTAGTTACATATATGATGTTCAGGTAAACTCAAAAATAGTTGAATGAAGTGTTTTTGCTCACTGGTATGAAGAATGCAAATAATTAAATGGCTCCCCCCCCCCCCCCCCCCCCCCCCCCCCGCGCTTGTGTGCGTTTTTCCAGCATATGTCCTTCCTTGGCGGGTAGTGAAGTGAGGATTATACTGCAACATCTCAAGTCAAGTGGTATTGAATTGCTCCCTCCCAATTGTGGGTTCCCATTTTTTCTCTGTAGCTCTGAAAGTTGTCCAAAAACTGGTGTTGTCTGGCATCTGGAGAAGTTACCAATTGTGGATCCAAAATGTTCTACATGAAGAAGGAGTAAAGTCAAGTCAAAATTTTTCATAGATTGAGTTGCTGCACCCTGTCGAGTTGGAATAAGAAAACTAGGTAGACGTACTTAAAGATGCATGGTTTCTATTTCACTCTGTTTTGCACAATATTCTTAATCAAAGTCAGATCTGTTGTCCCAAGTTATTTTTACCTTGGCATGGTGAGGTATGATTTTAAGTGCCAATAGTATGATTGTTTCCACAATACTATAACATTTATTTTCTTAAAAAAATATGTGGGTCACCCCAAGGACTCTGTCCTGTCAGTGTCATTTTTAGTAGTGTCAAAAAAGCCACTGCCAGTTTTGACAAAGAAGACAAGTCTACAAATATAATCACCACTTTTGCCCCAGTCACCGGAGAGTATGGTAGTGTTTGGAATAGCTAGAAGTAAATTATTTAGTACTTAGAGTGCTTTTGTGTTCAACATGCCACCACCTGGATAATGTGGTTTAACATCACAGAAAGCAGTGGGACAATTAATGAGGAGACATATACACACAGCTCCCAGCTGCTGCTGGTTTTGTTTAATTTGAATAGAGTTTCACTTGGAATCTGATATTTTGAAGAAAACAAAGAAGAATAGGAGAAAACAGCAGAAAAAGAAGGAGGAATTGCAAAGAAGAGGATGGGAGGTGTGGTGACAGTACCTGCCAACGTCTTTAACCGTTTAATTTCCACACCCCTCAAATTAAAACAATACCATTAAAAGGAAAAGTCAGCGGGCAGATACTTTGATGTAATAACTCCTCCAATAAATTGCTAGAATTAAAAAACTTGTAACATCTAACAGCTCATATGTAACTCCTAGTATTGGGAACAGAGTAGAGCTTACCAAAATTAAACATATTCCCCAAGGACTTGGGTAAAATAACATAAAGAATAATGATCAAGGCTCAATAGCAGCAGGAGAGGAAACTGTGACCCTTTAGGAAAAGAAGCCATACCCGTATTTGGAGAGATTCCACAGACAGGATAAATAAAGGCCATATGCATGGGTGGGGAATGGCCAAAACTTTTCTGAAGGACAAGTCCTCATCGGAGAGCTAAGGGCAAGGGTACAGGCCTCTTTGTGTGTGCACCTAGGAATCTACTCTAAAGCATGACAAAGTTGTTCCTTCTCCAGTTGCCTTCATCACTGCCCTGGAGATAGCACCACTCAAAGGTGGAAGGAAGAGATAAAAGAGAAGTGAAAAGGATTGGAAAATATCTGAGAACCAGACAACAGCCCCTCTTGAACAGCTCCAGCCTGTTCTGGGAAGAAGAGAAGAGAATACTTGCATTGGATATGAAATTTACATTTGAAATATAAAGGACTAATTCTTGAACCCAAGCATTAGACTATTCTAATTGCCAAAAAAAATTGCAGAAAAGTTGTGGAATCTGCCTATAATGCTGTTAAGGGAGGAAAAGAGGGAGAGGGCTAAATACAGAAAAGTTGATTTTTATTTAAAAAATAAAATATCTTCATGTTTACTGATGCTCCTCACTAAAGCAGTTATTTATCTTTGCTAGTTAAGAGGCACTTTTTTTACATCTTCCTTATCATTTAGCAACATGAGGCTCTGCCATTGATGCCTATTTGATCTTGATGTTTCACACAGATGAAACTTGATACCGCTCTGACACCTGCTCTCCATGTCTACATTCACACAACTCCACCCTTGACTTGACTTTTTAAACAGCTTTATTGAGATATAATTCAGATACTACACAATTAATCCATTTAAAATATATAATTCAATGGTTCTTAGTAAAAATACAAAGTTGTGCAACCACCTGCACAATCCATTTTACAAAATTTTTATCGCTCCAGAAAAAAACTCCACACACTCCTTAGTCATAATTTCTCACTTTACACCCCAACCTCCACGAGCCCTAAGCAACCACTAACGTTCTTTCTATCTCTAGATTTTTCTGTTCTGAGCATTTCATACACAGACCGTCACAGTGTTTTGGTCAACAATGAACGGCATATATGACAGTGGTCCCATAAGATTAAAATGGAGCTGAAAAATTCTTATTGCCTAGTGTCATCATAGCCATCACAACATCATAGCACAACACATTGTTCATGTTTGTGGTGATGCTACTGCATTAGCAGTCTTGTAAAAGTCTAGCACGTACAATTATGTACGTACATAATATTTGATAATGATAACAAATGACCATGCTACCAGTTTATGTATTAATATTTACTACACTACACTTTTAATTGTTATTTTATGGTGTACTCCTTCTACTTATATATATTTTAAAAGTTAACTGTAAAACAACCTCAGGCAGGGCCTTCAGGAGGTAGTCCAGAAACAGAAATTGTTGTCATAGAAGATGACAGCTCCATGCCTATGATGGCCCTGAAGATCTTCCAGTGGGACAACATAGGGAGGTGGAAGACAATGATACTGATGATCCTGACTCTGTGTAGACCTGGGCTAGTGTGTGTTTGTGTCTTAGTTGTTTTTTTTTTTAAGTTTAAACAGTAAAAAAAATTTTTTTTAAATAGAAAAAATCATATTGAATAAGGATATAAAGAAAGAAATTATTGGCCAGGCGCGGTGGCTCACGCCTGTAATCCTAGCACTCTGGGAGGCCGAGGCAGGTGGATTGCTCGAGGTCAGGAGTTCGAGGCCAGCCTGAGCAAGAGCAAGACGCCGTCTCTACTAAAAATAGAAAGAAATGATTTGGACAGCTAAAAATATATATAGAAAAAATTAGCCGGGCATGGTGGCACATGCCTGTAGTCCCAGCTACTCGGGAGGCTGAGGCAGGAGGATTGCTTAAGCCCAGGAGTTTGAGGTTGCTGTGAGCTAGGCTGATGCCATGGCACTCTAGCCAGGGCAACAGAGCGAGACTCAGTCTCAAAAAAAAAAAAAAAGAAAGAAAGAAATTATTTTTGTACAGCTGTACAATGTGTTACCATAAGCTCTGTTTAGTTTATAACTGAAGAAAGAATTTTTTTAATAAATTTAATGTGGCCTAAGCGTACAGTATTAATAAAGTCTATGGTAGTATACAGCAACGTCCCAGGTCTTCAAATTCATTCAGCACTTACTCACTGACTCACCCAGAGCTTCTTCCAATCCTGCAAACTCCATTCATAGTAAGTGCCCTCTACAGGTGTACTATGTTTTATCTTTTATACGGTATTTTTCTTATACCTTTTTTTTCTTGTACCTTTCCTGTTTAGATATGATTAGATGCACAAATATTATTGTGTTACAATTGCGTACAGTATTCATTGCAGTGACATACTGTGCAGGTTTGTAGCCTAAGCCATACCACGTAGCCTAGATGTACAGGAGGCTATACCATCTAGGTTTATGTAACTACACTCTCACAATGACAAAATGGCCTAATGATGCACTTTTCAGAACGTATCCATGTTGTTAAGCAACACATGACTGTATATGGAATCATACAATACATAGTCCTTTGTAATTTGTAACTGACTTTTTCTTTTAGCCTAATGTTTGAAGAGTAATTCGTATCGTAGTATGAATCAGACTCCATTCCTTTTTTATTGCCAGATAATCTTGTATTGTAAGAATATACCATATTTTGTTTATCCATTGATTAGTTGATGAATATTTGGGTTCTTTCCACTTTTTGGCTGTTATGAATAATGCTGCTGCAAACATCTATGTATAAATTTTTATGTGGACATACGTTTTCATTTCTCACAGGTATATACCTTGGAGTGAAACTATTGGATCGTGCGCTAACTCCGTTTAGCCTTTTAAAAAAATGTCATATTGGAAGAACATGTCAGGAAAGGAGGAGAGACAAGGTGGCTGACCAGAGACATAATCTGCCAGATCTTCTCAGAAAGAAGGAAAATTTTATCTAACTGTATGTTAGTACTCGTTAACCTACCTTTGTTCATCCCCCTTCCCACCCACCAACCCTTCCCAACCTCTAGTATGTATAATTCTGTTCTCTGTCTTTATGAGATTGACTTTTTTAGCTACTACATGTGAGTGAGAACACGTGATACCTGTGCTTGGCTTATTTCACTTAACGTAATGACCTCCAGTTCCATCTATGTAGTTGCAAATGACATCATTTCATTCTTTTTAATGGCCTAATAGTATTCCACTGGAATTACATTGGATTTTATATGTGAATTATCGCATATGAAGATTTTTCAAAAAAACTAAAAATAGAACTGCCATATGATCTAGCTGAGCATCCAAAGGAAATAAAATCAGTATGTCAAAGAGATACCTGCACTCTCATAATTATTGCAGCACTATTCACAATAGCAAAGATATGGAATCAACCTAACTGTCCATCAATGGGTGAATGGATAAGGAAAATGTGACATCAGCTAGATTTTAATGTGACTTCTCTGCTGAATTTTTTTTCTCCATAATATGCTTTTGGCCTTGGCTCCAAGTTCTTGGAGCCCGTACTATTTCTCAATATGAAATCTGGCACCAATGCTTTTTTGGAAAAATTTCTCTCTTCCCTGGTGGACCTGAAAACTTTAGCTATTGGCCAATGGTTGTTGTTTTCCCCCAACTCCTCCAGCACTGTCCACTGAAATCATCACAGCTCTGCTATAGTGCAACCTCCAAGGTATATCTGGGTTCCCTTGTAGTCCAGCCCACAACTAATGACTAACAACCCAATTTTTCGAAAGTCATTTCTATAAAAATTATTCCTATATGTACAGTTGACTGTTGAACAACACAGGCTTGAACCGTGTGGGTCCACTCATATGTGGATTTTTAAAAATAAATATATTGGAAAAAGTTTTGGAGATCTGTTACAATTTGAAAAAGCTCACAGATGAACTGCATAGCCTAGAAGTATAGAAAAAATTAAGAAAAAGTTAGGTATGTCATTAATTCATAAAATATATATAGATACTAGCCTATTTTATCATTTACTATCATAAAATACCCACAAGTCTCTTATAAAAAGTGAAGATGTATCAAAACTTATGCATACAAACACAGACCTTACATGGTGCTGTTCACAGTGGAGAAAAATGTAAACAAATAGAAAGATGTGGAATTAAATCATAGCTGCATAAAATCAACTGTAGTATATACTGTATTACTGTAATAATGTTTTAGCCACCTCCTGTTGCTATTGCCGTGAGCTCAAGTGTTGCAAGTAACCACTTAAAACACCATGTGACGCTAATCATCTCCAAGTGAGCAGTTTGTCTCTCCAATAAATTGTGTATCACAATAAAAAGTGATCTCTCATGGTTCCCACATATTTTTCATTATGTTTAGTGCGACATCATGAACGTTGAATGACACTATGGGACCCATATGAAATGCCACTAGTGATGCTGGAAGTGCTCCCAAGAAGCAAGTTGTGATGTTACAAGAAAATGTTGAATTGCTTAGTATGTACTGTAGATTGAGGTGATTTTCTTAAGAACATTTTCTTTTCTATAGCTTGCTTTATTATAAGGATACAGGATACAACACACATAACATAAAAACATGTATAAATCAGCTGTCTATGTTATCGGTACTGCTTTCAGTTAACAATAGGATATTAGTAGTTAAGTTTATTGGGAGTCAAAAGTTATATGTGGATTTTCAATTGCAAGGGAGGGTTGGCACCCCTAACCCTTCATTGTTTAAGTATCAGCTGTTTATTTCTATTCTCAGGCTCTAAACTTAAATTTGTAATGCCCTGCTGTCATCTCCACAAAGATACTCCATCACTACCACAAAGTCAAACATACAAAACATTGTGTTATCCATAAAACTTGTTTCAACTCCAGTGTTCTGTTTTCCAGTTAGGGGAATTATTGTCCTTCTGATCAAAAGGCCTGAAACTTTAACGTCACTTCTGACACTCTTTGTCACCTTGTCTCCTGGTGTAGA
Source organism: Lemur catta (assembly GCF_020740605.2). Taxonomy (NCBI): domain Eukaryota; kingdom Metazoa; phylum Chordata; class Mammalia; order Primates; family Lemuridae; genus Lemur; species Lemur catta. The sequence goes on from NC_059138.1 coordinate 30,723,805, forward strand.
CAATTCTTTGTTTGTTTGATAAATCAGCGGACACATCAGAATTACCTGCCTGGAGATTTGAATCTTAAACAAAGACTGTTTGAATCTTAAACAAATACTTTGCTTAGGGCTGTGATAACAAAACACCACAAACTGGGTGCCTTAAACAACAGAAATTCACTGTCACAATTCTGAAATCAAAGTGATGACAGAGTTAGCTCCTTCTGAGGGTTGTGAAGGAGAGACTTGTTTCTGGAAGGAAACAAGACCCCTGACTTCCGGTGGTTTGCTGTTTCTTGGCTTCTGATGTGTCACTCTGATCTCTACTTTCACCTTCACATTTCTCACATGTGTTTGTGTGTATGTGTGGGTGTGCCTGTGTGTATGTGTGTTTGTCTGTATACAAATTTTCCCTGTACATAAGAACATTGGCCATATTGGATTAGGGGTCCACCCTACTCCAGTGCTACCTTATCTTAACTACTTATACCTGCAATGATCCTGTTTCCAAATAAAGTCACATTCTGAGATTTGGGGAGTTAGAACTTCAACATATAAATTTTGGAGGACACAATTCAACCCATAGCAAAGACATAGAAGACAAAAGGAGGTTAGAGAACCCTAGTAGAAAATCTCTACTTTCCTGCTGCTTAAATCTCTAGAGCTCATCTGATTAGTATACTTTTTTAAAAAGTCCATGATTTTCATAGGTCGTGGTTCCTCAGGAAACAAACTCTGAGACTGAGATGTGCGTGTGAAAAGTTTACTGAGAAATTACAAAGATTTCCCATGTACAGATATTTAAAGAACTCACAGACCCCACAGAGCACACTTACGTAAGACTTTTATTTAAAGGCAAAAGATACAGTGCCATAAAAGAAAGTGAATGCAGGCAAGCACTGGGGTCAGAAAGCTATCCAGACGCTAGCTCCCAAGGGCCCTTATGTGTGCAAGGACTGTGCTTCATTTCTGGTTTGAACCAAGATCCATGTGAGAAATCTTGGCTTTGGGAGAGCTCAAAGCAGAAGCTCCAATAAAATTTTTATGCCTCTCTGGTCATGCTGTCAAACCAGGCTGTTTAACCAGTTAAAACATTTGGAAACCATCAGTGTAAAAAGAAAAAAAAAAAACCCTACACTTGGGGCTTGGCAGGGAAGTTTTGGACTTTTAACAGAATGTGATAAATCCCACTGCCCTAGTCTTGGCGAAGAGTCAAAATCAGACATCCAAGTATCACTAGAGGTAAAGATAGAGTTTTCCCAGTAAGACTACACAGCAACTCCATCCTCTACAAGATTGTTCCTGGGATCTAAACATGTACAGGAAATGAAGCAGATTGGGAAGGAGGGGAGCTCAGGCTGTGATGAAGATGCAACACAGTCTTTAACCAATCCTAGGGAGAACTCTGGAGCTAGAACGACCCATTGAGGTGTCCCAAATTGAGGTGAAGAGGCAAAAAGGAAAAGATATATTCCCCCATCAGGCTGTCATGGGATGAGAATTAAACATGACATACAGCTCTTTCTTCCATTCTACATACTATTGCAGTGTCCTTCCAACAAGCTCCTTTTTCACTTAAATTTGTAGAGTTGATTTATGTTGCTTACCTTCAGTTAACGTTTAGTGATACAACACCTACATAACACCAGTTCCCAACTTTTTTCAGTGTCTTCACTTTGGTTCTCTCCAGTGACATCATTGCCATGAATCCTACTTCCAATCTCTTGGAATCCACCCTACCACAAGCAACTCTATATTTATTTTTATACTCCAAATTCTGCCTACCATATTGCTGTGAACATACAAGGTCCTTAGTAAAATTTGGTCCTCTGGTGAGCAGAATCACAGTCCTCAGTCCTCACAAGCTACACATGCCATGAATGAAGCATGAAAGAAATATTTGATATAAATTACCTAAAAATTAAGGGCAAGAATTAAGGAAACAACTACCTAAGAGTCTTACTCCAGAAATATGGATAGTTATAAAAGTCTCAAAGATCCAGGAGCAAAGGAGCATGTGCCAACGTTCAGAAAGCAGTCAGCACTATAGGTCCCTCATGAGATAGCAGATTGCTAGCAGGTTTATGGCATTCAGTAACAAAGAAAACCAGGATGCACAGTGCTCCAAGCCTCAGGCAGGTGGCCAGTCAGGCAGCAAGCAGCATTTGTGTTCAGTGGAGACAGGCCTTGGCCTCTGGGTTCATGTTTAAATATAATGCTCTAGTGCAAGAGCAGAAGACTACTGAGTTTATGGAAGGATGTCAAGCTCTTAAACTGGGGTTTAGGGCAGAATTCTAGCATGGAACATAAAGGATAACTAGACCAAATTTGAGAGTAAAGGTCAAGACACAAACTTAGTGTTAATGGGTTAAGCCAGCATGGTAGATACAGAAAGAACTGTGGCTTGGCAGCAACATACGTATCTAGTCACTGAGACAGAAGGAACCAGATGCAGGATATTGGCAGTGGCAGAGATGCAGGAACACTGCAAAACTGTAGGGAAAACTCTAGGGTTTGCCCATGACTGTCCTGGTTTTGCTTGTTATTCTACAGTCCCATTCCATTTAGCATTTGCCCTAGACAAAATGTCCAAGTTTGGATGACATATTATATGGTCACCCTTCTAGCCACATGATCTGCAGAATAGAAAGACCAGTTAATAAGGAGGCTTAACTTTACCTGTCTCTGCCAGGGTAAGCTTAGGAGCTACAGTTGAGACACATGAAAGTAGAGGGAAGGCAGAACCAGCAGAGGTGCATAGACTGGTTGAATGATGCAAAAAAGGAAAAAATGATCAGAGTCCACCTACCTAGGCAGAGAAGCAAATGCCCTCTGATGTCCTAACATCACGTTCTTTCAGTATGAGGGTGTAGTGGATTTTTTTTGTAACAACACCAATACTAATGCCTTAGTTAATTATATAATACCTTTCCCACAGATCTGCAATTTCTTTCTACTCTTTAACTTTTTTGTTTTCTCATTGACAATTGACCCTGTTGTTTCACAAATGAATCAGTGGGATTTGGCTTGGATTAGCTTAATTGAAACAACTATTACCATGACGCAAAAAAAAAATGTTGAATATCTAGGTAAAATAATGGAAATGATTGTGTGACTGTGGTGTGAAGGAGATGTGCAATCGCATATAACTAAATCGCTACTAAACCAAAACTATATAAATCCAGTAAAATTATGCATTTTACTAATTTGCTTTAATTCAAGTGAATTCTATAGCTTAAATTTAACATTCCCACTCCTGGGAAGCCAAATTCTTTAGAGATTGAATATCTTAAATCCTTAGGCCAAGATAGAGCCTTTAATTGAAAAATAATCTTATTCTTTCTTTCTTGTGTTAAGGGGTAAAAAAATTAAAATCACTGTATTTTTTCCCTACTACTCCTATGAGAGGTTTCCCCATTCATGACATAATTGAAAGTTTTCCAACCTAAAACACCTTTAAAGCGGGAACAAATCAAGGCTAAATAGAATCCCTCTCTAAGCTTTTTGGAGAACAGGTTCCATGAAGCTCTCAGAGGGCTCAAAGTAGGACAGTGTAGTAAGAAATGAGGCTAGAAATAAGGGCAGGGTACCAATGGGGAAAAAGCCTTAGCAAATAATTGCCTAAGAAAACACTCACCAAAAGTTGGAATCTGTATAACCAGGGTAGCCACCAACACTAATTGTTGATATATAAACAAATGACTAAAAAGAAATAAATTCTCTAAAGTATTGTTTCCTGTATTTAATTAGTTTCAAGGCAGTACAGTATAGTGGTTAAGAACACAAACTTGAAAATCAGTCTACCTGGACTCAGATCTTAGCGTGATCTCTTACAATGTATGCATTATGACTCCAGGTACATTATATAACATTTAGTTTTCAGTTTCATCATCAGTAAAATGGGGCTGGCCATAATAGTATGCCACAGGGTTATGAGAATGTGTCCAATTAATGTAAGCTCTAAAAATACTTAAAATTATTTTCTCAAATCCTTTTTTTATTCTGCCAGCCAAAGTCAGAAGAAATTCTAATGACTTCTCATCTGGGAGCTGGATATGTAAGGTTTCCCACTGACTGAGATGGTTTTGTTCATTCAGGTTTCTCTATATAATCCTTGGAACTCCTTGGTTCAAATAATTGTTGACTTTTACACATGTGGGGTCATTTATCCATACAGTTTAGACAACAAATTTGCTTTAGAAGACCGGTGCTTCTGTTTCTAATGTGGTTTTAGACTCCAAAGCATATTCTTTATCCAGAGGCAGAGTCACATACCACATAGCTTGTAACAAATAAAATAATCCAAGCCATCTGTGAAGTATACTGTAGATAAAGTGATAGAAGAATGGATGTTGTCACTGCTTTCAGGCCTAAATTGTAGAACAGTGTCTCAAACAATTTTAACCCTTATGTACTTTTGATTACTGTAAATATATTGACATTTCCATAAACATTACTTGGAATACTGGTATGTATTGAGTAACAGAACCACGTTAGAGTAAGTTGGGGATCTTACTGTAAGTAACCTTCTCCCTTATTCCTTTATGTGTAGGTGCACACAAAGATATCAGTTATATATTTGTCCAGAAAGACATAATGACTTTACCAAAGGAAAGCATTTTTAGTAGCTTCCTTCACTACTCTAAGTTTGTTTCCTCATGGTAATGAAATAGGTATAAATTTGCTTATATTTGGTAGTTGTAATGAGGATTAAATAAAACAATGCACTTACAGTATTTATAGCACAGTGACTGACATACAGCAAGTACTGAAGAAATGATAAATATCATCTTAGAAATCATTAGCTCTATTAGTATGTCAAAGTATACTTTAACATTTGGTAAAAAATTCATAAAACTTATAATCCTAGGTATCAGGGAGTTAGAAAAACAAATTGTAAGTGGCGGGTGCAGTGGCTCACACCTGTAATCCTTGCACTCTGGGAGGTCGAGGCAGGTGGATCGCTCGAGGTCAGGAGTTCGAGACCAGCCTGAGCAAGAGCGAGACCCCCGTCTCTACTAAAAATAGAAAGAAATTATCTGGCCAACTAAAAATATATAGAGAAAAAATTAGCAGGGCATGGTAGCGCATGTCTGTAGTCCCAGCTACTTGGGAGGCTGAGGCAGTAGGATCGCTTAAGCCCAGGATTTTGAGGTTGCTGTGAGCTAGCCTGACGTCATGGCACTCACTATAGCCCGGGCAACAGAGCAAGACTCTGTCTCAAAAAAAGAAGAAGAAAAATCAATTGTATATGTAAGCTACTGGTTAAATATCAGTGTATTTTATTCTAGGATTTTGAAATATTCCTTGTCCTTTGCCAAGGTTTTTTTCCTTTTAATCATCTTTCAAGATCTATTCTAGTTTAGCAAAATTCAAAGCTGAGAAATAAAAACACATCCTAACAAGACTATGATACTAGAAAGAAAGTTTAAAACCAAATATGTTCTTTAATCTCTGTGAAATGTAATAGGACATTCCATTTTTTCTTCTAACCTGAATAACAATTTCTTTTGAAGTAATTTAAAACATATAGTTATAAATATTATATATGTTCAATAAGAAAAGGCCAATAAGCTAGGGAAAAAATAAAAAATTGCTTTTGGTAATTATCCGCTTCAGCCAGAGCAAAAGAACTGGTACTAAATGAGTTCTGTCACCAAAAGCAACAATGAAACTGGAAAAAAATATGTAAAGCAACTCTTTTAAGCATTGGACAGTAGGCAGCACAAGCACACAATCTCTCAAAGGAGGGAAACTCACAAGGTGAATCAGATCTGTTCTGGCTCCTTCCTAGAGATAATATCCCAGTTTCCCAGCATAAGGATCTTGGTAGTCCTCCTGAGATGAGGGGCAAATCCAAGTTTGAGGCAGTGAAGGCTAATGAAATCCGTGGGGCCGAGAACTGAAGAGGTGGGAGCAGCACGGGGCTTGGGAGTGGGGGAAGGCAAAAGCTCACCTAGGGGTTCCCTGTGAGGCTTCAGCTGAAGCCTAGTTTGAACATGCACAGAACCAGACTCCACGAGGCTTACCAGAGAGTGAATGCTATGGGTCTGAGAAAGAAACATGCTAGAGCTGAAACAGTACCAGAAAAGTGGGGTTTCAGCCCAATTCTAACCCAGGCATCTAGCTGAGAAAACCAGAGAGACCACGTCGGAGGAGTAAAGATTACACCCTAGAGTATGAGCTGTTCTAGACATGGTCTTACAAAGCCTAAATAACAAAGCTTAAACTTCTTTAAAGAATTTCAGGAGATATATTACTTGAAGTTTAGGGTCCTGCCAATTTAGAGAGGCTTGAAAAACACTTTGGGCTTTTCACAGAACTGCCCTAACAAAGCATAAAACCAAACCAACACATGTTCACTGTGATCAGCCAGTTATTGGCCTACCTGCAAGAACAACGGTCAATATTCTTCAGAGGTAGATAGCTGAATCCAGAATCACTATAATGTATTACCCTAACATCCAGCACATAACAAAAATTAGTATACATGCAAAGCAACAGGAAAATGTGGTCCATAGTCAAGAACTAAAACAAGTCAATAACTGCCCCTAAAAAGGCTCAGATGTTGGATTTAGCAAAAAATAATTTAAAGAAGCTATTATAAGTAATTTTAAATATATAAAGGGAAATATGGTCATATTGAGTGAACAGATGGGAAATCTCAGCAGATAAATGGAAAATGAAGAACCAAATGAAATTGAAAAGTACAATAAATGAAATTTAAAAATTACTAATGGGCTTAAAAAAATATTAGAGATAACAGAAGACAGGACTGGTAAACTTGAAGCTGGACCAAAAGAAATTATGCAATCTGAAAATCAGCCAAAAAAAATGTTACATTCAAAACCTGGAAGATATAGTAAAAACTATGCATAGAAATGATAGTATTAAATGCACATATAAAACAAATAAGCATTAAAAACTGATAAGAAGCCACCTGATGAATTTATATATGTAAGGTCAAAATAAACCTAAATGTTAGAGGAGATAATATATATAAGAAAAGAAACTACCAAAATAAAAAATAAATGCCCAGAAAGGGATCAACAAAGCCAAAATCTGGTTCTTTGAAAAAATTGAAATGTGTATTAATGTCTTTCATTACTTAATTTTCTGCATATGTCTAAAAGTTTTATATATATAAGTATATATAAATATTCATATAATGAATATATATCATATGCGATATATGAAATATGGATATATTATATGATATAGAAAATATGGATATATATTCATATTATTTGTCTTGTAATGATTAATGATAGTCATATTTTAATTTTGAATTATACTCTTCACAAGAAACTCTGTTCCATTTAACATATTGTACTTTCAATGTAATCAACATGTTCTGGTTTTGATTATGCTTGCCTGATAGAGTTTGCCTATTACGTTACTTTGAATTTCTGTGTGTGTATTTTAGAATATCTTAAGAGCAACATGTAATTGAATTTGATTTTAAAAATCTAATCCTAGAATCTATTTGGTAAATCAAATCCAATTTCATTTATAACTTAAAGTGACATGTCTTTACTTATGTTCATCTTTTATATCCTCAATTTGTAAAACTACTTGTTGCTTATAATTTCTCTCATTTTATGTGAGAATTATTTTCCTTTTCCTTTTTAAAATTTTCTTCAGTGCTTTAGAGGATGTGTCCTAATTTTAATGTTTCTAAAATATACAAAAGTTCTCAAAAGCATTTTAAAATGTATTTATTTTATTGTCATCATCAAAAATATGTTTGAGTGTTCTTTAATAAAGAAAATTTTACTCTTTCCAGTAACTCCCCACACATACACAGTACTCAAGATTTGATGATATTACCAGTATTTCTGGTACTAATTATAGGTATTACATATTTTCAAGTAACATAAATTTTCATTAAAGAGTAATTACTGTATTACATTTAATTTTAAACCTAGATTTATAATCTAATCATTTCAATTTTTAATTGCTTCTAGTACTTATTACTATTTTCAACTTCCAGTCAATGTCATTGCTGTGTTCCTTGGTAGAAAGCATTCACCATTTGAAGCTAATATCTCTAAATTAACAAAGCTCAAAATTGGAGGACAGGAAGCAAAAAGTTCTGCAAGTGTGTTTTAATGGTTTAATAAGGAGAGACTCCACTTCCACCCCTTAATTACTGGATTCTCCTATTATGCTTTGAGCGCAACAGCTCAATTGGTCTTTGTTTCTGAATATATACTATATCCTCCTGTAAGGTGAATCTCCCACAGTGCCAACTTGCTATTACCCCACTAATGCCATAGCTTGATGTCTGGAAGACAATTTCACCAAACTATCTAGTCAGCTGCTTTTGGAGAAAGGGCTTATGGTAATACTGGTGAATTCCACATACATGAGTCATTGCTACATGTATTTTGCTATAAAATAAGTAGGTTGGCCAGCATCAAGATTACTCCTACCATGGTACTGAATAAGGCAGTCCTAAGCCCATGGACAATGGTGCTTGTAGAAACTTCATGGGGAAAAACATCCATATTTAAAATAACTAATGAGGCCAAGTCTCTGCCTTAGCTAATATAGAAGGAATACAATGTAATCAACCTGCAACCAGATGTCTGGCTCATCTCTCTTGGGAGGATCGAAATGGCTCTCTGAGAAGTCCGGATCATGGCCAAAATGCTGTGTGTGATATTTAAGGCCCAACCAGTGACAATTACAAAGGCTTTATCTCGCAGGCCTCTTGGGAGATATTGCCCTCTCCACACCAGGTTGGTACACAGCCAGTGGGTTACAGTTTTCTGGAGGGAGTTTCAGTCAAGGGAACTCATGTGCTTGTCTGCATTTCTAGCTCAGGGGCCACCATTCAGAGGCCTCCTTCTTGGAGAGCTGGGTTGGGGAGTTGATGGTCTTAACTGAGGCAATTTTAGTACTGAATTCGAGATAAAAAATACAACAAACCAATTCCATTCTAAGATAATACCAAGTATTACATTAGAGTTCAGTCAGAAACGTGAAAACCACATTGGTTATTTTAACTGGAAGAATATAATATAGAAAAGCAGTTAGGCACTGGAGGACAAAAGAAGCAAACGAGAACACTGAGGCAACCTGAGTTAGTACCTACAGGAAACAGCAACCAACTAAGCTAGAAGAGCAAAAGAAAGAGGTCAGTAATCTCTGACCCTGACCTCTGGGGAGATGGCATTCCTGACTTCTGCCAATGCTCCATTTGCTAAGAGGAGAGATCCCACTGAAGTTGGGATTCTGACCTTTGAGGAAGAGTCCCCAGGCAGCACAATGAGGCTGACGTGGAAGTGTGAAAAGAAGCTGGAAACTGGAACCAATGGCACTTTCTGAGGTGAAGAAATTTTCTGAGACATGCTGACAGTAACAAAATGTGAACAGGAAGAAGCAAGTCCTTTCTCTCTGCTCCGGCTCCCAGTCTCTCTCTAGCACCTCCTATTGGTATCACAGACCAGGAAGCCACCTGGCAAAGAAGAAAGGTAGTTTGCTGGCTCCCAGCCCCAGAATCACAAAGCAGATTATAGGAAGTTGGGTTTAGAGCTGAGAGAATTGGCACAACGTGTCTTCATAATTTTTAGGCTTTTAATTTTAATTCTATTGGTCAATTGGAATGAATCTTCATATAATTTCAATACCATATGCTTGCATTTTTATTGTGCATTTGAAATCTGAGAATATTATCCTCTTACCTTTGCTAATAAATGACAACTTATTATTTACAAAAATCTTGGGTTATAATTGTTTTTATACTCAAAGCTCTTTAGATATTATTTCATAATATTCAGGAATTTAGTGCTGCAGAGGAGAGGCCGAATGGTATATTGTTTTGTTTCTTTGAAGGTAATCTGTGAATTGTGATTGAATTATGATGGGATTACTTTTATTCTTAATCATCAAAACATTAAGATACATCTAGGTGTCTCTGTATTTACTTGGTATGGAATACAGTGACCCTCTTTCAACCTGTAATCATGGTCTGTCTTTGTCCTGGAGATTTATTCTCATATAGTATTATTGATTAATCCATCTTTTTCATTAGTTTCTACTTCAGACATAGAATTATAAATATATTGGCTTTCCATTCATGCTCTTAGGTATGTATTATTTTATTTCTTATTATTTCATTTTTTTTCCTTTTCCTTTGATGACAGGGAGAGCTGTTCAAATAAATCCTTTATATCACAGATTAAATTTTCTGCAGTATCACTTCTGCTCAGTAGTGCTATTGCATTTTAAATTTCTTGCAATTCTTCCTTATCACATTTTATCTTTCCCTTTCATCCTGTTGCCTTTAAATATTATTCAGTTTTTTAATGAATCCCAACTCCTATTTATAAATGTCATGGTTCCTTGAAATCTATTACAGATGCTGAACATTTTTCTGAAATTTTCTTCTGGACCATTTATTAGATAATTTTCAGAGATATTTTCTGCTCATAAGTCTTACAAATGCCATTCTCATGACCTTTTTCCTCAGTTCATGGCCCTGATACTGGGATTTTTTTCTTCTAAAATATCTCCCAAAATGGCGTACTATATTCAAATTAATTATCTCCCACAGATATAAATATGTATTGTTTTGTGTCTTGATTTCTTCTGTGACAAATACCTTCTCTAAGCTATAGCTCAAGGGCAAATTTGTGTGCTTAGTTCCCAGTCTAATTCTCAGTTTCCAAAAAGATTTCAAACAGTTGTCCTCTGGCATAAAATCTTTTAGTATTCCTCCTTCCTGGTTTCTGTCATCCTGAATATAAGGTGTACATAAACACTTAGCATTTCTGACATGTTTTTTCAGAGTTATTCATGTTTCCTCTGCCATGTTTACAGGTTTACTTATGGCGATGATTCCTTCTTTAATCTAGCGTGCTGCTGACAGCACTTCTCATCCTCTTACCTACTTCCGCACCTGTCCAGGTGTTTTCATGTATTTGCTCTCTCTCAGTAAGATGTTTTTCAGTATGGGTACTAATTTTGGCTGCCTCATATGTAAGCAAAGCACTTTCCCAACTATCCAGTTAATATATTTCCTGAAATTTTGAAACTGTATACAGATGTACTTTCTATTTTTTTTTAAAAAATTTTTGTTTCATAATATGAAGCCAAGGGTATCAATTTAGGAATGATTGATTGTGTTTTTCTCAATCCAACTTCACGTGTGTTTGATCCAAGATTCCCTAGAAATCAGAGCTTGATGTAGGGATTATTTAGACTGCATGAACCCAGGACAGCAAGAGTGAGGTATAAGGAAAGTGGGGTAGGGAAGGATGTAAAGCAGTGCACAGTCGTGGATTACCACGTGGACTGCTGCTTCACCACAGAGGTCCCTCTGCAGGTATCTCTGCTGGGTATGTTGAAAGTCTCAGGAGAACTATCAGAGAAACATCCTTGGAGCAGTCCTGTGATAGAGGAAACAGGCGGGACTTACTGGCATGCTTTTTTCCCATCTCTTGCTTCCCAGGGAATAAAGTTTACTCATGGACAAGTTAACTCTATCACACTTCCAGGCTGCATGATCTGGATCCTTCAGTAGCTGTTCAGAATGCCAGATCCTATGTTCTAAAATGTGTATTTTATTTGGGTCCAAGAGTGGCAGAGGAAACCAAAAGTCTGGGTGTGTAAGACTGGCTAGCCTGATTGCAGAAAAGTGGCCAAGCGGGAGGGCCTGACACTCTCAAGGCCAACAACTTGCTGGCTGCTCCAGGTGAAATCAAAGTGGTTCAGAAAAAGCGAGCTCCAAGGAATCTGGAGTAATTAATACAATTTGCTTGGTACAGTGTGCCTCACAATTAGTTATGGACCTCTATAGATTCTTGCATTAGAGCACCAACCAGACTTGATTATCAGTATTCTTATATCTTTTTGGCAACTGAGGCCATGTTTTTATAGTGGAAGTTTTTTAGTGGGAGCCTAGTGGGAAGTTGATACTGAGTGCTGATGGCCAAATGTGAGGGTAACTTGTGAGATTGGCTTGAATACTTAAAAGTAAGTTTTATCTCTCTACCTACTTTAATATGTAACATAATTATCAGTATGTCAATTTGTAAAATTATTCTAGCTGATTTATTTTTAATGAAAGGTGAACTCTAATTTATTAGTTGACATTGTTTAATTCCTTGTTCAAATTAAAAAGAATTCATTCTCTGCTGGAATGTCTAATATTTGACATGTCATATTTTCTGTTTATATTCTCTTTTGAAGGAGTTGGCTGATTTTGACGAAATACTGAAAGCTAATAAGAGATATCAAGGTAAACTATAAAATTATTTTGTGGTTATGGCTGCTTTCTTGAAAAAAATGAATGGCAAACTTTCACATAATGTATCACCTGTGAATTGTACAAATCATGATTTGGAATTCAAAGAACTAGATAAACTATGTCCTTTATTAAAATATTTTAATATATAATAGTAATAAGTTACTATCATTTAGATGAATATCAGTCAAGAAAAATAATTATATAATTTTCTCTCTTTACTTATTGTATGTCATCTGACACCATAAAAAGCAGTGGAACTAATCTACCAAGAATAGGAAAATGGTTCTGAGTTAGTTTTCTAGTGGTTAGAAAGCGAATTTTGCAAATTAAGTTTTATGCTATGATCACACCTGCAATCATTTGAAGCATGTATTTATAATCTAAAGAAATTATAGGTTTCTTTGTTCAGTATTCTGATGAAACAAAATAAACCTAGATATATGCACTCTGTCCCCAAACATATAAATGGACTAGTTCTTCTCTGGATTTAAGGCAGTAACGGTAATGTATTGCTTAGAAAAATATATGTTTCTTAAAGAAAAATATGAAATAAAAATGAACTTTCCCTTAACCTTGTTTTCATTTAGGTAGTTAGAGGGTAAAAAAGGAAAGAATATAAAGGATGGAAGAAGACTAGAGAGAAATTATGGCCAAGGGGAAGAGGAAAATGAATAGTGAAAGGAAAGATAATTGAGGAAGGTACGCTAAATTCATCTGTCAGGTGTTGGAAATCAGTGTTAAAAATTTAAAGCACCCAAACCAGAACATCATTACCAACTTCAAACAAAGAGCAGCACTTTACTGTATCGTTTTTTAATTTTTTAAAAGTTAAGATATTCAACAAGCATTTTTCCCAAATACTCAGTTATTCACATTTTAATGATCATCAAGTTAAGTAACATATACATCCTAAGTTTCTGGACAACTGTATTTTTCATTATAAAAAACAATCATTTTTTACCAAAAATGTTTATACCTAAGCAATATAATATCTACCTAAGTTCTACTGTGTGAGACAGAGAACATATTAAAAAGTTATGCGGTATATTTCCTTCCAGAATCTGACTGTACAATGTGACCTTTAGTGAATGCTGGCATTATGTACAGATATTTTGATATCTCCATTGCATGAAAACATTTCTTAACAAATTGAAAGCAGTGACCTGTCTCTAGTCTAATAAATATATATAAATATATATGTGCTCTAGTTATATATACATGTATGTATTTAACAGATACATATAGATCTGTAAAATATAGATCTGTAAAATATAGATATTTTAAATATAGATATATTACATATATATCTGTACAGATAAATATAGATACAGATAAATATACAGATACAGATAAATATAGATATATTACAGATATATATATCTGTAAAATATAGAGTAGATGGTTTCAGGTGGCTAAGGGGAGAAGGTGGAAGAAGAGTCTAAATAATGTTAGAGTAGCTTCATTGAAAAGCAATGCATGAGTGAAGTCATAAACTATTCTCTTTCTGTAATGAAGAATTTTAATAGACAAGATAAAAGTAATCACTTCATTTCTTAAATTTGGATTTTTCTTTAAAATGTGCTTTAGCTGCACTTCATTTCATACACCTGAGCAGTCACAAATTCCTTCATGTAGCAATATTTGCCTTCTAGCATCAGCTTTTAGGAAATCTACCAGGACAACTCACATGAAAAATGTATATTCCTACAAAGAAAATTTTTTTAACCAAATGACTTGTTTCACTTGTTTAAAAAAAAAAACTAACAGGTTTTTCAATTTTTTTTAATATTTCTGGTAGTAGAAAAAAGGTTTTCAGTTACTCGACAGATAACACCTTATACTGCAATTCTCTCAGGCAATGCAGACGCATTTTGTGTCCTTTCACAGTGCAGTTCACTCGGAGACAAAAGCAAGAAGAATTTGTTTCACTTGAGCTATTCCCTTTTAACATATGCTTTCCAGCTGACTAAAGTTATCTTTAAAATTGTAACAGTCAAAAGGGCATCAGCTATAACCATCAAAATTGTTATGGACTTTTTTTAGTGTTATAATCTTCAATAAAGGGATGAGAAATTTTTTCTAATTTGTTCATTAAGTTCTAGCGTTCATAGTTTACCATGTACATATATAGCCTTATAATTACCTACAAATTAGCTATATTAAAAGATACCTGATTTTAAAATATCATGTTCAAAAACTACCTCCTACGAAATATGACCACTGGAGAAAAAAGAATTCTTATGTTACCATTCTAAATAAGAATATCTCATTGGCCTTGCTGTTAAAAGAACAATAGAAGACTAATTAGCTCAACTATGTATTAGTCCCAGCGAGGGAACCCCAAAGCCCACAGTAATTTTGACACAGATGTATGCCACATGATACCTTTATTATATGCTAATGATATTTGACCAGGAAACATAATAAAAACTTTTTTTTTAAAAAACTCAATTAGAACAATTCCATCATAATAAAAAAGAAAAGCTTTATGTTTACTATAAGTTCTTTTAACATTTTTAATAATTTAATTATGTTCTGTGCTTCTCTATTTTATAGATCAATCTAATGTACTTTTCACTTTTCCTATTTTTAACATCTCCAAATGTCTATAATATGTTAAAGGATACAGAACTGTACACAATCAGCTAACAAAGGATTCAGGTTTTTATTAGTCTTTTTCTCATGATTGTTGCAGCATTAAATACGGTACATCATACCTTCTCTTCTCTTCCCAAGAATTTTATCAGGAGGTATAATTTTATTTAACCTATTAGGCAGAAGGGGATCTTTTGGTTGTTGGTGATGGAAGGTGGTTTCAGCCAACATCAGGAAGATAGCTTAGAAAATTTAAAATTTGCATTTTGGTTCACAGATGTTGCAAATTATCTGATGACACCCTATGGTCTTTTCTATGTTTTTTTTTTTTTCCTATTCTGCTAGACTGAAGTTCGATGAGGTCAGATTTACCTGCAGCCTTGGGGCCACATGTGGCCTTCTGGATCCTTGAGTGCCGCCTTTTGACTGAATCCAAATTTTATAGAACAAACCCTCTTATTAAAAGGGGTGTAGCAGAGAAAGATGAAGCTTTTCTTACCTACTTTGGTGCTTAAGAAAGAACAATCTTAAAATCACAAAGCTGCGGGTTCCCCACCCCTGATTGGTCAATATTTATTGAATATGTGTATTATTGAGTAAAAGAAATTAATGCTAAAATTCAAGATTGTGAGGAGCTACAAAGAAGGTATTCATTTTAAGACATTTTTCTTGCATGTCATTTACCTTGATGCCTTGCACAATTAAACATCAAATAAAAATTATGTGCTGTTGCTGATGGAAAATGATGATTGTTGTAAAGCATTATTCACGGTGTTGGCTTTACTTTGGAATCACTTGGGGAGTTTTGAAAAATACTGTTGCCTGGGTCCTACCCCTAGTGATCCAGTGATTCTGTTATAATAGCTCTGGAGTGTGGCCTGGGTATCGGGATATTTCAAATCTCTTAATGAGGTTCTAATGTGCAACTAAGATTGTGAACCACAGCTGTATATGATGATATAATGATGACTAGGATAAAGAAGGGAAATTTCAGGATATCTTATAATCTTAATTTATGAAGATAAAAAAGGAGTTTTCTTTTTAAAGCCAATTTTATGTAATATAACAAATCCATTCCATTTCTGATTGACATACCAGCACACACATAGAAATACATCTACCTTAAACACCTTTCTTTGTTCTTTTCCTCATAGTTCAGAGAGAAAAAGAAGTATAAAAACGAAGACTTATCAAAAGAACTACATTTGACCTACTCTTTAAATATTAACAACCTAATTGTGTGTAAAGTTAAAAAGCTTAGGGAAGAGAGAAGAAACTGAAGGAGGGGGGTACTGATTCTAAACCTACAGTCTCAAATGACCTATTTCCCACAGTATGAAAAACCAGAAGACACAAACATGTTTCTGTGTTTTCCTACTCAACCGTCTGCTTCCAGTCTAACATTTCTAACTCTCAGTTATAAAGATTATTCAACTTCTCCTATTGGTTCATTCAAAAACTCTGGAGCCAATCTTGTCATATATCAAAAATTCCTTAATAAGCCTGATCCTATAACTCAGAAGCTCAGCCCTGTGCTGTTCCAATCTGCCTTTGGGCTCCGGGTCCTGTAAGTGGAGTCTTACCTTATCCCCCCCTGTTAAGACTTTTACCTGATGATTTTGCACCAGTCGTTTGAGCCAGGGCTCTTGCTTGGTGCCTCCCACTTCTCAGGAATTAGAATATTGTTCTCTCTACTCCCCAGAAGCTTTAATTTTTTTAAGAAAAAGTATAGCTTTGGGAAGCAAGATTACCAAGCAGAATTACCTGCTAGAAATGGGTGCACTTCTGTTCAACTCAACAAATTGACTGAGCATACTAGGTTTGGAAGCTATGCTTTCCCAACTAAAAGTTGAGATACAATTTGAAAATGTCTAGCAGTAGGAGAAGGTATTTGAGGCCAAGTTCACTAAATCTAGAGGCAACTAAAACAGTTTTTCTTAAAGTACTTTTTTTGATCATTTATGTATTAATAGTAGACCTTGAGGGTTTTTTTGGTTCCAAATGCTGGAATTTTTATTGTATCTCAAAACAGGAAGAGTGATTTAATTCTGATGCCAGAAATATATATTTTTTTTTTTTTTTGAGACAGAGTCTCACTCTGTTGCCCAGGCTAAAGTGCCGTGGCATCAGCCTAGCTCACAGCAACCTCAAACTCCTGGGCTCAAGCAATCCTACTGCCTCGGCCTTCCGAGTAGCTGGGACTACAGGCATGCGCCACCATGCCTGGATAATTTTTTCTATATATTTTTAGTTGTCCAGATAATTTCTCTCTATTTTTTTGGTAGAGACGGGGTCTCGTTCTTGCTTAGGCTGGTCTCAAACTCCTGAGCTCAAACAATCCACCCGCCTCAGCCTCCCAGAGTGCTAGGATTACAGGCGTGAGCCACCGCACCCTGCCAGATGCCAGAAATATTTAGGGAAAAAAAAAAAAAACTATGGTAACTCTTCACGAAAAGAGCAGTAGTTCAAACACAGCATTTAATCTATAATCTTTCCATTTATTGACTATGTGAAAATGAGAAAAGAATTTTCTTTACATAATTGTTTTCTCATCTGTAAATTTATAAGAATAATTCCTATTTGGCAGCACTGTTATAAGAATTAAATTAGATGATATGCCCAGAATGGTGCCCAGAAAGGTAGATACTAAAATGTAGCTCCTATCACAATAATTAATATTGTTGCTAAGAATAGAAATTACCTTCCATGCATCTTCAAAAGTGCATAAAAAAATTTTGTTTCATTTTATAAAGAACCTTATCTATGAAGTCTAAAATTGTCCACCAGCAGTTAAGTGATATTGGAAATGCAAATGACCACTTTTGCAACTAATCCACTCACAAGACAATGTCTCAGCTAGAAATGTAACAGGAAACATACTTTCTGAAAAAGAAAGGAGAGCTAAGAAGGAGATGTTTTCATCTATTTTAAACTAATTTTTTAAAGACTTACATTCCACAGCAGGATTGTTTCAATTCCAACAGCTCTTCATATTCAGCTATCAGCCAGGTTAAGAGTTTAGTGCATAGTTATTATGACATGATTTTTGACAACAGCAATCAGCTATTGTTAGTAAGTTAAAGTTGAAAAGATCGAATTGATCAAATAAAAGCACTTTCTGCTGGGAATGCAATTGAGAAAGGCAACAGTCAAAACACTGCCAAGGTGATTCATGATGTTGGAATGTTATCTGGATTGGGTCGGAGAATATGCTCCAGTGGTGTCATGCTTTAAAGCTCAACTTCAAATTTAAATTCTGATAATCTAAGATCTATCCAAAAGTCAACAAGCACGTTCATAGCAAAGACCATAAAATGTTATCGAATGTTTATCATTCAAAAAAGGGAATATGGCAAAGCTGAATAGTGGTTCTGCTTTAAAATCTCTGTTGTCAAGGATAAATAAGTTATATAAATATATACTATTATAAAACAGGTTTTTTTGGCTTTACTTTTGATATTATGAAGTTTTTAGTGTGCTTTTGTTTACTTATATTTGGCAATCCCAAGATCTTACTGAATATAATTGTCTTGTGATACAAGTCGTT